>NW_017728994.1:2383709-2385527 GCF_001723915.1 Gavialis gangeticus | reverse complement strand
CCCCCCCTTCTCCCCCCCCCCCCCCATCCTCCAGGCCACCCGAGTTTGTCGTTGGGCCAGTACCTCACCTGGCTTCATGGCGCTCCCTGCTCCACCACCTGAGCTGGCTGGAGGACACAAAATTCGTCCACTTTCTAGCAACCATCACCACCACCTCTACATGCTTGTTGTCACATGATCCATCATGCCGCCCTTGCATCCTGCCCAGACACCAAGTTGCTCTACCTGCTCAGTGTGGGTGTGGCTGGGGCATCCCAGTGGCTGAATCTGCACTCCATCCTCATCCCATGAGCCACTGGGGACCTCAGCTGGCAGCTTTTCTATGGAGCCTTCATCATGGGGATGTATGTAGTCAGTTTCACTGATACCCTAGTATCCTGTCCCTCCACCTCCAACTCCAGAATCTTCTCAGTTAGGCTCCTCAGTTAGGCTCTGGGAGTGGTGAGAGACATGTGGGTGAAAGTCCGCTGTGCCCCCACTCCCCTGAAGCCCCTCAGACACACCCCAGAAGCCACAGAGACCCCCGCTGACCCCTAGCACAGCCAGAGGTAAGCAGGGCCTGTGGTAGGAGGGGGTTAACCCTTAGAGAGTGGGAGGCGGTGGCTGAGTGGGAGCCAGGCCAGGTCTTGCCCCGCCCAGGCCCCTACTTGGCCCAACCCCACGGGGAGCCATGCAACTGGAGCCATGTAAACAGGCTGTGCAAACAGGTG
Organism: Gavialis gangeticus; assembly: GCF_001723915.1. Classification (NCBI taxonomy): domain Eukaryota; kingdom Metazoa; phylum Chordata; order Crocodylia; family Gavialidae; genus Gavialis; species Gavialis gangeticus. The sequence goes on along the minus strand of NW_017728994.1, from coordinate 2,384,817 downwards.
TGCTTGTCTGCCGGGGTGTGAGTTAGCATGGAGTTTGCACAGGAGGGAGCACGGGAGGGCCCAAGGCCCTGCCTGAGAGCCTCCCAGGGTATACAGTCCTAGCCATAGCCAGCCTACCAGTGGCATGACACGGATGGGCATGTGCCACACCCTGAGGGTCCCCTCGGGATCTGTGCTCCGCCGGCACCTCAGAGACGGCCACCCAGATGGAGCCCATGGTTCCAGGCTCCATGCAGGTGGAGCCCCTGGATCTCAGCTACAGGGGCTGCCTGTCCCTTTTTCAGGCTCTGGGGCACAGGAGCATGGCTACCTCCCCTTGTGGGGTCTGCTCCCTTCTGGGGTCTCTGGCACACCAGCTGGAGGAGCTCCAGGCCACAGTCCAGAGACTGCATGCAATCAGGGACTGTGAGCAGGAGATCAACTCCTACTGCCAGGCCCTTCTCCCCTGGGAGCTGGAGGGTACACTTGTCCCTCCAAGACAAGGGAGGACTCTGGGATCTCCCATTCTGTCCAGTCAGGGGGATCGACCAAGGTGGTCAAGAGCCCTAAGGCCCGCCGCACCAAAGTCCCCACCCTGCTGGAGCTTAGCAACAGGTATGAACCTCTTGCAGCCCCAGCAGAGCCTGCTGAGTTGCCAGCTCCCGCAGGCGACACAGGCCCAACTGCAGCTACCACCCCCACTCTCCCGAAGACAAAGCATAAAGTGTTTGTTGTGGGAGACTCCATACTGAGGGGGTAATCTCCTGCTCCAACCCCTCAGCTCGGGAAGGCTGCTGCTTTCTGGGGACCTGCACCCAAGACATTGAAGAGAAGATCCCTAAGCTCCTCCAGCCCACAGACCACTATCCCATGCTCCTTATTCATGTGGGCACCAATGACACAGCTCGGAGTGCTCCCAGCCAGGTCATGAGGTGCTACAGGATTTGGGAGCAGAGCTAAAGGGTCTTGGGGTACAGGTGGTTTTCTCTTCGATCCTCCCAGTCTCAGGGTATGGGCTGAGGAGGGAGAGGAGGATCCAAGTAGTGAACCAAAGACTGTGGCACTGGTGTCATTGGGAAGGCTTTAGCTTCCATGACTACAGGCCACTCTTTGGTGAGAGAGGCAGCGA
>NW_017728994.1:2375118-2378709 GCF_001723915.1 Gavialis gangeticus | reverse complement strand
GGGGGACTACTGCCACTGCTGGCCCACTGAGCAACCTTTGCAAAGCCAGCAGGCCAAGGCACTTAAGGGAGCCCACCCCTGCCCCAGCCCTAGTACAATCTGTGGGCAAGGCAAAAGCCCCCAAGGGGACACTTGCCTGCCTGTACAAAAATGCCAGGAGCTTGGGGAATAAGCAGAAGGAACGCATCCTCCTGCTTAGCACAAATAATTACAACATCATAGGGATAATGGAGACCTGTTGGGACTCCACCCATGACTGGACCACAGGTATAGATGGCTATATCTTGTACAGGAGAGATCAAGTAGATAAAAGGGGCAGGGGTGTAGCTCTCTATGTTAAGGAAAGGGATGCAGGCTGATGTTACTGACCAGGGTGGACAACTGGAGACCCTCTGGGTTAAAATCCATGGGGAACATGGCACAGGGGACACAATGGTATGAATCTACTACAGACCTCCCACCCAAAGTCAAGAGCTTGATCAGGAGTTCACCTGGGAACTGGCTGAGGCTGCATGCTTCAGACCATGGTTGTCATGGGTGACTTCAATTCCCCAGGCATCTCATGGGAGGATCACTCAGCAAAATCTGAGCAGTCTCAAAGCTTCCTATCATGCATGGATGACCTCTGCCTGACTCAAGAAGTCTATGATCCAATGAGAGGTAAAGCGCTGCTTGACCTGGTCTGGCTACTGGGGATGACCTAATCAGTGACCTTGTGGTTGAAGGGAAGCTGGGTGACAGTGACCACAAGCTGATCACCTTCACCATCTGCTGTAAAACTGGCAAGTCAGTCAGCAACACTAAGCCAACTTTGACAAGCTCAGGAGGCTTGCCAGTGAGACCCTACAGGACCACAACCCCAGGGGGAGGGGAGTCCAGGAAGAGTGGTTGCTACTCAAGGGAGCGATCATCAATGCACAAGCTAATTCTATTCCATCTCAAAGGAAAGCCAGCAAGGGGGCACAGCAGTCACCCTGGATCTAGCAGACCTCCTGAGGCTAAAAAGAAAGGCCTACAAAGGATGGAGGATAGGATTTACCTCCAAGGAGGAATATTCTGCACTGGTCTGGTCCTGCAGGGAGCAAACCAGGAAAGCCAAGGCTGCAACTGAACTCCAACTAATTTCAAACATCAAGGACAATAAAAAGTCCTTTTTCAGATATGTGGGGAGCCAAAGGAAAAGCAAGGGCAACATTGGACCCCTGCAGAACCAGATGGGACAACTGACAACTGATGCCCAGGAAAAAGCCAACCTATTAAATGGTACTTTCCATCAGGCTTTCCTCAGTCCCATGGGACACCCATGCCTACTACGGGACAGGGACGTCTGGGTGAGGGAGATCCCCTGCCCCCCATCAATGCCGACCTCATGAAGGAAAATCTTGAGAGGCTGGATACCTTCAAGTCAGCTGACCTTGACAATCTACACCCCAGGGTACTCAAGGAACTGGTGAGCATCATAGCCCAGCCTCTGGCATGGAACTTTGAGAACTCCTGGTGCTGTGGTGTAGTGCCCGAAGACTGGAAGAAGGCCAGTGTGGTGCCTATCTTGAAGAAAGGGAGGAAACTAGATCTAACAAACTATAGGCCCATCAGCCTGACTTCTATCCTGGGGAAGATCTTAGCAAAGTTTATTAAAGAGGCCATCCTTAATGGATTGGCCGATGCCAACATCCTGAGGGATAACCAGCATGGGTTTGTTGCGGGTAGGTCTTGCTTTACTAGTCTCATTTCCTTCTATGACCAGGTGACCTATCACCTCGACAAGGGAGAAGAGATTGATGTCATATATCTTGACTTCAAAAAAACCTTCAGTCTGGTATCCCATGATCACCTCTTGGTGAAACTAGCCAATTGTGGCCTTGGGTCCACCATGATCCACTGGCTGGGAAATTGGCTCCTTGGTCGGACCCAGAGGGTGGTAATTGAAGGAAGTCAATTGTCACGGTGCCCTGTGACAAGTGGGGTCCCCCAAGGCTCTGTCCTTGGACCCATATTGTTCAACATCTTCATTAATGATGTGGACATTGGAGTCAGAAGTGGACTGGCCAAGTTCACCAATGACACTAAACTTTGGGGCAAAGCATCCACACCTAAAGACAGGAGGGCAATCCAGGATGACCTGGACAGGCTCAGTGAATGGACGGATGAGAACATGATGGTGTTTAACACTGAAAAATACAAGGTTCTCCACCTTGGGAGGAAAAACCTGCAGCATCCTTATAGGCTCAGCAGTGCTATGCTGGCTAGTACTACAGAAGGAAAAGACTTAGGAGTCATCATTGACCACAAGATGAACATGAGCCTGCAATGCAATTTTGTAGCTAGTAAAGTGACCAAAACACTGGCTTGCATCCATAGATGCTTCTCAAGCAAATCACGGGACATCATTCTCCCATTGTACTCAGCCTTGGTGAGGCTGCAGCTGGAGTACTGTGTCCAGTTTTGGGCTCCACAACTCAAAGGATGTGGAGAAGCTTGAGAGAGTCCAGAGAAGAGCCATGTGCATGATCACAGGCCAGGAAAACAGACCTTATGATGACAGGCTAAGACATATGAGGCTCTTTAGCCTGGAAAAGTGCAGGCTCAGGGGTGATCTGATGGCCACCTATAAGTTTATTGGGGTGACCATCAGTATCTGGGAGAACGTTTGTTCACCAAAGCACCCCAAAGGATGATGAGGTCAAATGGTTATATACTACTGCAAAACCATTTCAGCCTGGATGTAAGGAAGAATTTCTTTACTGTCTGAGCCCCCAAGGTCTGGAATAGCCTGCCATTGGAGCCCCCAAGGTCTGGAATAGCCTGCACCTACATTGAACACCTTCAAGCGTAAATTGGATGCTTATCTTTCTGGGATCCTATGACCCCATCTGACTTCCTGACCTTCAGGTGCGGTGCTGGACTCGATGATCTTCCAAGGTCCCTTCCAGCCCTAATGTCTATGAAATCTATGAAACTTTTGTTTTTGGTTACACCGTCCATGGCCTCACCAAGTCCTGGGACCTCCTGCTCAACCTCCTCCTGGCCCTGGCCAAGTGGGCCCTATACTTGAACAGGAATGAGGCTCTGGCCAGTAAGGTGCCTGGAGACTGCAGGGTCATTTTCCTCTTACTTGTCTGTGCATGTTTCCGGGAAGAGCACCAGTGGGTGGTGTCCAATGGCTCTTTAGGTGCATTTGAGGAGCAGCGGGTGTGACACAGGGGGCTTGGCTCAATGTCCCCCTCTGGAACACTTATTTTCACATTTTAAACCTTTGATCCCCACATCACTCCTATCCTGTTTTTGCTTTAGTTGTCCCAAGGAATTAGTTGCGTTATTCACCGTAAGTGCCATTAGTTAGTTAGGTGGGCCTTTGGCCCATTTTATTTAGGTAACAGAAATAGAAAAGAGCTTTTGAGGCCCAGCCACTTAGTATCTGGAGACACTAGCCCCTTGTGTCGGTTAGACTGCTGAAGCAGCATCCCAAATTCACTTTTTAAAATACCCCAAAATCCACATTGTTCCACAATCAGAACAAAAGAGAGAGAGAAAGAAAAAGACCTAATCAGTTGGGCAATGTTTTATTGATCAATTTACAATTTTAAAGCA
>NW_017728994.1:2359826-2370118 GCF_001723915.1 Gavialis gangeticus | reverse complement strand
TTGGGCAATGTTTTATTGATCAATTTACAATTTTAAAGCAATCTGGAAGCCTACCAGTGCCTTCATCCTCATAATAAAATGAATCCTAAATATCTAAATATTGTGATGTTTGCTTTTGGTTTCCTTATCACATGGTGGGTGTGTGATGCGGGGAAGTGTGGTTTGCAGTAGGGTGTAGGAAGAGGGATGTGGGTGGGTGCAGAGGGACATGGGGTGACCTGAGCCAGTGTGTGGGTAGGGAACTGTGCGTGTGAGGACTTCTTAGAAGGCTGGGTCCCCTATGTGAATGCTGCATGCCCCCGGCAGCTGCGGGGCATGGCAGCACTGGTGGCAGTGTCAACATGGTGGCAGCAGGAAGTGGGGAGCTCCCACAGAGTCCTCCAGCACTGTTGGTGATGGGTGGGTCGGGGGTGAGCACTGACCAGGGTTTGGCTACCACCCACAGATGCCACCACAATGATCAGTGGTGGCTAGTGATGATTGCTGACTGCCCACAGGCACCGCCACCAGCAGGGAGGGGGGATTGGTAAGCAGCAATTGCCTTGTCCCAGGGGGTGCACATGCACCCGCGTGCACCCCCTATGTGTTGCCAATGGTCCCCTGCCCCTCACAGGACAGAGACCCTCCCCCCCACCACATGGACAACCCTGCCTGCAGGGTCTCGGCCCCCCCCAGGGGCTACAGCTACCCCCCCAGCCCTCCCCGCTGGTCTTCAGCCCCCTGCTAATTCCCATGCTCCTCTCCAGCTTCCAGAGGCTGGATATGAGCAGGAGAACAAGCAGAAGACTGGAGAGAATGGGAGAATGAACAGGAGGCTCATTTCCCCACCCCCATTTTCCCCCACTCCCCATTTGCTCCCCTTTCCCCATTCATTCCCCCAATCACTTGTTCATTCCCTCCACTCCAACATTTGCTCCCTTGCTTCCCATTCATTCCCCCGATCCATGTTTGTTTCCCCAGCTCCCTGCTTGCTCTTCCAGCCCCCACCCCTCCACTCACCAGCAGTAGCAGAGAATTAGCAGGAGGCTGGAGAGAGCAGGGGAAATCTCCAGCTTATCTCCAGGGGCTTGTCTCCAGCCCCCTGCTTGTTTCCATCCCCTTGTTCCTTCTTCTGCTTGTCTTCAGACCTCGGAGGCTGGAGATGAGCTGCAGAACTAGCAGGAGACTGGAGACAGCTCCTGGAGATCTGCTGGAGGCATTCCACTGCTGTCTTCAGCTTCCTGCTTGTTACCCTGCAGGGGAACCAGGGGAATGAGCAGGAGGCTGCAGAATGATCAGAAGGCTGGAGACAGCAGGGGAGTGTCTCCATCTCATCTCCAGGAGCTCGTCTCCAGCCTCCTAATCATTCTTCTGCTCATCTCCAGCCTCCCGAGGCTGTAGATAAGCCCCTGGAAATGAGCTGGAGACTTCCCCTGCTCTCTCCAGCCTCCTGCTCATTCTCTACTACTGCTGGTGAGTGGGGGGGGGGGCCTGGGAGAGTGATCAGGTTGCTGAGGAAACCAGTGGAGGATGGTAGGAATGAACAGTGGGCAGGGGGAATGAACAGGAGTTTGAGGGACTGAATTAAATTTGCAACACATGACATGGTTTTTAGTTCCCACACATGCCTCTTGCAGACTCTCAAAGGGGTTTGAGATGCTGCCAGGGCACGGGCATGCTCATCTGGATGCTCTTTAGCCAAAGATTGGGGTTACAAACATGGAATTAAACCTCTAGTTAAAATACATCCTGCAAATCCACTAGAACACTTCATTCAAAATGTTTGCCTCACTGTGTCAGAGCTACTGGGTGCTAGGATGACTATCTACCAGAGGGAAACATTTAAACAGGTTAAGATTTATTCTGTACAGAGGCAGAACCTATCTGGAACATTTTAGTTCCATTTTTCCAATATTAAAAGACCTCTATGCAGAACTCAACTTGGGATATGCTTCTGTTATATTTTGTAAAAATAGAAAAAACATCCTTTAGTTTTACTTCCTAAATTATTTCCCCCTTCCCTGACAGACACACTTCAAAGGATAGTGAATAAAATTTGACTGGAAACTTTGCCAGGAATGTGGCATCCAGTTAAGGTGAATGAATGGACATGTATTCACATCACTGTACGGTGACATTGGATTGGTACTGCACCATGTTTTAGTACTTGCTTAGGGAAAGTACTAAAACATGGCACAGTAGCCACCCATAGTGCAGCGTATGGGTGGCACACAGTTAGATTCACCAGTTACATCTCCATAGTGGCACACTATAGCCAGGCAGTGCACTGCTACAGCAAAGTAGCTGGCAATTACATGTAGACCCATGTGATCGCTACATGATCTTAGTGTGCCATATGGTGAGGGCCCAATGTGTATTTTGCTGCATCTTCTGCTGAAATGTTTCCTCTTTGAAATCACTAATCATATACAGGAGTATATAATTTATACTAGTAAAGTAATACCATCTTCATTTTAAGATCTCTGAAGACATTGTGAAGGGGGAAAATAAAACAACTGTAGGTTTTCAGTGTAGTTTAGTCACAACAGGGTTTAAGAAAATCTAGTGTGGAAACCTGAGGGAATGGGAATGAGAAGGACTTTTTTGTCCTTATTTTGACAGTGGTAACAATCCATTGTAGCTTTCTTTATGTGGCAAATATCAATCAATAAAGATTACATAATTCCTTTTCTAGAGAAAGCTAGAGATTGATGATGTTTAGATTTTTGGGAAGCTTGATGTTACAGAGAACAAGTAGATTAACACCTCTCCTCTCAAGAAGTTGGGATGATATCTAGAAATTATGATAAATACTTCATTTTGAAATGTGTCTTAACTGGAACTAGATTAAAAATTGTTTAATTTAACCAATGGCTATTGGTCACTTGGGCTGAGGAAACTTTTGGTTTTGAAGGCAGATTTTATTTTTCCCTTACAGGGAACTGAGGAGGTCTAGTCCAATCCTCTACTCCAAAGCAGGACCATCCCCAACTAGATTATTCCACCCAAGGCTGTGTTGACTTGGGTCTTAAAAACCTCCAAGGATGAAGATTCCACCACCTCTAGGTAACCTGTTCCAGTGTGTCAACACCCTCCCTAATGAGACAGTTTTTCTAATATCCAACCTAAACCTCCCTTACTGCAACTTGAGGCCATTGCTCTTAGTTCTGTCATCTGTCACCACTGAGAACAGTCCAGAACTATCCTCTTTGGAACCACCCTTCAGGTAGTTAAATGCTGCTATCATATTCCCTCTCTGTCTTCACTTCTCCAAACCAAATACGCCCAGTTCCCTCAGCCTCTCCTCATAAGTCATGTGCCTTATCCCCCTAAACATTTTTGTTTTTCTCCACTGGACTCTCTCCAACTTGTCCACATCCTTTCTATAGTGTGGAACCCAAAACTGGACACAGTACTCATGATGTGGAAGAATAGAGGGGAATAATTACTTTTCTTCATCTGATGGCACAGTCCTACTAATTTAACCAAAGATGCTTTTAGCCTTCTTGGCAACAAGGGCACACTACTAAGTCGTATCCAATTTATTTTCACCTGTACCTCCTAGGTCCTTTTCTGCAGAGATGCTGACTAGCCAGTTGATCTCAAGTCTGCAGCAGTGCATGGGATTCTTCTGTCCTAAGTGCAGGACTTTTCACTTGTACTTGTTGAACCTCATCAGATTTCTTTTGGGCCAACCTTCCAATTTGTTAAGGTCTCTCTGAATCCTAGCCCTACCCTCCAGAATATCTACTACACCCTTCAGCTTGATGTCATCTGCAAACTTGCTTAGGGTTCAATCCATCCTGGATTCCAGATTGTTAATTAAGATATTGAAAAAAACCTGTCCCAGAACTGAGTCCTGGGGCATTCCACTTGATACTGGCTGCCAACTGCACCTCGAGCCATTGATTTCTACCCATTAAGCCTGACAATCCACAGGCTTTCTTTCCACCTTACACTCCATTCATCCAAGCCATACTTCCTCAGCTTTCTTGCAAGAATGCGGTGGGTGCCTATATCAAAAGCCTTGCTAAAGTTAAGGTATACCAAGTCCACTGCTTTCCCTGCATCCACAGAGCCAGTTATCTCATCATAGAAGGCAATCAGGTTGGTCAGGCATGATTTGTCCTTGGTGAATCCATGCCGTCTGTTTCTTATCACTTTATTCTCCTCCAAATGCTTAAAAATGGATTCCTTGGTGACATGTTCAATGATTTTTCTGGGGACTGAAGTGAGACTCACTGGTCTGTGGTTTCCTGGATCTTCCTTCTTCCCTTTCTTAAAGATGGGTACTATATTTGCCCTTTTCCAATCATCTGGTACTGGAAAGTATCAGGAGTGGAGCGGAAGGGATGTGAGTAGTATTCAGGGCAGGTGTTGGTAGGGCCAAGGGGCCCAGTACCTGGGCTGGGTGGAAGCTGGGCCAGGGGGCCCAATGGCCAGGTGAAGTGGAGGCAGGGCCAGGGGCCCCAGTGCCCAAGCTGGGTGCAGGCAGGATCAGGAGGCTCAGTGCCAAAGTAGGTGTGACAAGGCTGGGGCCCAAAAGCCAGATTCAACAGTGGACTTGGGCTGGAAGTTCCTGCAAAAGGAAAGGGGCAAAGGCTGAGGCCCCAACAACGGAGAGTGATTAAACATTGTGTGGGTACAAGACTACAAAGACTGAAGACTACAAAATTATCCCTTAAAGTTACAGGTACCCTGGTGGGCAAGACAAAGAATTAGCAGCATTGTATAGCACACACTTTTAATTAGAATTTCAAATAGGAAAATCTGAAACATTAAAATCTGTACCTGATATTCACATATCTTTCAATATTTAAAAACCAGAAGACTAATGGGCACATTTAAACCAATTAAATAATTTATAATACAGTGTAATTCCAATATGTGGAAAGCAAATAAAATGTTATTCTCCTTGGTATTTTGGCAAAAAAAAATCTTTGGGATAAATTTAAATTTATTTGCATTAGTGTAAATATGCAAGAACTCCACTGATTCTATATTTATACCAATATAAGAGAGATTGTGAACTGGACCCGTAATTTTGGTAAAAACGGGTTAGGAACATTTTTTCCTATTCACCCAATTTTGAGATATAGAAAAAATATATTGCGTCTCAAAGTTCAAATGCTGAAATCTCAACATGTTTATGGGAAAACAATGAAAGAAAATAATACTTTAGGGAAAACTTAATTATGTATTTGTTTTTTAATTTCAATCTTTCACTTACATTTTGAATTGAAACTGTTTCCTGAACTAAAAAACTGCAATTTTTCATTTTGAGATTAAACATTTTACTAATTTTGAAACATTTTTCATTTTTTTGAGTAAACTAAACTAATCTATCAAAATGACCATTTCTCACAAACATAGTTTATAAAAATACAATGACATTTTATCACAAAATAATGAAAATCCCTGTTAACAGAATGTTTCCAAACAATGGCTATAGAGACTTAAGGTAAGCCTATATTTTCCTCAAAATCTGATATTACCTTGTTGATATCCAGTGAATGTCTTCTTCTGCACATGTGATGCATCAGAGATTCTTTCTTAGTCCTTTTCGAAGTTCCTTTCTTAATCTTCCTTCCAATTGCAGTGAGACTCCAGGTTCCTCCTTTTATAAACATTATTTTTACCAAACCACATACTGATCCTTAACACATCCAAATAGGAAATGTTGAAGTGTCTGATGATACAAATCTCTCAAAACTGATTTTTAAGTAGCACTAGTGGAACAATGGAAGATAGATGACTTATATCATTCTAAATCTCCATGCACGTTGTCAGGTCGATACAAGAGAAGAACAAAGAACAAGAATGTAGTGAAGGTTTGATCTTGCAAACAGTACATTTTTCTCTTTGACAGATTTGTTCTATGATAGGTGGAATATCAGTAAGGCATAGAAGTTCCAATATATAATGGTTATTCATTGTCTTTTATTACTTAAGCCTAAAGACATCAGATAAAATTCAGATAGCCTCATTGTGCTAGGCACTAGGGGTAAAAAAGAAAACATTTTACTTTATAAGAAAAAAAGCAATTTTACTTTAGAAGAAAAAAAAAGCATTTTCCATAGGACCAAGCTGAAAGCTAAATAGCATATGAAGGAAGATTAAAATCAATGGATCTCTAGCTTCATACTGCCAGCATAGGCAACACTCATTATCTTCCAGTTAAGGGGGAAAAAATCCCTTTGCACATTTAGAAAAATTCAAAATGAAGAAATGAAATCCAGAAAAAGCAATTGGACAGGAGGATAATTATCAATATCTTAGATTTGGTTAAGGTCCAGGAATGCAGACTGGAGGGAAAGGTTGGTAAAATTATAAATAGAACAGTAAATTTGGGGGAAATTGTGTGTCTCTTCACCCCCACTGTAGTTGCATCTATTCTGTAGTGGCATTATAGACAAACATTCAAAAAGCCTGAGGTGGAATTTATCTAAGTTATGTGTTTTTCTGTAAACAGCGTAGTTTAGATTAGTAGCAAACATAACACACATTTGCCCTTTGGTGGGTGATGCAAAATCTTAGACTGGGTTTTGGCATTTTTAAACTAGTCTATGGGCATGTTTACATGTGCTCTGGGTATGTGGGGAGGGCTTTAATTAGAATGGCTATGAGAGCCACGGCACCCCCCCATACCCAGAGCACATGTAAACATGCCCGTAGACTAGTTTAAAAATGCCAAAAAGGATAGAGTGAGACTGTTTTAATTAATTGAGTCTGCTCCAATCAACTTTAATTACAGTGGGTCAGAGGAGGCTCCGCGCTTGTGTACAGGCACCCTTTGCATGCAGAGCTTGTGATCTGTTACGGGTACAGACCAGTTTCCAATTACTTATATTGGTAAAAGTGTAATATCTATACATGACCTAAAGGTTACATCTTACTTTACCTTTACATGCTTAAGTGGCACTTACATGGTCATGTGGCTGTCATTTTGGGGACTTTTATGTACAGATTAGATTTTATTTAGAGCCATGGAAGAATGGGATTGTCAAAAGTAAAATGGATGGAACAGTACTTACCTAGGAAACATGAGATCCAGGTCCTAGGCCCAATGGACTCACAAGGAGTTTGAATCTACATCTTCTGCTTCTTAGTAAAGTACATTAATCACAAGGCCATTGGTTAGGTATTATTCAGTGTGCTTTGTAGCTTCCCTTTTGAGACCTGCCCACTGTGGAGCTGGAAGGAGAGAGGGGCTTAGAACCCAAGTCAAAGATGGAAATTCCACAACCTCTCTGGGTAACCTGTTACCGTATTATACTACACTCATAGTGAAAGAGTTTTTCCTAATATATTACCTGAACTTCCCTTTGCTGCAACTTGAGGTCGTTGCTCCTTGTCCTGTCATTTACCACCACTGAGAACAGTCTCACTCTATCCTTTTTGGAACCAACCTTCAGGTAGTTGAAGGCTGCTATTAAATCCCCTCTCAGTCTTCTCTTCTCTAAACTAAATAAGCCCAGTTCCCTCAGTCTCTCCTCAGAAGTCATGTGCCTCAGGCCCCTAACCAATTTTGTTGCCCTCTACTGGACTCTTACCAGTTTGTCCATGTACTTTCTGTAGTCTGGGGTGCAAAACTGGACACATTACTCCACATGTGACCTCCCTAGTGCTGAATAGAAGGGCATAATTAGTTCCCTTTATCTGCTGTCAACACTCCTACCAATTCAGCCCAGCATGCCATTAGCCTTTTTGGCAGCAAGGGCACACTGCTGGCTTATATTCAGTTTATTGTCCACCATAATGCCTAGGTTCTTTTCTGTAGAGCTGCTGCCTAGCTAGTCACTCCCCAGCCATTACCAGTGTATGTGATTGTTCTGTCCTAAGCACAGGACTTTGCACTCATCCTTTCTGAGCATTATGAAATTTATTTTGATCCAATGCTCCAATTTGTCTAGGTCTCTCTGAATCCTAACCTTACCCTCCAACTTCTCTATGATTTCCTCCAGCTTGGTATCATCTGCAAACTTGCTGAGGGTTCACTCCATCCCGTCCTCCAAATTGTTGATGTGTAGATACTGAAAAAATCTGGTCACAGGACCGACCCCTGGGACACTCTACTTGATACCAGCTGCCAACTAGACATCAAGCCATTGACTACTACCCTCTGCACCCAATGTTCCAGCCAATTTTATTTATTTATTTATTTATTTATGAGCACCCAGGACAAGTTTCCTCTGGGCAGGTTTATAAACTCGGCAATCCCTAAGAGCACCTCCTGGAAAGTCTAGTGACTAATAGGGTAAATTATTTTAATTTTACATTGTTGTAAAATTCTTCTCCTTCTGTACATAACACCTTCTTCTTTGTTACCTTCCTTGTTTTTCAGATATCCCTTTCCATTGTTTTCATTAAGTGAATGTTTTCATTATGTGAATCATATATGGCCCATTGCTACCCCATGCTCCTAATCCATGTGGGCACTAATGATGCGGCGAGGAGTAGCCTATATCACCTGATGAAGGACTACCAAGCTCTGGGGGGCAAACTTTCCTTATTTGAAAAGAAGCAGCTAAATTGCATGAGTCAGATAGTTGGAATCTGAGTTCTTGGTTTAGCTCTATTTTCAGTTCCTTAGGCTCTACTGTCATTCATTGTTTGTTGATATTGTTTGGTATTTTTTTGGAGTATGCCTAGTGTTTATGACAATACAATGTTGCTTAAGTTGTACTGCCAAGCAAATGCAGAATAGCCCATTAACCAGGAATGAAGTGTATAATTTGTATATTGAAATAACGGAAAGTAAAGAGAAAGAAAAACTAGAAGTTGAAAAGCTAATGGCTATAAATATCTAACTTGTTGGACTAAAGAGCCCAAAAGCAGGAAACATGGAAATAAATTTAACCAGGCTCCTAACTTGACTAAGAAAAGAGACAGAGACCAGAGGTGCTGATACTGCATATTTCAGAAAAATGTTCTAAGATAAGAAAATCCTGCATGCCTTGTTTTCATTTTTATATATTACCCTGTGTGCAGATGTTAGTTTTCTTTTCTCTCTGAGAACCAGAAACTGATAACCGTTCCCATAAGCACAATGTTTCCCTTTTCTTTAAGTAAACTGCCTGTGTGTCTGTGTGTCAGACCAGTGATTTACTCCTATTTGTTTCTCCAAGGTTGTATTTTTTTTCTCTCTCTAAGTATAAATATGCTTGTAAACTTATAGAGTTTGAGAATTCCTTTGAAACAGACAAGTGGGTGATTCCCCTTGCTGTATGGAATTCTCCCTGTGATCACAGAATAGCCCTAAAGAAAGGCTGGCTCTGTCAGTTCTGATTCAACCACAATGTGAAGTTTGATTTCTTCCACACCCAGTAGGCCAAGGGGTGACACAGCAACAGTTCCACATCCTCAGTCAAATTGGCAGCCACCAAAGCCTGAGCACTAACTGCCTGATGGTGGGGTCTGGTGCCTCTGGACCCCACCATGGAAGCCATGCCCTTGGCCCACATTGGCAGTGCCTGTGGTGAAAGAGGAGACTGGCTGGTGGATGACATGCTGGCATGGGACAGTGGATCCCCCTCTTCCACATCCCCCTGCCTTCTCCATTCTGCCTTCATGATTGTCTTCACCAGTACCTCCATCCACTGATTCAGACCTTGGCTGCTGCATATGCTCCCCTTCACCATCAGGTCACACATGGTGGCCAGCACATGGACCCTACTGGACCACAAAGGATCAATCAGTTTCCCAATGCCCTCGTTCTTCTCTGGCAGTGAGAGACTCACACTGGGAGGTTACATTGGGGTGGAGGAGACAATGATTCTCCTGCTGATACCTATTTCTGGAGTTAGAGGAGGTGATGCAGTTGCAGGGACATTAGGTATAGATACTGTTCCCACCTCCTTGCTTCCACTGGCAGCAGAAGCCTCATGGCTGCTTGGGAAGAGGATGTGTGTATGTTTGGGGTGGGGGAGGACTTGCAGATCAGGATTTCCCTCTACCCCTCTCCCTCCCCTGCCAGAAGATCTGGTGCCTGCCTTTCCAGCAAGCTTCATGTTAATCTTTCCTGTGCTGAAAAAGATGTGTGTCTGTTTGTGTCTTTCTTTTTCTGGGTTCTTCTTTTTCTTCTGGATTATGCAATTAGTTTGCTTTGTGTTGTGTGTAGTAGACTGTGGTGGGCTGATGAATCTGATTACTGATTATGAAAAATAACTAATAAATGTGTGTGTTTTTCTCTGTGATATTGGTTCTTCTTTTCTGGGTTGTGCAATTATTAGATAAGATAAGCTAATCTGAGCTATATCCTATCCAATCCATTCTAAGAACAAAAAGGAGCGGGCAACTGACTGACTAGGAAG
>NW_017728994.1:2350351-2359568 GCF_001723915.1 Gavialis gangeticus | reverse complement strand
CCTTCCCCCCGTCAGCTCCCCCTCCCTTTTCTAAGTTTCTGTTTCCCCATAAAGACTGCCTTCTGAATCTCTGAATTGCTGCATCTTTTCTGAATCTTTTCTGAATTGATTCAGAGGCTCTGAATCAATTTGGGAAGTGTTACACTTCCAGTGATTTGATTTGGATTCAGAGATTCAGCCTCCAAATCAGGCTGAATCTTCTCCGAATTGAATTGTGAACCAAAGCTTTGTACATCCCTAGCAGATAGCATATGTGGGATAATCTGCTCAAAATCATCCCAGATCACATTACCCACTCACTTCTGGGATGTGGGGGTGCATGTGTGGATGCTGCAATTTTCCCCTCCTCAGCAGGCAGAGGCACAGTGACAGGAGGAGCAGACACAGATGATCCACTTGCCTCCACACCCTCTAACTCATCCTCCTCTGAAGTGCGTTTTGGGGAAGGAGACCTGGCTCTAGGGAAAACTTGAGAGGTGTGGAGCACAAACTCAGATGATGCCCCCCCTTTCCCCAGAATTTCCCTTGCTATGGTGCTCAGATCCAGCTCCAGCTCGTACCTAGCACTGAACCATGCTGGTGCTGCTGCTTGTTGTCATGTTGGTGGGGAGGGGGAGGTTATGGCTGGTGCTTTTGGAGGGGATGTAGGCTCAGGCACAGGCAGTGACACTGGCACTGCTTCCCTCTCCTTGCTGTCTGTAGAACTAGTGGAAGCCTCATACCTACTTGTTGTAGCAAAGAGCCTGTCTCTGTCTACCTACTCTTCTGCTCCTCCCTGAAGGCTTGCCAGCTGTCTTTCCAGCACACTTCATGGTGTGTTTCATTGTGTCTTCACTTTGCCTTGTTGTGCTGGAAAATATGGGTCGTCTTCTCTAATGTTATCTGATTTATGTAATATACGTTGATAATTGTATGTATGTGTTCCTGTATAAATTATATATTATAACATGTAATATAATTATGCTGTTCCTCCCTGCACAGTGAGAGAAAGCACAGATTTCAATAGAATCAAAATAGACTAACAAAAACAGAAAGAGGATTTGCGGCAGAGAATAAATTGAAAGAAATCAATGAATATAATAACAAAAGAAAAGGGTATAGAAAGCAAAAGGTATAGGGGAATCCCATTTACTAGGCTAGCAAGTAAGAAATGAATGGTAGCCTTTGTTGTCTGACTGTGCTGAGCTGCTGGAAGACACCTCAGTAACTCACCCCAAAGAATAATGCAACCTAGTTCAAACAATGCTGCTTTTTATGTTGTTTTTCCATCTCTCCCCTAGAACACAGGGATTGGAAGGGACCTCAGGGAAGGATCCCAGTCACTGGCCAGCTACACAGTCAGTATCAGAGGAGTACTTACTCCCACTTTGCTCTCCCTCTCCTGCCTTTCTGTTTCCCTGCAGGCAAGCTCAGCTTTAGCTTCAAAACTCAAAATGTTTCAAAACTTTTGAAACATTTCAACTGTGCTCATTTTGTTTTGAGGCTGTTTTGAAGCCCTTTATTTCATTTCAATTTTGCTGTTTTGAACTTGAAACAAGTCAAAACAGTGTCATAATGAAACAGCTGGCAAAATTTCACACAGCCTTAATATTTATCTAAGGTGCTAATGAGGTTTTTTTGCCAAAACACAAAAAATGATGCTACAATTTCCTTTGATGTACCTCAGACATAAAAGGAGTGTGGAATTCACCTCTAGAAATAGAGATGTTCAATGAATACCTTAGAGCACTGGATGACTGGTGAAGTATATCAAGATCTTTCAGTACTTGAAAGATAAGTACTATGATAAGAATACTGCCTACTTGTGGAATAGCTGCCATATTGCTATTTAAGATAGCGTATGATGTAAAGTGTATGGAACACATCAGAGGCTTTGTATGCACCTTCCATTATAGAAAGGTTGGAACAAACTTTGGGTAACCATGTAGAGGCTATATTTCATGTTTTTACTGATTTAAAGAGGAAAACATTGACTATGAGTTTGACCATAGTAACACAAAGTAAATGAACTGCATCACCATCTGGAAGAGCACTCACTGTCAACAGCTGAAAGCTAACCCATAACTTCAGAAAAGTCATCATAGTTAAACAGTTGATAAGCATTTATCATACATACTTTCCCTAGCTAAAGTAAACTTTCTGTGTAACCAATGCACATTAAACCATTTAAACCATCTGACTCTTGCCCACCATTAACACCCGCCTGTCTGATCATAAATCCCCCCTCGCGCCAAGCCGGTCGTACCGACCCAGGCTCGCAGGTCAAGGGTGCACCGGCATCTGGGCGCAACACCTGGTATGAATATATTTTTGCATTTCCATTGTCTGATCTGAATGCTAGTTAAATTTGTGTCTAGCTTTTCAATAAAGTGATCATCTTGAGCAGAGACAGGCATAATCTCTCTTTAATCCAGGGCCCCATTCAACAAAGTCATCTTCCTTGGTCCCAGTTTGGGACTTCCCTTTGGGGGACTTACATGAAACAGTGGAAATTCACTTTCTTCTTTACATTTTTATTTTTCCCATAGGCAGGTAACCTACCTTCAAACAGAAATAAAATATAGAAATTCTGACATGAAAATATTAATTACAGTAATTGTGATAGCCTGGTAGGCACTTCAAATTTAAGAGGAGGAAAACATTAACAAAAAATATCGACCAAACTTAATTAAAACCAATTAAAATGTGGAGTTTGGCTCTTTGCTCTACCTTTTATCTGATATGGCCCAACCTGCTCAAACCTAACGATGGGTGAAATTGTGTCCTTGTGTGGATATGCATGAAAGGGAAATAAAACCAACTGGGATACCTCAGTGAAGATTTATGTAAGTTTTGAACCAAATGTGCAGGTATAAGCAAGACTCTGTCTTCCGTTAATCACACATAGGGCAGGCAGGTGGAGAGAAAAAATAGATCTTGAAGCTATTAGTAAATAGATTCAATCAGTTAAGAAAAGCCATTGGAAAGGGAGAACAACTTTTTGGCTGGTTTCATACTGGGACAAAAGGACACCTGGTAAAGCTGTAAATTTTCCAAATTAATCTCCTCATTCTCCTCTCTATTGGATCACTTGAAACCTTCTGTAAACAATATAGAAAGTAAGCAAAATGTTGTTTGCAATTAATCTCTGACAGACATAATTATCATTGAATTAGACCTGTAGAATCAAACTTTAATTTCACATTCAAACATCTTTAAGCCAGCCACCTCCTAAAGTGTTTTGATGAGTTATTAACACTTTTGAGAAGACAGATATTGTTTCAACGGCATTGATTTAGCTGTAATGACTTTTTTAAATATTGCCTCTTGCCAGGCTAAGGCACCAAAAATTTGCTTAAGCTGCAGAAAGACGGCCAGCCAATCTGATATGCACTACTATTGGAATGGAACTCATATTGTTTGGTGTCATTCTGACATCTGCATTTACTAATTGATAAAGACTTGAGACTACACGAAAGTACTTGTCTCTTTCCAGTTCACCTAGCAGCTAATAAATGTGGCCAGGATTCCATCTTTTCATTACTGAGTCAATTAAGGGAAAAATAGGGTTGCTCTCAGGTCAAAATATAAATTGAGAATTTGAGGTGAAGTTTAGATGTCAGTGTCATCTCTTAAAGATATTCTATTTCTTGTATTTTTTAAACAAATGCTAGATTCCTTAAAACTAAAACTCTCCAGTATATGATACATGGTTGATTTAGTTGATTCAGGAACACTGTATACTAAGTGTACTTGTGTCAAAAAAGGCTGAGAAATTAAGTACAGCCATAACCTGTATTAGGAGTTTATCATCAGTTTGCCAAGAAGCAAAAATCTCCACAGATTCAAATATTAAGACAGCACGGTAAACAAGGTCATGTCCTGTGGAAATGGCACATTTACTTACAATTATGAAACAGCAATAGTGAAAACAACTTGGAAATAAAGTGTAATTCTTGCCACCAAGTAGTCACTACAAAATAGCTATGCTTTGAATTATTTTAATAAAAATCTCCACATAAAAATTTATGTATCATAAATTTCCTATGAAATATAAGGTTTTTGGCTGCCTTGCAGAATTTAATAGCGCATTATAGTTCTATTATAGAATACTGGCAGAGAGTGGAAAACCATAAAGAAAGAATACCATTCTCTTAATTAGAGATATTTTTGTAGAACCCCCTGCTGGTTAATCCTTATAACTTTATATGTAAAAATCCTGCACCCTTGCAGTATATTGGACTAATTGACCTTATGATCCCTTCCAATGCTATGATTCTATATGAGCTGTGAAAATGTAAATGTTTAAGCTTAATATTTTATCAGTCTGTCATATATAGTTATAGTAACCGAATTGGTTTGGCTTCAGTTCTGTATTGTATCAATGTTTTGCTTGGAAACCTTATGCACAGCTGAACTAGAGAATATTTTATGAAGTCATAGGGTATAAAACAAATCAAGAACAGAGAAAGAAGTCTTAAAAGAGGACTGATGTCAATCAGAATCAATAAGTCTGCATCTATTGGCTTTTACAGTATGAAACATCCAGTATTTGGACAGCAGCAGGATTCAAGGACTGGAAGGGAGAAAATGCTAATAAACTGAAAAGTGGAGCAGCATTTGCTGTGCTATGCCCTGATTTGTCTTTATGATCTTTCCTCCTAAGACACAAACTGGCACTGTTACAACTGGATGAAAGTTTATAAAGCCCCTCAAGACCAGATGCTACCTAATAAACTGTAAAACTTCAGCTGATAGTTTTTACTTTCTGTTGGTTGCTAACTTTCAAGGTTCAGTTTGGGTTAACATTTGACAGAGGACTCATGTGGGTACCAGGGAAGTATAAACATAGGAGAAGAAAACATTAAATATTATAAACTGAAAATACAGATTGGTATCTGACACTGGTTGTGAAGGAGAGAGAAAAATGTCATGGACATAAGTAGGACTACTGAAGGGATAAAAAAAGGAGATTTTGAATGCTGTGAAGAAGTAGGATGAAGCACCTGAAACAGGAGGGAATAGGGAATGTTTTATGAAAAAGTTCCTTAGAGGCAGAAATACAGATTATATGGTTACATGTACACAAGATGTTTAAGGCTCATTAGCCTAAATTTAAGGTGATTACGGCACATGTCTACATGTGCCTACCCTTAATGCACTTTAAAAATGGCAAATATAGGCTATTCATGCTTAAATTTGATACCTGCAAAGGTATTAACGCTTTAGTCCCAAGTCAGTCCTCACACAGTGTTAATTCACTTTAATGCCTGCATGTGTAGACTCCTGCTTAAACCTGCTTAATGTGCATTAAGATAATGTAGACACTCCCTATGTGACTAAGATTATGCAGTTTGTGACAGGCACACAAATGGCCTTGAACAGGAAAATTCAGAAAACAATGTTCCTTGTGCATTGGATCTTACAATATTATTGAGCAGCATACTGGAAGCTCAAAAACAAGGAAACTGCCTCCTGAATAAGTCAGTACAGCTACCAAGATAGGTTTAGAGCATTTAAAACAGCTTCCTGTTAAAAATCCCATTAGGACTTGCAGAATTCTGTTTGCAAAACAATTCAAGCTATGTTTGTAAATAGATCTGGTGCACTTCTGAATTTAGAATTTTTTTCAAAGCAACCCTGTTGCCCTGTGGGGTCAGGACAACTCTCAGGATCTCAATATTGCACTGTTAGACAGGAGGGTGTGACACAATTGTAAGTATACAACACACAAATCAATTAGGTGCATACACACACATACACACACACACACTACCACACACATCCAAACCAGCCTAGGCACATGAATACCTACCACCAATTCAAGCACATACACACTAAAAATTAGAGAAAAATCAATAGCCAATACCCACACAGTCAGTACAATACACAAATAACTAATTCATATATCATGCACACAATGAGATATATTATATACATGCACACTCACCAGTTCACACACATACAACCCACCTACACATAGGTAGGTTCCTAAATTGATGGTATGGTACATATGCATGTGCTTTGGGTACCTGGGATACTTGGGGGAAGGTTAAGGTGAGAGAGAGAGAGTTAAAGTGTAGGGAGTGAAAGGAGCCAGAAATGGGATTAGAACCCAGGGACTAGAGAGAAGCTGACTGAAGAACTAAGGCTTGGGTTTACTTAAGATCAAGGCTCCAGGATTACTTGAGGTCACTGGTGCATGGAAGGCAAAAAAAGAAAAAAAGAAGAAGCCTAGTGGCAAGGAGGAGAGCCAGGAAAGAGAGACAGAAACCTGAGAGCTTGGGGCTGGAAACTTAGGCAGACAGCTGAGATATTGAAGGAGGGAGCAGATAACAGGTGGCAAGGAGGAAACAGCCAGGAAAGAAACTGAGGCAGAAACCTGGTTGCTCAGGGGAGAAGACAGTGGTAAAGAAACAGGGGGTTTGGAGGCAGAGAGGATCTCAGGACAGGTGTTGGAGGTGGCAGTGAGCCAGAAGCAGGGAAGGGAGAAATGAGGCAGAAGTTAGAGGAGCGAGGAGCAGAGATTGGAGAAGGGATGAACCATAGTAAAGCAAAACCCAACTCAGGGGTCCAAATAACAGGTTTATTAAATAGACAACACACCACACAGCCCCATGAAGTTATTGGTTCACACACACACACACACACACACACACACAACCACTCACAATGGCAGCAGGAGAAAGAGACTCAGTGGAAGGGCTGGAGTCCAGGTAGGGAAGAGAAACAGAGTCCAAGTCCTTGATTGAAGAGAGGGTGGGGGGGTGATAGCTACCTATCCAGGCTGGAAGGGATCTTTGTCCAGTAGGTGTTGTCCAGAGTGGGGTCACTGGTAGGGCCTCTGGGTGGATAGGTGGTGTGGCATGGTGCTGGTCCAGATGGAGAGGATGTCTCAAAGAGTCAGTCTTCACTACCTGTTTTTATGGGGCAGAGCACCTCTGATCTCCTATGGGAAGGGCCTGTCCAGGCAATGTCAGTCCTGTCCCAGAGGGTTCCAGGTGTTCTTACTGAGCATGTGCAGCCTGGCACAATGGTGGGTTGCCTCATCTTTTGTTTCTTGAGGGTGGTTCCAAGGGCTGGGTCATTGGTCCAGGAATTGGTGTTAATGTTTGGTCATTCAGAGGGAGATATTTTTAGACCTACTGCCATTGTCTCTCAAGCACCCTACTTTATCCCCATTCATTCAGAAACCAAGTTACATGGGAGGGGTAGGTGTGAGTCATGGGTTACACAACTGGGCCTGGGGACAGGATGGGGGCTTGACATTACAAGATGAAAACTTGACATGACTTACGCTAACTTACATATATAGGCCTAAAACATTAATCACACAATATAAAAGCAGTAAAAAAAAATACAAAACATAATAATTATCTGTTATGATACAGTGGATATCTATATCAAAATAGCAGGACACTTATTTGCAAGGAAGGGAAAGAAAAATAAAACTTACTACCTAAAGTAAAATGTTAAAGCTTATCCTACATCTTAGCTTTTTTATGCTTATCTAGGGAATAGAGAGGGAGAGAAAAAATCATAAATGGTTTGGGAAGGGGAGGGAATGCATTTTAAAATAAAGAAAAAGAAAAGCTGGGGGTTTTGCTACATCATCATAAGAAAATGATTCCTAAATACCTATATGTTTTATTGTTTGCCATTGATTTTCCTACCATAGAGCAGTTAGAACTCCTCGTGACCCCTTAACTAACCAGGATGTGGGAACAGCTGCCCCTGCAGGCACAGCTACTACCAACAGGTCTCATCCTGTTTGGCAGCTGGGCATGAGGATATGTGCTGATGGGATGTGGGGTTTGGAGAAGTGGGATGGAAAGAGGTGTAGGGGGATGTGGGTGTCTGTGGAGGGATGTAGAGGGATGGGGAGCTGTGGGGTGTGTGAGTAGATGTGGGTGGACCGTGTGGGGACTTTGGGGGGGTTGCTCAAGAGGGGTGGGTTGCCTGCCCCCCACTCATGGACTGCCCCCCGCAGGGGCCACAGCCTCCCCCAATAGGGGCCACATAGCCCCCGAAGGGTCTACCAACCCCCCCTGCAGGGTCCACATGCCCTGAACCCACTTGCTCCCTCAGCCTCCCAATGGCTGCCCCATCCAGCCACATCCTCTGCCCACTCCACCCAATGGCTGCCCCACCTGATCCCCATCCCCCGCGTGCTCCCCCAGACCTCTGATGGCCACCTCACATGGCCCCAGCCTCCCGGCACTTTTAAAAAAATAAGCCTCACACTCACTGGGAGTATCTGCTGGCATCAGGGTAATTGAAGCCTCTTGGCACAGCCCCACCACACTGTGGCTATCACCTGGGGCCCAGCCCTGCTCAGCCTGAGTGGCCCCAGCTGTCTGACAGTGCATGAAGCCACAAAGTGCCCTGCTGATCCCAGCCTCACCTGCACAATGGGTTAGGGGCAGTGCGGGTGCCAGATAGCCAAAGCTAGTTCCCACTGCTCCCCACTGGGCTAGGGGCCTCTGCCAAGAGGCTCCAGTGACCCTGATGGCAGCTGCTACTGCCAGTGAGAGTAGGGCATTTTTTTTTTCCTTTTTTAATTGCTGGGATGCTGGGGCTGGGTGAGGTAGCGATCCAGGGGACTCAGGGAGAAGGTGGGGGATAGGGCCAAGTGGAGGCATTGATCTGGGGGGCTCGGGGAGCAGGCAGGGGATGGGGCCAATCTCCCTCACCCCCTACTTATCAGCACAGAGCCCGGGTCCAGCTCCCTGTGTCTGGCACACTGCCTGCCCTGCACCTGGGTGAGGATCAGCCATAGAGACGCTCTGTGGAGGACCCAAGCCTCCATTTGCCTCAGTTGCTTCCTGTCCCCCTCCTGCCCTGGGGCATTTTTTGACTCCTGGATATCCAGGGGTCTCATTTGGCTCCAGCACTGCAAATTTGCAGCCCAGGAGACTTTTTTTGTTTCTGCACATGTCTCTTGCAGCATCTCAAAGGGCTTTGAGATGCTGTAAGAGGCATGGGCATACTCATCTGGATATGCCCAAAGGATGCATGTTCAGATGCATGCAGAGATACCATTTAATGCATCTACCTTTTCTGTGAAGAAAATTCAGTTGCATCTATTGCACTGTGTAGATGTCCCCAGTAGGCTGCACATCACTTCTCTGACTTTTACTGGTAGCTAATAACTAGGGAGTTGCACCTAGTTTCTTGCATTAGCCACTCTCAAGAGTTAAATCTAGAGATAATGGAGAGCTCTGGTTGACAAATTTTT
>NW_017728994.1:2340636-2345351 GCF_001723915.1 Gavialis gangeticus | reverse complement strand
AGTGAGAGTAGGGCATTTTTTTTTTCCTTTTTTAATTGCTGGGATGCTGGGGCTGGGTGAGGTAGCGATCCAGGGGACTCAGGGAGAAGGTGGGGGATAGGGCCAAGTGGAGGCATTGATCTGGGGGGCTCGGGGAGCAGGCAGGGGATGGGGCCAATCTCCCTCACCCCCTACTTATCAGCACAGAGCCCGGGTCCAGCTCCCTGTGTCTGGCACACTGCCTGCCCTGCACCTGGGTGAGGATCAGCCATAGAGACGCTCTGTGGAGGACCCAAGCCTCCATTTGCCTCAGTTGCTTCCTGTCCCCCTCCTGCCCTGGGGCATTTTTTGACTCCTGGATATCCAGGGGTCTCATTTGGCTCCAGCACTGCAAATTTGCAGCCCAGGAGACTTTTTTTGTTTCTGCACATGTCTCTTGCAGCATCTCAAAGGGCTTTGAGATGCTGTAAGAGGCATGGGCATACTCATCTGGATATGCCCAAAGGATGCATGTTCAGATGCATGCAGAGATACCATTTAATGCATCTACCTTTTCTGTGAAGAAAATTCAGTTGCATCTATTGCACTGTGTAGATGTCCCCAGTAGGCTGCACATCACTTCTCTGACTTTTACTGGTAGCTAATAACTAGGGAGTTGCACCTAGTTTCTTGCATTAGCCACTCTCAAGAGTTAAATCTAGAGATAATGGAGAGCTCTGGTTGACAAATTTTTATTTTGTTTTTCTGTCTTTGCTTTAACTCCAAGATATCCAGGATATGATATTATCATCGGTACAAAATAAGACCCTGATCCTAAAACCTGATCCACCTAGTTGCACCCTTATGTGCATCCTAGGTCCCAGTAAAATAAAAGTACGGGTCTCTGCATTCACACACAATTTACTTGTGCAGACTAGATTTCAAGAATGAGATCTTATTTTGCATCATCTCTTTCAAATGTCATTTAACAATTTTTTTATAGAACTTACAGAGATAAATAAAGGACAAAAAGGAGAAAACAAAGGAAATTCCCCATTCTTTGATAGAATTAAGAGGTTGTTTTGTGCTGGGATGAACCAAAGACCAATTGAAATCCATCGTCAAAAATAAGAGACAGATCAAGGCTAAAATATTGTCTGAAGGTTTATGCATTCATCTGACCAGGAGAAATCTCTTATCAAGTTTCTCTTCTCACTCAGCCCCAAAATTCTAGTTACCTAACGCTACTTGCCCTTCTGCCATCAATCTCTCCCCATTCCATTTAAAAGTATACCTTTGTTGATTTGATGTTTTCTGTTAAAAAGCAACCTGTAAAACATTTCAACCAGCTCATATTCTAATGGTTTTTTTTTACTCATGGTGAAGCCTGAGAAACTTCAGATACAGTACAATAATGAGACTTTACATCAGTAAGTATTCATGCCTCCTTGTACCAGCTTTCACCAATCTAGCCTATGTTAGCTGGCCCCAGTAGCTAGTGTCCATCCCATTCTATTCAGATATCCACTTATAATGATCTAAGTACTGACCAAGACAATTCCCCTGCCTTGAACATAGACGGATGTCCAAAAGGCACCAGACCACCAAAGGTTAGTGTTGACTTAGTTAAGGAGCACTTGGAAGGGCTGGATGGGTACAAGTCAGCTGGCCCGGATGACCTCCATCCATTGGTGCTGAAGGAACTGGCCAGTGTTATAATTGAGCCATTGGCACAGCTGTTTGCGTACTCATGGTGCTCCAGCCAGGTCGCTGAGGACTGGAAAAGGGCCAATGTAGTGCACATTTTGAAAAAGGGGAGAAGGAATGAGCTGGGTAACTTTAAGCCAATCAGTCTTACTTCTATACTTGGGAGAATACTGGAAAAAATTGTGAAAGAGCACATTTGTGAAGGCCCAGCAAGGGAAATGATGCTGAAAGGAAACCAGCATGGGTTCATCACAGGTAGATCCTGCCTGACAAACCTTATAGCCTTTTATGACCAGGTCACACACTGCCTTGACACAGGAACTGAGGCTGATGTCATCTACCTGGATTTTAAAAAGGTCTTCAACATAGTTTCACATGCTATTCTCATAGGGAAGCTAGCAGGCTGTGGAATGGATGCTTACACAGTAAGGTGGGTAGCCAACTGGCTTAGGGACCGCACCCAGAGAGTGGTAGTGAACGGGTCATTCTCGGCCTGGAAGGAGGTGGGCAGTGGGGTCCCACAGGGTTCGGTCCTTGGACCGGTGTTATTTAATAGCTTCATCAGCAATTTGGACAAGGGTATGGAGAGCACCTTCTCCAAGTTCACAGATGATACCAAGTTATGTGGCAAAGTTAACACACTGGAGGGCAGGGAGCAGATACAGACCAATCTGGACAGGTTGGATCAATGGGCAGAATGAAATAGGGTGCAATTCAACAAAGATAAATGTAAGGTACTCCACCAAGGAAGGAGGACTTCCCAACACACCTATAGTTTGGGGGATGAGCTCCTCAGCAGCTCAGCAGCTGAGACGGATCTTGGAGTCATAGTTGACTCCAAGATGAACATGAGCCAGCAGTGTAACGAAGCCATTAACAAGGCCAATCACATCTTATCGTGCATTAGCAGATGCATGACCAACAGACTGAGGGAGGTGTTTCTCCCCCTCTATGTGGCATTAGTCAGGCTGCATTTGGAGTACTGTGTTCAGTTTTGGGAGCCACACTTCAAAAGGGACACAGAGAATCTGGAGAAGGTTCAGAGGAGGTCCACTCACATGGCTAGTGGCCTCCATGAGAGAGCCTATGAGGGGAGGTTGAGGGATCTGGTTCTGTTCAACCTTCACAAGAAACATCTGAGGGGAGACCTTATAGCCACCTATAAGTTTATCAAGGGAGGGCAACAGGGAACTGGAGATGCACTATTTACGAGAGCACCCCTAGGAATAGCTAGGAATAATGTGTGCAAACTAGTGGAGAGTAGATTCAGGTTAGACATTAGGAAGAAGTTTTTTACAGTAAAGGTGACCAGCATCTGGCATAGGCTTCCAAGAGGGGTGGTACAATCACCTAATGTAGAGTTCTTCAAGAGAAGGCTAGATAGTCACCTGGCTGGGGTCTGACCTTAGTCCTTTTTCCTCCCAGGGGCAGGGGGGTCAGACATGATGATCCTTTGTGGTCCATCCCGACTCTACAATCTATGAATCTATGATCTCTCTTTATATCAGTATACACCTGTGTATATTTCTAGCAGCTTATGGGACACATACTCATACCATTTTAAATGATATGAGTCTATGTCTATACCAGTTTTCATCCAAACCCAGGTTTATTGGCACCCATAACAACCATATCAACATTTAGCAATCAACTTTGAAATCTAATGGGACATGCGAGCTAGGTTAGTCTAAAGACTAAATGTGGTGATGCTAAGGCTTTCCTCATTTCTGAGATTGTTTTTTCTGTTGAATGGGAAAAGTTAATGGCAGGCTTCCTCCAAGTTTGGATATGTTCAGATCTAGGGTTTGCCCTGGATCCTATTTTTTCATTCTTATTATATAAGTCACACAACACCAAAGAGTGTAAATTATAATGTTTCACATGCTCATGGTTAGGATTAGGGGACTGACCATACAGAGAACTCCTGATGAAAATATTAGACTTCTGTATGCAGAATGTCCTCTGATTTAGGCACTAGGGGAACTTTTACATGTGATCAGGGGTGCGGGGGGAGCCACTCTGAGAGCCACTCTAATTAAAGCACTGCAGCATCTCATATATCAGGTACATGCATACCTATCACCAATTCAAGCACATACACAATACACAGTGAAAATAAGAGAAAAATCAGTTGTCAATACCCACACACTCACTACACATACACAGATCACTAATTCATATATCATACACACAATGATATATCTACCTATGTATCTATATATACATACACACACTCACCAGTTCACACACATACAACCCACCTACACATAGGTAAGTTCCTAACTTCAATGGTATGGTATGTATGTGTGTGCTTGGGGCACCTGGGATACTTGGGTGAGAGGGAGAGAGTTAAAAGTGTACGGAGTGAAAGTTGCCAGAACTGGCATTAGAACCAGTGGACTAGAGAGAAGCTGACTGAGGAACTGAGGCTTGGGTTTACTTAAGATCAAGTGACCCCAGGGTTACTCAAGGTCACTGATGCATGGGAGGGGGGAAGAAAAAGAAGCCTGGTGGCAATGAGGAGACAGCCAGGAAAGAGATAGAGACAGAAACCTGGGAGCTTGGGGCTGGAAACTTAGGCAGACAGCTGAGAGGGGGAGGGGAGTGCAGATAAGTGGTGGCAAGGAGGAGACAGCTAGGAAAGAAACTGAGGCAGAAACTTGGTTGCTCAGGGGAAAAGGCAGCAGGGATAAGACAGTGGCAAAAAACAGGGGGTTTGGAGGCAGAGAGGAGCTCAGGACAGGTGTTGGAGGTGGCAGTGAGCCGGAAGCAGGAGAGGGAGAAATGAGACAGAAGTTAGAGGGGCAAGGAGCAGAGATTGGAGATGGGAAAATCCAACTCAGGGGTCCAAATAACAGGTTTATTAAGCAGACAACATGCCACACAGCCCCATGAAGTTATTTGTTCCCACATGCACACACACAAACACACACACAACCACTCACAATGGCAGCAGGAGAAAGAGACTCAGTGGAAGGGTTGGAGTCCAGGTAGGGAAGAGAAACAGAGTCCAAGTCCTTGATTGAAGAGAGGGTGGGGGGGTGATAGCT
>NW_017728994.1:2331176-2335636 GCF_001723915.1 Gavialis gangeticus | reverse complement strand
GGCTGCCAACTAGACATGGAGCTATTGATTACTACTGTATGCCTGATGCTCCAACTAGTTTTCTGTTCAGTCCATTCATCTATCCCATACTTCCTTAGGTTGTCTGGGTTACACAACAGGGTCTGGGGACAGGAGGGAGGCTTGACAAACAAAATGGAAACTTGCCATAACTTATGCTAACTTACATATGTAGGCTTAAATCATATAGTACCAGTAAAACAGTAATATAGAACAGTAAAAATCAATATAAACATCATAATTATACAATATAAAGAAGGAGAAAAAACAAAACAAGTACAACTTGCTACCAAAATAAAATGCTGAAGCTTATGTCTGAGCTCACTTATACTTATTTATAGGGAATATAGAGGGAAAGAAAAAGTCAGAAATGTTTGGGGAAGGGGCGGGAATGCATTTTAAAAGAAAAAAAATACTGGGGGTTTTGCTGCAAACCCTGTTCCTGCTCTGTAGTTAGATAAGTAGGGAAGGTAGCATTAAAATGAGTAGACTTATGGAACTTGGTTCAGGTGTAACAGCCATCTCTTGTCCCATTGAAATGTTTATAATGCATTGCTCGTCATGTTTATGAATAACATATTCTTTCTTGTTTCTCCCTTAACAGCATGTGATATGTTTGCAGGAAAGCGCTCACTAGATATTTGTTAATTCAGTTTAAAACTTGCGAATTAATGTTGTATAACATTAATGTACAGAGCAGTCCTGGTCTCTCTGTGAAGTTGATGCTAAACTGTCTCACTGGTTTTGTGATTGTCAAGTACAAGTTAACAACAGTGCTGCATGCACACCCTTGTCTGTGCCCCATCCAGATCACTTGAGACCCCCCACACAGGAGAACTAACCTTGGCCCAGTACCATGATGTCAAAGAAAGATACTGGTCCCTGTGGCAACCAGATAATGAGGTTCCAAATTAGCTGACTCTAATGAAACTGTAAAATCAGAATAATGTGCCGTGCTCACCCTGTAATGACCAAACAGACTCAGTACCACCCAAAAGAAAAGAAACCCCCCTGTCCTGGTGGCTGGGCTGACAGGAGGGAGAGCCTGTGTTGAAACCTGAGCAGACAAAGAAGAATCCGTTTGTAGTCATGATTGGCTGACACAGAGTAAAACCTGATAAGAAAAGTTATAAAAAGTTTCCCCATCCTTTGTTCGGAGAGGCCGCCATTCATCAGTAACTCAAGCCGGACTCGCAGTTACCCCCCCGGGCTGATCACCCATCATCTCCCGCCAACGCTCCCTAGGTGTAACAACCACCCCCGTACCCGTACCGAATAAATTACCTTGCAAGCTGCCGAGCTGCAACCGGGAACAAAGTGTAACTTGTAACTCCTGCATTCCAGTCACCATCATTAAGGGACGTAAGTCAATAAATCTCCTTTTTATAACCATATACGTCTCGTGCCTTCCTCATCCCATAAATCTAGATCTGTCACGAACCAGAGGACACTGCATAGCCCCTCTCAGTGTGGGACAGTGATGTGTACTAATAAGAACTAAAAGAGCCTCTCAACTTTTTTTCACTCAGGACCTCTGCCTGGACTTCAACTCTGATCCACACTTCACCTATGCCAAGGTCTGAGAAAAGCCAAGGATCTGATTCAAGCATAAATTATTCTAACTGTTTATTTTCATAACCCAGGAGACCAGAAGAATTAAAAATCCACAAGTAAAACTAAGGGGAGAAATAATAACTGTATCAAGCAGTGAAAAAAGGAAGTGGTGCTTGCTCTTGCAGAAAATTGGACTCAACTGAAGATGTCCTTTGCTTTCCTGTGTTTCCATGATCTTGCCCCTAGTGTCCTCCCCAGCCTCCAACCTACTTACAAAAACTAGTGTCAGTAATTTAGGGTTATCATACATGTGGGTTTTCCTGGACATATCCTCTTTTTGGGTCCTCCCATCTCTGTCTGGGCACTTCTTAAAAATATCAGTAAATGTCCAGGATTTTACTCTGCCTGCTTTACAGGCACTTCCAGGCTTGACCTAGGAAGGGGCTGCTTGGGGATCAGGGGAGCAAGGGAAGGTGCCTGGAGGCTGGGGCATCACATGCCCTGAACAGGGGCCCCAGCAGCTGCAGATAGGTACGTGTGTGTGTATGTGAGTGTGTGTGTTGTTGTATATGAGTCTTGTAGGGCTTTGTAATTCTAAAAGCGAGGCCATAGCTATTCCTCTGTTCCTATATAACTCTCTGGCAAGCAAAAGAAAAGGGGGGACTGTTGTATATGAATCTTGTAGGACTAAAAGCAAGGCTTTGTAATTCTAAAAGTGAGGCCATTTCTTTGTCCTTTCACCTCTATTTCATAAAAGCGGACACAGCACTTACGAGACGCCTGGGAGGGAAGAGGGGTACTGGTACTGTGTGAGGGTTACTGATAAGCTATGAAGCAGGCTGAAGCCAGTCAACTGGGGAGTCTCGTCAACAGGGAAACCTTGAAAGTCAGGCATGGATTGTCTTTGTAAGATAAAGAAACATCTTGAGACAAAATATATGAGGCATATAATTCACGAAAGTTAAACTTTGGTGTTAATGCTCACAGTGCCGCTTGATTGGATAGAATAGTGATTTAGTTAATAGATGATTGGGTATTTTTACGAGCATGAGCTAATCACTAACTAACGCTGTCATCTTGCTAAGTATAAAAAAGTATGATAACTAGTAGGCGGGGTCCCTCTCTCAAAGAGGCACCTCGCTCGAGCGAATAAAG
Source organism: Gavialis gangeticus (assembly GCF_001723915.1). Classification (NCBI taxonomy): domain Eukaryota; kingdom Metazoa; phylum Chordata; order Crocodylia; family Gavialidae; genus Gavialis; species Gavialis gangeticus. Next base: position 2,332,909 of record NW_017728994.1, on the reverse strand, counting down.
ATTCTGTATTTGATTTTGGATACTTGCTCTGCATGATTATTGGCCCAGCCTAGAGCGAACTGCACATAGCTTTAAGAGCGTAATTTGTAACAGTTCTTGGCACCCGAGATGGGACTCTAGGCTCGCAGACAACGGAGTGCCACACTCATCCTCCCGGAATGACTCTACAGCCGGCACTCGGTGAATTCACCCACGGATGCCTCCATGGAGGAGGAGCAAGGACCGTTGCTCTGGCGGTAAGGGGGCTTGGTAGATATGGGTTCTGGGAAGGGTGTTGTTAAGGAGATGCCTTTGGGTGAAATTCTGGGGAACTGGAAAAAGATAGATGGTACTCAGGGGTTATCTAGATGGCGGGCAGTTGTTTTGTATAAAGTGGACTGGCCAACTGGTAAAGTGGATGCCCCTGGAATGGCCTGCAGGTGGAAGCTTTGATCAGGACAGGCTAACATTTCTCAGACATGAATTGGAAGAAAAATTTCCTGGCCAGGTGGATTATTGGTATGTCGGGGATAATTGGGTTACTACATGGCGCCAGAGAAAGCAGAAGCAGGGGTTAAAATGGCAGAAATGTACCGGTAATCTTTGTGCACAGCTTGCGGGATCCGCTCTGCTCCATGCAGCTTTTTTGCCTTCTTTAACCCCTTCAGTTCCTTCTCCTCCTTCTGTACCTCCTTTATATCCCTCCTTGTCTCATCCTGTTCCCGCTCCTGCCACTCTTCAGGCCCCTTTGGTAGCTATGGCCCTCCCACCCCCCACAAGTGGGGGATCCTTCCCTTGAGGCTCATGTTTATCGCCCCTTTAGCCCGCAGGAACTAATTTCCTGGCAGCAGGAAATGCCGCAGCTGCGAGACGATCCTGAGAAGGTTGTGCAGACTATTAGAGGGATTTTTCAAGCCTACAATCCTACTTGGGCAGATGTTCAGCAGTTGTTAGAAACTCTTTTCACCCCAGACGAGAAATTTGCTATTCTGGACACTAACCATTGTTGGGCAGCCGCTGACCCAGCACATACTGCATGTCCTGCCCAAGACCCGGAGTGGGATTATGGAAATCCACAGGAGATTCTTCTCTGTCGTATGGGGAGAGGGGGGCTAGAAGTAGCTATGGAAATGGTCGGACAGAAGCCTGCTAATCGGTCAAAAATTCGGGAATGCCAACAAGGTTCAGAGGAACACCCATCAGCATTTATGGCACACTTGCTTAAACAGATCCGCATGTTTGGTGGGGGACTTGACCCTGAGGGGAGGTAAATCATCCAGTGATAGTTTCCTCCTATGTTGATAAATCTGCCCCAGACATAAAGAAGTATTTTTCCAAGTATGTTCCAGATTGGCCCGGGAAGACTCTAGATGAAATTGTAAGATTAGCCACTTTTGTGTATAATGGGAGGGATGAAGAGAAAATTAATGAGAAACATAAGCAGAGAAGAGAAGAAGCTAGTATATTAGTGGCCGCTCTACAAATGCCCTATGGAGGGCACAGCCATGGGGGACGAGCTCGGGGCAGATGGTACCCAGACGTTAGAGGTGGTGACAGAGCTGAAAGTGAATATGGACCAGGAGGAAGGGGTAATTGGGGTAATTGTAATTATTGCAGACAACCAGGACACTGGAAGCATAAATGTCCTTTGAGATCTCATGGGGCCTCGTGGATGCATCAGGAGCTGGTGCCACCTCCCCCTCCAAATGCTCTGCCAATGCCGCCCTTCCCTCTGAACGCTCCCCTGGATCCTA
>NW_017728994.1:2325111-2326176 GCF_001723915.1 Gavialis gangeticus | reverse complement strand
GACGTTAGAGGTGGTGACAGAGCTGAAAGTGAATATGGACTGGGAGGAAGGGGCAATTGGGGTAATTGTAATTATTGCAAACAACCAGGACATCGGAAGCGTGAATGTCCCTTGAGACCTTGTGGGGCCCTGTGGATGCATCAGGAGCTGGTGCCACCTCCCCCTCAAAATGCTCTGCCAATGCCGCCCTTCCCTCTGAACGCTCCCCTGGATCCTAATGCCACTCAGTGACTGAAAGCGGAGACCCTAGGAGCCCTTGGAGAATTAGAATGGGATTTGGGACCCCAGTCCCAGCTCTATATTAAAATTGGGAATCGTTTTGAACCTTTTCTTATTGATACTGGTGCCAGCCTTTCCACCTTAACCTTTCTTCCTGACAGTTTGTCCAAGAATCGGGTTTTGGTACAAGGTATTGAGGGTAATCCACATTTGGTTCCAATGTCAGCCCCGATTCCCATTGAATTGGGGGTTCTGAAGCTCTTTCATAAATTTGTAGTGATGCCTGGAGGTCCTGTTAATTTGTTAGGTCATGATGTTTTAGGAAAATTGGGGGCACATATTCAGTGTGCACCTGAGGGATTTCGCCTGATTGTTTCTGAAGAGGCAGTTGAATTTCTCCTTGCCTTGCCTGCTTCATTTCCTGACATTCCTAAAGAACTGCAAGAAGTCCCCCCAGGACTTCAGAGTATGGACCCTATGGACGTAGGCCTCCTCAAATCTGCTACTCCGGTCCATATTAAGGTTAAGGACGGGTCACCACCGTTGGTGAAACAGTATCCTCTGCCTAGGGAGGCAGAGTTGGGATTTCTGTGCTAATTGATAGTTATGTGTTGCAAGGTGTTCTTGTTCCATGTAGCTCCCCATGTAACACCCCTATTCTGCCTGTTAAGAAGCCTAAACCAGGACCTGATGGGAAGCCAATCTACCGCTTTGTGCAAGATCTTTGTGCGATTAATAACTATGTTATTGTTTCTCATCCTGTTGTTCCTGATCCCAGTACTATTCTTACTTTAATCCCTTGATCTGCTAATTGTTTTACTGTGGTTGACCTTTGTGCGGCTTTTT
>NW_017728994.1:2317255-2320111 GCF_001723915.1 Gavialis gangeticus | reverse complement strand
TGCGATTAATAACTATGTTATTGTTCCTCATCCTGTTGTTCCTGATCCCAGTACTATTCTTACTTTAATCCCCTGTTCTGCTAATTGTTTTACTGTGGTTGACCTTTGTGCGGCTTTTTTCAGCATTCCGCTCCATCCTGAGTCACAATACTTGTTTGCTTTTACTTGGAAAGAGAAGCAGCTTACATGGACTAGGTTACCCCAGAGGTTTGCTGGGTCTCCCATGATATTTTCACGTATTCTGACTGATGATTTGAAAGATATTGTCTTACCCTCAGGGTCTACTTTGGTTAAATATGTTGATGATTTGTTGTTAGCCAGCTCTGATTGTAATACATGTTTGTCTGATTCTGTAGCTTTGCTCAAAGCTTTGGCACTTAGAGGTCATCGTGCATCTCCATCCAAGTTACAGCTGTGCAAAACTCAGGTAAACTATTTGGGCTTTGTAATTCGGCCAGAGGAGCAATTGCTCTCCCCTGACAGGGTGCAAGTTATACAAGATCACCCTCGCCCTGTCACTAAAAAGCAGCTGTGGGCTTTCCTGGGGGCAACGGGGTTCTGTCGCCCTTGGATTGCAGCGTTTGGAGAAACTGCCAAGCCCGTAGTGCAGGCAACCACCTCTGTAGCCGCAGACCCACTAGTCTGGACTTGTGAAATGGATGCTGCCTTTGTAACCCTGAAGAGATCTCTTATGTTGGCTCCTGCTCTAGGTTTGCGTTTCCAGATATGCTGTTGCCACCTTATTGGAGGTTGTAGAGGCCGCCTCCCTCCCACCTTTGATGAGCGCTCAGGCGGCTGAATTACATGCCCTCACTTGGGCATGTTTGCTTGCTTCTGGTAAGAGAGTCATCATTTTTATGGATTCCAAGTATGCATTTGGCGTTTGCCATTCTACAGGTCAGTTGTGGAAGCAACGTGGGTTTCTCACTTCTTCAGGCAGCAAAATTGCTAACGGTAACCTGATCTCTGCTTTATTGGAAGCCATCCTAGCGCCATCAGAATTGGCAGTTGTTCATTGCTACGCACACCTTCAATTAGATTCTGATGTCTCACGTGGTAAAAATTAAGTTGATGTCGCCGCCAAGGCGGCTGCTTTGCAACCGATACAACTCTCTTTCTCCGATACAATGAATGTGATGAATATGACATTTCCCCCTATCAACTGGCATCACCTTTATGATGACGTCCCCGCTGATGAACTTGCGGACTGGAAACGCTGAGAGGGGGAACTGAGTCCTGATAATATCTGACGGATTCTTCCAACATGTTATCTTCTGGAAGCTGTCCACTATTTCCATTCTTTAGGCCATGCTGGAATTGAGGGCACCGCGAGCGCGATTCTCCAATGGTGGTCTGCACCCCATGTTTATACAGCTGTCAAACGTGTTTTGAGCGACTGCAGTACATGTTTAGCCTTTTCAGTGCAGCAAAAGCTCGATGCTAAATCAGAAGGGGGGAGACCATGGGCAGTTTTTCCTTTTCAACGCATTCAGTTTGACTATGCAGACATGCTGAAGAGCGCAGGATACCAACACCTTCTAGTTATTGTCAACCAACTCTCAGGTTGGCCAGAAGCAACTACCACTAGAAAAGCAGATGCTCGTTCAGTTGTGAAGTTTCTCATGAAAGATATTATACTGCACTTCGAGGTACCAGAAGTAATTGATTCTGATCAAGGGTCACACTTTACTGCAAAGATTTTGGAAGAAGTGTATCGATGCTTAGGAGTTACTAGGCAACTCAACACCCCGTATCATCCACAATCGGCTGGACAAGTGGAATGGATGAATTGAACTCTTAAGACTATGATAGATAAGTATTGCAAAGAAACTGGATGTAAGTGGCCAGAGGTATTGCCAATAGTACAGCGGCACATTATGCTTACCCCAAGGATGCCCCTAGGTGTATCCCCATTTGAAATTCTTTTTGGTAGACTTGCTTTGGTCCCAGGAACATATGTTCCTGCACACGTCATCCTCTTGGATGGAGATGAAATGTTGTCTAGGTTTGTCCTTAGATTACAAAAGGAGTTTAAAAAGAATAATACTCAGGCGCAACTTTTCCAGGCTCCACCTTTGGGTTTACAGATACATGAATACAGACTGGGTGACTGGGTACTGGTTAAAAAGATACCACGAAATTCCCCTTCGGAACCTAGGTGGGAGGGGCCCTATCAAGTTTTGTTATGTACTTATTCTGCTTTAAAACTTGCAGGCAAAAGCAGCTGGATACACCATAGCCACGTGAAGAAGGCACCAAATCCGGACCCGGCATCTAAACCTGAGCGAAGATCAACAGATCAACTATATACTGCATGAACAATACTACAGACCCCTGAACTTTTGTGGAGAATTATTGGGATTCTAGATCTTTGCAAGAACTTGTTGTATTCATTATAACAGTAATTGTTCTAACTGTGGTAATTGTGTGTTGGCAGCCAGGATACTGTGGCAAATTAGGGCAATCATGAGAAAATCTACATCTTTGGGGCTATTAATCTGCGTCTTACACCTGGGAATGTCTTTACCAATATATCCTCCCCTGTTAAATGATGGTGTGGGATTGCACCCCGAGGAAAATTATCACTGATTCATTCAGAGTTTCACTTATGCTTATAATCTTTCACAGTGTTGGGTTTGTTCTCAAATTCCATTGACACAAGCACAAGGGTTTCCCCTTCTAGGATTGGGAATCAATATACAGCAGTTTGGAGACTACACCTTAGCTATTAGGTTGGAAAATTGGAAAGAGAAGGATAATTTAACAGCTTTAGGGTGGAATGAGACCATTTTTAATAAGACCCAACTTCACATGAACTGGACTATACAGTCTCAGGCGCCCCCTACTGTCCCCCAG
>NW_017728994.1:2301920-2317244 GCF_001723915.1 Gavialis gangeticus | reverse complement strand
ATTGTAATTTTTCATTATCTTGTCAAGCAAATATAACTATTTATGCGGGTAAAGGAATGTTTAGGGCTGAATTCTCTGATGATTACTGTAAAAGTGGTCTTCCTTTGGTCATTTCAACAGGAATGTACTTTTTATGTGGGGGTAAAGCATACCTCTGGCTCCCACGCAACTGGACTGGGTGGTGTGGTCTCGGTTTTTTAGTACCCGGAGTACGGATTTTATCTCACCTACCTGCACGTGTTCGACCTAGGAGTATAGATCATACTAGTTTGCCGTACATTAATGATGTATCTGGTGTTTTTGGTTCAGCTTTTCCATGGTACAGAGCAGCTAAAGCTTTACAGGCCATCAATAATGTAACTCTTTGCTTACAAGCATTTGTCAATGAGTCTGTTGGGGCCTTGAAGGATATCTCTCTAGAGTTATACTCACTCCACCAGGTTACTTTACAGAACCGCATGGCACTCGACTATCTTTTAGCAGACAGGGGAGGTACCTGCGCAGTAATAGGGACCGAATGCTGCACCTGGATCCCGAACAAAAGTGAGTCTCTTCACGCCCACATCAATTCTATTCAGCGAGCCTGGACAAGCTTTGAACAGACTAAGGATTCAGACTCTAGTTCATTGTGGACTTGGGTGACTTCCTGGCTCCCTGACTTCAGCCTTATAGTGAAGAGAATCTTGTGTGTTTTTATCCTTGTGATAGTAATTTTTGTTGTATTGTTTGTTTCCCTACAGTGTGACTGCATGTGTTGTAAGACTATTATGAACTTAGTCTGTGGCTATAGCTATTCCTCTGTTCCTATATAACTCTCTGGCAAGCAAAAGAAAAGGGGGGACTGTTGTATATGAATCTTGTAGGACTAAAAGCAAGGCTTTGTAATTCTAAAAGTGAGGCCATTTCTTTGTCCTTTCACCTCTATTTCATAAAAGCGGACACAGCACTTACGAGACGCCTGGGAGGGAAGAGGGGTACTGGTACTGTGTGAGGGTTACTGATAAGATATGAAGCCAGCTGAAGCCAGTCAACTGGGGAGTCTCGTCAACAGGGAAACCTTGAAAGTCAGGCATGGATTGTCTTTGTAAGATAAAGAAACATCTTGAGACAAAATATATGAGGCATATAATTCATGAGAGTTAAACTTCGGTGTTCATGCTCACGGTGCCACTTGATTGGATAGAATAGTGATTTAGTTAATAGATGATTGGGTATTTTTACGAGCATGAGCTAATCACGAACTAACGCTGTCATCTTGCTAAGTATAAAAAAGTATGATAACTAGTAGGCAGGGTCCCTCTCTCAAAGAGGCACCTCGCTCGAGCGAATAAAGATTCTGTATTTGATTTTGGATACTTGCTTTGCACGATTATTGCCCCAGCCTAGAGCGAACTGCACGTGGCTTTAAGATCATAATTCGTAACAGTGTGTGTGCGTGTGTGTGTGTGTGCGTGTGTGCACACTCAAGCATATCTTCCAGTGTTGGGGCTGCAGCAGGGTGGGGAGGTGGGAGAAGGGGTGAGGGGATTCTTCAAGGGCATCAAGGAGCTGCAGGGGCAGCAGGGCTGGGGGATGGGGCTGTGGGCTGGGAGTTAGGAGTACCAGCAGGGCTGGGGGTGCTGAGGGCTGCAGGTCAGGAGTGAGGGACACTAGCAGGGCTGGGCGGGAGAGGGGGTTTTGGGTCAGGAGTGAAAGGCACCAGCATGGTCTGGGGGGCAGGGTACTGTGGGTTAGGAGTGAGGGGCAGCAGCAGGGCTGGGGAACGGACTGTGGCTTGGGGTTGAGGGGCAGGGGTAGGGCATGGGCACTGTCCCCCATCACAATCATATGCCCCTCCCCCCCACAGGTGTCCTCTTATATGGAACTGGAAAAATGGTAACCCTAAATAATTCACATCATGGCCTGCAGAATAATATAAGAGAGTGGAATAGGCATGAGGAGGATGGGCTACTTTATAAACACTGTGCAGAGCCAGAGAGAATGTGTCTCAGGAAGCTGGTTTATATTACTTCTGCCTCTGGCACTCAATGAGACTACTTGTGTCAGTACATTTTCATCAACAGGCTAGGTCTATACTCTCTATTGCTGTAAGACCAGTTGCATTCACCAGCACTACATTCACACCCTTACAAAAAAGAGAAAACCATAACTAATCTGTTATTGGGATAGGTAGACGGATGCCCAGCTGCTATGTCTATCAAACAGTCCTACTGCCAGCACTGTGATTTCCATTATGTCTTTACCCTCACAAAGCTTTCATAGGGAAAGTTCATTTATTCCATGTTCTCTCAGATGATCAGTAAAGCTTAACTCAGAGTAAATAAGTGAAAAATTATCTCCGCCTCTTAAGACTCAGGCCAAACTTTTGCCCCTTTCAGCAAGGTCTGTACTCCATTAACTGTTAATTTCTGAGATTCTACACTAAATGTCTCCTTTCTTTTCAGACTTTTCTTTTAGCACATTTAAATAATGAGAAATTGCTGAAGAGGAAAGGAAAAGGAATTCTGCGTCCTCAAACCTAATGAGGAAAATAGGTGACATCTTTGCTACATTCATGCTTCTAAGTGATTCTAGAGCTACTTAAATGAAAAGCTCTTCAATAGACAGATCGACTCTGCAGCATTCAGAGACTGAAAAGCCAGGAGAAATAGCTGCAGTACTTCAGTCAGGAAGTCTTTTCTAGTGAAGTGACTTTTCCCCAGTTAACCTTCTCAGACAGAGTCAAAATATCAAGAATACAAACCTAAAGCCTGATTTTATTATTAGTCATACATAGCTTGTTCTACTCTATATTCCCCTTCTTTTTATGAAGCAGTAAAGTGCCTTCTGGCTTGCCAGAGCTATCATGACTTCAGGGAAATCTACACTCCCTTTTCATCCTCATAGACACCTTTTCTCTCAGGCAAAGATCATTGCTTAAACTGCAGAGCCAAAAAAGACCCTACTGCTCTAGTCACTCTGGGTGCATCTACACATGATATTAGTGCACCTAAATAATAAACTCTGGTGCAATTCATGCCAGAGTGTATTACTGCTGGGTGCAGCATTTACATATTTGCCAGGGTCTGCAGCATGTTGAACCAGGGCAGTGCAGCCCTAGCTGGCAGGTTCCCAGGGAGGGAAAGAGGGGGCCAGCCTGCCAGCCTGGAGCTACTCCACCCCAGCTCAATGTACTGCATAGGGGCTGGCTGGGGCATGGGGTTGCTCTTATGCAGAGCTAGTTGGCAAGCAGCCCCTGCACTGAAGCACCCTCGTGCTCCAGTCATTCCTATCAGCAGCTACTCATGTGTCACTGCACAGTAAAGAACACTGCTGCAGGGTATTACTTGTATTTACAAGTACTAACCTGTAGTGGAGTTAATTAGTTTACTGTGGCCTAATAGGGCCACACGTATAAACACAAACTTTACTGCAGAGCTAATGAGGCAGTTCCACATTAAATGTCTCATGGAGGAACCCCCTCTTACTGCTAATCTTCTACCATAACAGTCTAATTAGCATCAGTTTGCAATATTCCTCTTTTTATTGGAGGCAAGTAATCACAATCTCTCCTTGAGGTGCCAAGATTAAAGGGACAGTCTGTGCCCTCTCTCATTCCATTTGCTACAATCTGAGTCTCCCCAAAATTATACATTTCTGCACTGCTTAGCACCATCTCTGGACAAATGAAATGCCTTCTTTGAATAAGTTAGTTATTAGTAGAGGCTGAATAATTAAGCAAGTATTCTTAGCAGGCTCCTTTTCACTGAGTACACATTTCACTCCTGAGGTAACTGGACACCTGGAAGCAATTTGATCCAAAGTCAGGCAGTTAACTTAGGGCATATAGGATAATGCAAAAAACATAACTACAAAGCATTCAAGGGTTTACAAAAGAGACACATGTCTGCCAGGGTACTGACTAAAACTGACAGATTGAAAAGTGCTAATTGGTGAGAACAGCAGGGTTAGCCATTTTATGCTCTCAGTTTCTTATTTTCTATATGCTTTCACTTTGACTTTACATCCATTTTTATGTTTTTTTCTTGCATCTTCATCTGTTCTGTCAATCAGGCACTTAGGTTAAGTACTTATATTCAAAAAGCCCCTAGCTGAAGTGCTCTAACTATTGTACTTTACCTAAAGTGCTATAACTTAGATCAAGAAGGAACCAAATAGACACTTGCCATTTGGTGGGGGCAGGGCTCAGCTTCTGCCTGCACTGGCCAAGACAAGCAGACAGGTGGCACTTTCAGATGCCTCCCCAGGAGTTAGAGCCAGTCCAGCACCTGACCCCCCTCCCCCTGCAGTCAGCAGTAGCTGGGAGGGGAAAGGGGGGGAGGCCCCCCACCATGACTGCCCCTCCAGCTTGCTGGCTAGGGTCTTGGGGGGAGAGTCAGGCAAGGTATGTGGAGGGGGAGGGCATACAGAGCTTATCCCCTGCTGCAAGCTCTTGACAGCTGCAACCAGGAGCTGCAGTACAGAAATGCCTGGCCAGCTTTTTGCTACACCAGGAACTGGGGAGGAGGAGGAGACCCCCTATCACATGGATAGACCTGGCCTGGCCCCCCTGGAGACCCCAATCAGCAAGCTGGGGGGTGGTCCTTTCAGGGGAAGCTGGAGAAGGAAGCCATGCTTGCCATGAGGGACCCCCACCCCCACACTACTTGTTGGCTGGGGTCTTGGGGGGGAGGGCAGGCCAGGTCTGTGCAGCAAGGGGGAATCACTTCCCCCCTTTCCCAGTTCACAGCATGGCAAAAAACTGTCCAAGCAACCCTGTGCTGAAGTTTCTGACTGCTGTTGTCATGGGGCTTGGGTGGGTAGAGGGAAAGGGAGTCCCCTTACCACATGGACATGCTCTGGCCCCCCCAAGGCTCCAACCAGCAAGCTGTGAGAGGGCTCATGGTGTGTGTGTGGGGGGGGGAGGTCCTTTTGCCTCCATTCAAGTATCTTGACAATGGCAGCCAGAAGCTGTAGCATGGAGATTCCCAGATGGCTTTTCACTGTGCTGGGAACTGGAGTCTCTTTGCTGCCTGGACTTGGCCTGGGCCTCACACCAAGATTCAAGCCCACATGTGTCATGGTGTGTGGGGGGGGGGATAAACTTGCACAGCAGAGAAACTCCGTTCCCTCCTTCCTGCCACTCTTCCTGGGATGGTGAAAAGTGGTGTGGCTGGGAGCTGCAGCTGGGGTATGCTCAGAGAGGGCTTAGGTTTTAATGATGGCTGAGCTGTCTCCACAGAGCAGAGAGGCTCTGTTCCCTTATCCCCACATCCAACTGTACAGGGAGGAGAGAGAGCCATATCTGCCTCCTCTCTGAAACAGCTAAGGAGTTGGGCTGGACTGATGCTCCCCCAGAGCAAAAGATCACCAGCCAAGGCTAGCAAGCTGCCCAGTGGGAAGACTCTGGGATGATGGCAGAATGCAATGGATGGAAGAGCAATGGTTGTGGTATAGATGTTCAAAAAAGTGCTCGGATCTAAAGTACTTTAGTCTAATACTACATCCATTGAGGGTTAACTTAGAGCAGGATCCACCATTTTTAAAGCACTTTAAGTGCTGTGAATGTCTGTTCTGTTGCAACTTCAAAGCTCTTTCTGCATGCTTAATGCATGTTAAGTGTAACATCTGTACCTAGCCTTAGACTCTGATACAATCATGAAGCTTCAGGTGGATGGAGGGAGAAGTGTATATGTTCATATCAAGCTCATTACACAGGCTTTGCTTCCCAATTTTCCTTTTGGAAACTTGGGTTCAGATCTTGATTTAGATTATAATAGCAAGGGAAATATGTGATCTGAACCTTGTCCATAATTACCAGTCCATAATTACCAGTACTTGTATAAGAGAATTCCTGAGCTGCAACATCTGTGATTGCTGCAGGTCATGATTGATACCCCTGGACAGTAGGTTTGAATGGCACTGTCCACATTAAACTTAAATCTGCAATGTGGTCTTAGTTAGCTACTTTCAGGAATACATTTTTTTTCACAAATTTTTCAGTAAGGAAAATAAATGTAAAAGTCATATGAATCTAAGCCACCCATCATGCCAGGGAAAAGGGAAAGGAAAATTTTAGTGCACAGATATGTAATCAGACCTCACTGGCCAACAGTGCTGCCAATGAAATCAAAGAATGCTCTGAGATATGTTTTAATGGGCACAGGATTAGATCTACTCTGTGCCAGAGAACATTGGAGGCCTTGCTGCCACCCAGAGTGAGCCGTACCTGCATTTTGGCCACCCCTGTGCTGGTTCAGCATGCAGCAGCAGAGCATAGGCCCCGTGGCTCCACCTGCCAAGGCAGAGGCAAACACAGCCGGATGAGCCATGGCAGAAGCCCCCATGGCTACCCTGCCCAGCCCCATTGCCTGCCCAGCCTCAGTCTCCAAGCACATAAAATAAAACCAACAAAAAAACCCTTGGCACTCACTGGCTGCAGCACGGGCTGTAGGGGCTCTTGAGCCTCCTGGCAGATGCATCCCCATGCAGTCCCCACTCCCTGATCTCTCCCTTCCTGCCAGCCCAACCTCCAATGGCTGCCCCGCCTGGCCCTAGTATCTGGACAGTTAACAAACAAACAAAAAAGCCCTGAACTCACTGGATGGAGGAGTGGCAATTGGGACCTCTGGGCACTTGTGGCAGAGGCCCCCATGCAGTGGGGGGCAGTGGAGGGATATCAGGGATCACCACCACCCCCTTGCTTGGCACCCATGTGGGTGCAGCATGGCTCAGCAAGGCACTGCATGCTTTCAGAGAGCTGGGGTGATTCCATGCATCAGCCACAGCTGAGCAATGCTTTGCCCCAGTGGCCTCAGGTCTGAGGCAGCAAGGAGCATCTTGCCAAGCCATGCTGCACCTGCACCATGGGGCAGCTGCTTCCCAGGGGGCAATCCCTGATGCCCCCTACTGCCCCACACTGTGCAGGGTAGCTCTGCTATGAGTGCCAGAGGCCCCAATCACCACTCCTGCAGACAGTGAGTGTGGGGCTTTTTCTTTTTAAGAGTTGGGACTAGGCTGGGGCTGGCCAAGGGATGGGACCAGGCAGGGCAGCCCTGGGGGCTTCTCCTGCAGCTTTCCACACTGGCACAGTTGGAAGTGCCATGGGAGAACCTGCAGCCACCCGGCTGTGACTGCATCTCCCTGTTCTATCCAAATCACCAAATCTCTCTGAATCAGTGCCAAATCTTCCAAAGCTGATTCAACTGAATCAATTGAAGACAGTGATTCAAATCTCTAAATCAAATAACTGTCCTCTGAATTGTCTGAATCTGAATCAAAATTGAATACATCCCTGTTCACACAGGCCTAATAATTAGACATGTATAACAACATACCCAGAAGGTATTTTCAGACTATTACTTCCCTTTCTCACTTAAAGAAATAGTTAGTGATAATTAGATTTATTTCTACTTTTCTCAATCCTCATCCACTCACATGAAACCATAACTGTTGTTGTTCTCATGGGGCAACTTGTTACCCTGCAATTCAACATCATTGGCTTTATGGGGTAACTTGTTACCCCACCCGCATAAACAAAATGGAACCAGTGACAACAGTATAAATGTACCAAAAACTATTAAACATACAGATTGTTTGAAAGAGTATTTATGATTATTTGAATCCAAAATATTATTTAACTAGAACTATGAACAAAATTTAAACTTTTTTTAACATTTCAAAATATGAATGAACAATTTACTAAGTCTACAGTTTACACTGTTTTTAAACTAACAATTACTTCCAAAAACATGTCCTAATTGGTTTAACTAAATATTAGGGCTGTGCAAAGCTTCAAATCATGATTCAGGTTCAGAGATGATTCGGATTATTCGGAGTCCAAATCTATGAATCTGAATTCAATTGCTGGAAGCTTTAGGCTTTCCAAATTGATTTGGAGATTCCAAATCACTTCAGAAAAGATTCGAAGCCACCTCGGAGATCCAGCCATAGGGTATAATGGGGAATCAATGAAATATATATAACTTTGTTGTTTTTTGTCTGATTTGGATACAGCTTGCCGGGATGGTAGATTATGCTGAGTGCAAGAAGTTTGCCTAGTTCAAAGAAGATAGGTGGAGGAGTTCGGGGGGGAACTGCACCCCAAATTCCTGAAAGCAAAATTCAGGTCACATCTATGTGTTACACCATGGCAGGGGGGCTGAAAACTGCAGGGGTGGTGGCTTCTGATGAGGCCACAAAGCTTGCCAAGTTTCAAGAAGATTGGTGCAGGGGTTTGGGGGAATCTGCACCTCAAGCTGCTGACAGGCAAAACTCATGATGTAGCTGACCCTGTATGCACTAAGGTGCAGCGGGCTGAAAACTGCAGGGGTAGTGGCCCCTGCTCAGGCCACAAACCCTGTCAAGTTTCAAGGAGATAGGTGCAGGGGTTTGGGGGAAGCTGCACCTCAAGCTGCAGACAAGCAAAACTTGTGACATGGCTGACACTGTGTGTGTTTAGGTGCAGCAGGATGAAAGCTTCAAGGGTGGTTACCCTTGCTGTGGCCACAAAGCCTGCCAGATGTCGAGGAGATAAGTGAAAGGGGACCTGCGCCTCTGGCTGCTGACTGGCAAAATTCATGACATGGATGCTTGTGCAACTGACTGTGTCTGTTTTGGGGCAGTTGATTGTCTGTAGTGATTATTTCCTCTCTTTAGTCTGTGGTTTTGTAGGTGTTAATGTTTGCTAATTAACTAGCTACATTAGCTAGCTACTGTGTATTGAGATGGTCCCTGAGTGAATTATGATTGACTGGTAACTAGTAGCAGCCAGGCCTGCAGTAGTTCCCCTCTCCCCTGCCCCAAGATGGACACAATTGTACAAGCACCCATGTCATGAGCTTTGCCTGTCAGCTGCTAAAGGTGCAGGGCCCCAGAACCCAGAAGCCCTGAACCTATGTCCTCAACAGTTGGCAGGCTTCTTGGCCACAGCATGGGCTAGCAGACCTGTAGCTTTCACCCTGCTGCACCTTAACACACACAGTGTCACCCATGTCATCAGTTTGGGTTGTCCACAGTTTGAGATGCAGTTCCCCCCAAACCCCTGCACCTATCTCCCACTCCCCCATCCCCCCCATGGCTGCTTTGCTTGCCCCAGCCCTTTAAGAAAAAAACACACAAAAAAACCCAGACTCACCAGCTCCTGCAGTGGCCTCAGGATTTTGGTGGACTCATGTACAGCCCATCATGCAGCATGGGGCAGTGGGGGGGGGGCAGCTGGGATCACCCCATGGTGGGCAGAAACCAGAGAGACCAGGTTTGGCTTTTTTTTTTCTTAAAGGGCTGGAGCTGGGGTGGACAGCCATGAGAGGGCTTGGACAGTGGGTGGAGGTTGAGGGGCTAATGCAGAGCCTCCCATGCAGCGTGGGGCAGTGGGGGGCAGCAAGGATCACACCCACACCTAGCAGCAACTGGTGAGTGGGGTTTTTTTTCCCCAAAGTGCCGGGAGCTGGGGCTGGCAGGGCAGCCATTGCAAAGGCTGGGAGAGTGGGCAGGGGGTGGGCCTGTATGATTCAGAGATTTGGCAGCAGCTGAATCAATACAGGACAGTGATTCAAATCACCAAATCAAATCACAGTCCCCCCAAATGATCCAAATGTGAAGCCAAAGTGAATAATAGCCACTTTGGACAGGCCGAAAAGGAAGTAATCTCATAGGCATCGACTCTGTGGGTGCTCCAGGGCTCAGGCACCCACCAAAAATATTAGCATGTGCTCAGCACCCATGAGCCATAGGCACAGGCTGCTTGTAGGTGTTAAAAAAAAGTGCTTTACAAGAAGCAGCAGCATATTAACCTGGTTTTGGAGTATCTGTAAAGATCAGTCACTTCAGCATGGATTTTTGGTGCTTTTAGCTAAAGCTGATTCAACCAACTATTAGATAAAACACCAAAAAAGTCCAACTAAAGTGCCCAATCTTCACAGACACTGTAGAGCCAGGTTAAAGTAATGTGGTACCTCTTCTAGAAATGCATGGAACTCAGCGCAGGAACACACCAAGTTTAGTGTAAACCACAGGGATGTTGTTTTGTTTTGGTTTTTTTTTATGTCTGGAAGCATCCACTAGCAAAAACGAAAGGTGGTGCCTATGACTAGTCTGTCAAAATAATGAAATGTGGTGCTTTCCTTGAGTACAAATGGGTAGGCCTGTGTGAATAGGGAGCTATTCAATTTCAATTCAGATTTGGCTGATTCAGATGCCAGCGATTTGAACCTGCCAACTGTCTCCATTACCACCACAAAAGCACACCAGAATCATCAAAGACAACAGTACCAAAATACCTGTGGAGGCACATTCCTCAACAAAAAAACCGCACAGACTGCAGTCTCTCAGGCCAGATCATGAGAGGGAACAAATTACAAACCACTTTTCACAGTCAGGCCTATAAACTTCCTTTCATCAGCATCCTAGATACAGAAACTCATAGACTCAGTATAGATTACAAAGTGGAATTCTGACACACTGCAACCTGCCAGATATCTCACTCCCCAGGTACCTCTGCACTTTTACCTGCACTGCTACGTCCCCCTCTGCCCACCCCAGCCTATCCCTCATCCCATGATGCCTCTTTTTCTATTTTCACTGACTGACTTACTTACCTGCATTGTGTGCCAAACCACCCTCTGGCTTCTTTACTATTCCTTCCATCTGGGACCAGGAGACACACCAACTGCAGAAGCTTCCTCAGCCTGACAAGGAGTTTTTCAATACAAAAGCTGCCATCCCAGGCAGCTAAGCTGAGCTCACTGAGAGTCTCACAACTCCACTGCAACCAGCCAGCCTCAGGCCAGTCAAAGATGTGACAGGTCTGGGCTTTCCCCAGCCAGGACTGTGTGCATGCATGTGTTAGCTGGAGTTTATAGCACCTCCTACCAGACTTTCACCAGGGCAATCATTGGTCCTGGCATTTATGGGACTGTTGTGTCACCAGCAGTCCCAACAGCCCTCCCTACCCTGGAAGGGTGCAGTTTTAGTGGTCATGCTCAGGACCTGGGGCCTCCTCCTTCCCCATAGCCCCATCCCATACCTCCAAGTTTGTGCTGGCAGGAAAGTGAACTCAGCAGGGACATCTTCTTTCCCTGCTGGCTGGTGATGTCATGAGTGCCCCCTCCAGATGAAACCCAGCATGAACTGGTTTTTAAAAAAATTAAAAAAGAAATAGGTGCAGACAGAGTGAGGAGGGCGGTACTCAGTCTATCTGCAGGTAGAGTTTGGGGAACCCCATCAGTGAGGGGTTCACTTTGAAGAACACCAGCTGCTCCACCTGTCACAGGCCAGCTGGGCACTGTGAGTGTATCAATTTAGTTGCAGGCTGATTGGATGCTGCAACTGTATCAGCCACTGGACTGTTTGGTTCAGGATCAAGGAGGCAGAGTTGGGAGTGAAGCAAAGGCAAATTTATTATAGCTTACACACACAACAGTTAACAGAAAGATAAATGTGACAAGCAGATAATACAGTATTAAAGAGCTAATAGTAAATAATAACAACAGATAAAAACAACAGATAGATGGATCGATTCTATCGCAGGCCAACTGAGCACTGCGAGGGTATCAGCCATTGGGCTGTTCAAAACAACAGATAGACAGGTGTGGGTTGGCAACTTATTGATAGTCCCTTGATGCCAGGTGCGTGCCAAGTGATTCCAGGGAAGTCAGGTGTCCTTGATCAACGTTGTCAGAGGGATTACCGGGGAAGGTCACTTGAACAGAATCTGATCCTCACTCTCACCAGGAGTCCAGAGTCTGGGCTTTGAACAGTGTCCCAGGAAGCAAAACAGTACATGGGACTCACCTGCAGTTCCCGACAAAAGGCACACAGGGCGGAGGGAGGAGCCCGCGTGGCTCGTTAGCCGCCTTTTTATCCAATTAGGCCCAGCTGGTGACGTCATGGAGGGACTCTGGCTGGCAGGGATAAAAGCGGTGGTTGCAGCTGCAGAGGGGGCAATTAGCCCCGGCAAGGAGCAATGATCGGCCCTGTCGGTGAGGGAAGCGGCAGCGATGGCAAAGGCGACGGCAAGCAGAGGGGAGACAGGAGAGCAGGCAGAGACACTGACAGAGAAAAACGGACCCCTCAGCTGGAAACTGCCCTGGATGATGAGGGAGCTGAAGGCACGGCTCCGGAGGATGCGGCAGGTCGAAAACTGGAGGGCAGCGTGACTCACAAGTGGGGTGCCGGAATGACGGTGCGCAGAAGCAGCTGCACCAGGGAGGACAGACCCCAGGAGAGCGCCAAGGGGGTGCACTCAGGGTGGGTATTGCCGCCAAGCCACTGGGGTATCGAGCAGGAGGAGGGACCGGGGGAAGCAAGGGGCCAGGGATGGGCCAGAAGGGAACCGAGAAGGGTTCGGAGCAGACTGGTTAGCAAGTAACAAGACACTGAGTAGTCAGCATTTCTTTTGGGGTTTGTTTTGTTTGGTTAACCCTGGCTGAAGGAGAAAGAGCTAGGGCAGTGTACCTACAGAGTGAGGCTGAAGGGGGCATCAGTGAGACCAGAGTCTTCTTTGGAAGTCCAGTTCTTTGAAGGGAGGGGAGTAGGCGAGGTGGGCTGTTGGGCCGAGTTTGCTGGCGGGAGCCACGACAGGGGGTCATGACCACTTAGAGGTAGGCCTGTTGGTGTCATTCCACAGCTGGAGAACAAGACCAGTGAAGGAAAGACACACCGAAGGTGGCGTGAGGCTGGGGTGCAGGGGTGGCAGAGCCCCGTGAAGTGACCGCCGAGGGAACGTGGGCCATGGAGTGTCCCGCGAACTGACCCCTTACACTGAGGAACATCAAGTCGTGGCAGGACAGAATGGGGTCGGGGACACAGGGAGAAGAGAGCTACTCTGACACCGACAAGTTCCCAACAGATGTGTGACATCTACCTGCAAATCTAGAACTGCCTGAGAGCGGGTAATCGAAGCCCAGTGGTCACAAACAGCAACGACCATTCTGTTCCTTCCTTTCTGCTGGTTAACTGATGCATGCACTTTTTATACCTAGTCTTATGCTAATGTGTTGGTTTTAGAGCCACTCACAATCTTGCCCTATAGCTCTTACCCTATGGGGTTGAAAGGTGTTAAAAATTATCATAAAATCTTACTACCTAGACTTGGGTTTATCAAATAAGCAAATTACAATGCAGCACCTTTAGGTTTGACATTAACATCACTCTGCCTAAGCCCAACCCTTTTAGGTTTCTCTGAATATGCTTTCTTGGGACGTGCTTTCCTGGAATGGTTGGGTGTGCCAGGCAGTTGGATCCAGTTTTTATTGTCAAGGCTGAACCCTGAGCAAAAACCATTAGGTCAGCTAATCTTACAGCTACAGCTTTGCTTTGGGGCCCAGTCAGTTCCACAATTAATATGAACACTTAGTTTTATCATTTTGGTTAAACTTATGAGAGACAATTTACATTTGTGAGTTATGAACTTACAAGCTTTATATTAGCTAATATTACCTGTTAGGCAAAATACCAAATGCCTCCAAGAAGCACATATTTATTGCTTATTCATTTCTCTGGTTCTGGCCATCACAATCCACACCTTGCTTTTTTGGAGTGTGGAAGAAATCAAATTTTGCATTGTAGTTGAATCAGAACTGACAGAGACAGCTTTTCTTTAATTAGGACTATACTGTGATCATGGAGAATTCCATACAGCAAAAGGAATCACCCACCTGTCTGTTTCAAAGGAATCCTCCTCCTCTATAAGTTTACAAGCATATTTATACTTAAGACAGAGAAAGAGAAAAAATAAATGACCTTGGAGAAACCAAAATTATAATAAATTACACACAGACATGCAGGCAGTTTATTTAAATGAAACATCTGTGCACAGGGTAATAAGGCATGCAGGATTCCTTATCTCAGAATATGTAACTGAAATAAGCAGTATCAGCACTTCTGCATCTTTCTGTTTTTCTAGTCAAGCAGTCCAGAAGCCAATTAAATCTACTACTACATTCTCTCCTCTTTTTTTTTCTAACAAGTTAGATATTTATAGCCATTAGTCTTCTAGTTTTTCTTTCTCTTTACTTTCTGCTATTTCAACATACAAATGATATACTTTGTTTCTGGTTGATGGGCTATTCTGCATTTGCTTGGCAGTAAAACTTAAGCAACATTGTACTATCATAAACACTAGGCATACTCCAATAAAAACAACAAACAATAGTAACAAACTATGAATGACGGTAGAGCCTAAGGAACTGAAAATAATGCTAAACCAGGAACTCAAATTCCAACTATCTGACTCATGCAATTTAGCTGCTTCTTTCCGAATATGTTTACTTAAATCCTGGATTTCTTCTGAATTATCAGGAATATAAGTACAACATTCTTTACCTATTAAAGCACAAACTCCTCCTTTGCTGGTTAATATATAATCTAACGCAAGTCGGTTTTGCAATGTCATGTGCCTTATTTCCTTCATTTCTGTATTTATTTTATCAAAACCATCAGCAGTAGCATTAGCAATCTTTTCCAGAGATGCTGCAACTTTCTTTATCTCAGACATCATAGAATCATAGAAGTAGGGTCAGAAGGGACCTTGTAGATCTTCAAGTCCGACCCCCTGCCTGGCTCAGACAAAGCTCAGACATAGCTAAGCCTGAGCCATAGCTCAGGAACATTTTACCCCAAAACCTTTGAATTTCTGTAATTTTGCGAACATTGTGAATTCTTCCTTTAGGTAAGTGAGATCTAATAGTAAAGGCAGGATACACTGTGGAGACATAGCACGTTCTTCTCCAACCAGAGGGAAGATTTTTATACGCCTTATTTCCACACACAAAATAGTGGTATTATCTCCACACACAAAATAGTGACCAGCTAATGCAGTAAATCCACCTCTATTACAACGTGGGGACATCATACATTGTGAATAATAGCCTGAAAATTGACCTGCAGGGGAGTAGTTAGATATCTAGGAACTATAAGAAAACCAAGCACTATTTATCTTAAATTCTGCTTTGCACTTACTGACTCCTACTGCAACACGACAAAACTTTCCAGGGGTGGCATAAGCTAATTGTACATAATCAGACTGGTTGCAACTTATATTCTGCCAGGTTTTGTTCTTATGAAAATTTGAGTAGTAAGGGGCTATCATCTGAGTTGCATTCAAGGGTACCGCTATCATGGGTATTTCTCCGGTAGAATAGATAGGGATATGACTACATATCCAACAATGAGAGACATTTAAAATTTTCTCAATTTGATTAACTAAAGACAAGAACACATTTTTATGAAATGATCTTCTTTGTCAGTGCAGAAGTGTAGTTTGGTTTACAGAGTTTCTCATAACTGGTGAGTCAAGTTCATATAAGATGGCCCAAAAAGAAATACTGAGAACTACCCAAATCA
>NW_017728994.1:2295116-2300932 GCF_001723915.1 Gavialis gangeticus | reverse complement strand
GCTGACGTTTTCTTACTGTGTGAAGCGTGGATCCATGTCTGGAGTCCTTGACACTTTATTGCAGTGTTGGTGGTCAGGAGTACCTGCAATGGGCCTTTCCAGCGATGTTCCAGCAATGACTTTCGTTGATGGACTTTTATATGGACCCAATCTCCAAGCAGGATAGAATGGCATGGCTCATCTTGTTCTCTGGGGAGAGCTGCCTGTACCTGTGAATGAAAAGTCTTAACACACTTCATTGGTGCCTTATAATAGTCCAGAATGGTATCATCAAGTGAATGTATATCACAAAAGTGGGAGGCAACAGGTGGCAAGGTGGGGAGCCTCATGGGTCTTCCCATTAGAATTTCATGTGGGCTAAGCCCAGTCTTTCTGTTGGCAGTAGACCTCATACTCATAAGGGCTTTTGGAAGTGTATCTGGCCATTTGAGGTGAGTCTCAGCACAAATTTTAGCAAGTTTATTTTTCAGAATGCCATTTTGGCGTTCCACTCAGCCCGAGGCCTGTGGATGGTATGGGCAATGAAAGTTCTGTTGGAGCTGCAGGACTTGGCAGACTTCTTTCATTATCTATCCAGTAAAATGTGTTCCTCTATCAGAGTTTAGGGATAAATGAATACCAAACCTTGGAATAAAGTCTGAGAGCAACTTTTTGCCTACAGTGATGGTATCAGCTTTTGCATATGGGTAGGCTTCTACCCATCCAGAAAACATACATACAATAACAAGAACATATTCATAAGAACAACATTTTTTGATTTGAATAAAATCTAATTGTAAATTTACAAACAGTCCCCAAGTTGGGGGATGTGCTGCCGCCTTTGTTTTTACAGGCTTTCCCACATTATGGGCTTAGCAAATATGACAGGTATGGCAGTACAGTTGAGCAACCAATGGAAAAGTTGGAGCAAACCAATCAAGCCATGGTGTATGTGAGCAAGATGAGGAAGAAGGACCATTGGGGCCACCAGGCAGCCATCCGGGGAGTGCCATAAATGGTCAGTGTTTAACAAACCCAGCGAATCTCCATGTATGTTTCTCTAATTCTGGAGCGTGATCTTGGAGGAGGGCAACATCATGAAGATTTGCCAATGGAGACTGGTCAGTCGGAATAGAGAAAAACACAGGCGTAGCCTGAGGAGTGGAAATAGCCGCAGCTTTTGCAACGGAATCTGCCAGAGCATTTCCACGTGTAACATCATCATAAGGATTCTGGTGAGCTTATTATTTAATAATAGCAACTTCAGAAAGTAAAGCATTCAACACGGCATTTACATATGGAACATTACTAATCTTGGCACCTCCTGAAGTGAGAAAGCCTCTTTGTTTCCAAAGTTGACCATAATCGTGTACAATACGAAAATCATAGCAAGAATCAGTATTAATATTACTAGAGGCACCAGAAGCTCGGGTGCAAGACCTGGTGAGGGCCAGAAGCTCAGCAACTTGCGCTGAATACACAAGTGATGGCTTTCCATACCATCATATTAGGAACATACTGCATATCCTGCAACAAGGGAACCTTTTGAGTTTCTTTGATATGATTCATCAACATAGAATACTAGATCTGGGTTTTGCAAGAGGTTGTCCTTCAGATCAGTGCAGGGCATTGTTAGGTGAGCAGTAACAAAAATGCAATCATAGGGTTCACCATCCAAAGGGATAGGAAACAGAGAAGCAGGGTTTAAAACAGGGCACCTAGTTAGGGTGACATTTCCAGCAGATTTCATACTTAGTTAATCTAGCATTTGAAAGGTGTTGGGTTTTTGTTTTTAGTAAAAGGGCTGCTACAGCATGTGGGACAGCAACAGTAAGGGGACAACCTAATAAAAAGGTAGAGAAAAGTTCAACAGTGACAGCGGCTGCAGATACAGCATGGAGACATGGAGGAAATCCAGCTGCAACAGGGTCAAGAGCAGAGCTATAATAAGCAATGGCATGGTGCTTGTCTCCATGTGTCTGAGTAAGTACTGCAAGTGCAAATCCATCCTTTTCATAAAAAAAAGAGAATAAAAGGTTTAGTATACTCAGGAAGGCCTAAGGCAGGAGCCTGCGACAGAGTTTGTTTAACAGAGGCAAAATCGGCTTTGATCTCTGAAGTCCAGGGTAAAGGCTCGGGGTTGTTAACAAGAGTCACATTTTGCAACAGCTTGACTATACAGGCATAGCCGAGTATCCACTGGTGGCAGTAGCCAGCCATGCCTAGGAAGGCATGCCTAGGAAAGCCAGCCATGCCTAGGAAAGTAGTCGTTCTCCAGCAGAAATATCATGACCTAAATAGTGGACACGAGAAAGACAAAGTTCTAGCTTTTCTTTAGATTCCTTATGGCCTTTTAGGGCAGAAGAGGTGAGGAGAGTTAAAGAATCAGTTATAAGGCTTCAAGGAGGTAGATGCCAAGAGAAAATCATCAACATATTGCACAAGCACAGAATTTTCTTTAAATATTATGTCAAATAGATCTTTCTTCAGAATTTGAGAAAAAAGAGAAGGGGATTCAGTATAGCCCCAGGGCAATCACGTCCAGGTATACTAGAGTCCTTGATAGGTAAATGTAAAGAGAAACTGGCTATCAGGGTGTATAGGAATAGAAAAAATGCAGAACACAAGTCAACAGCAGTAAAAAAAACAAGCGTTAGGAAGAATACAGGAGAAGATAATAAATATTTTGGATTTGATACAACAGGAAAAGTAGGTAAAACCGCAGAATTTACCTAGTACAAAGTGATTCTTGTATAGTCTTGTACAAAGTGATAGGTATTCTTTCCAGGTTTTTCTACAGGAAGAATGGGTGTATTACAAGGGCTCTTAGCCGGGACAATATTACCTTGCTTTAAAAGGGCAGTTATAATAAGACGTATCCCTTCTTCGGCTTCTGGACGTAAAGGGTATTGAGCATCTTGGGTAAAGGCTTAGTTGGGTTAAATCTAATTTTTACAGGCTGGGCAGTATGGATTTGTCCTACTTCATTAGCATGCTGGGACCAGAGAAATGGAGGGATAGCTTTTATGATTTCTTCTTGCAACACAAAAAGATCAGGGAACTCAGGCTCAGGAGGTGAACTAGCTAAGGCAGCAAGTACATCCATTTCATTAATACAGGGAACATTCAAATAAATACCATTAGGAGAACAATAGATAGTACAGCCGAGTTTACAAAGCAAATCTCTACCTAACAAATTAACAGGAGAGCAAGGACTAAGGAGAAAGGCATGTTGATCAGAAACAGGACCAAGAGAAACATGTAATGGTTGGGAAACAGGATGAGGAACTATTTGATTTGAAATTCTTACAGCGTTTACAACAGCAGAGGAGAGGGGAGTTGTGGAAAATTCTTCAGGTCGAAAAGTAGAGCGGCTTCCACCTGTGTCAACTAAACATTTTGTAGGAGTGCCATTTATTAAGCAGGAAACGAAGGGATCATCTTGATCAAATGGGAGAAGCAGGGCTGTGATGATGTTACTATTCCTCAGGCTGGCCTAACAGGAGGCTCTCTGATTCGGGACATAGAATTGAGTGAGAGGACGCGGTGGTGGGTCAAACGTCATCCCCAGCTGGCCAGGCTGGTGAGGACATTGAGCCTTCCAGGGTCCTTGTTGGCCACAATAATGACAAATGTCATTATTTTGGGACTGAAATCCTCCTCATCCCATCCCACGACCACATCCCCTGCCTCTGAACTGTCCTTGATGGAAACCTTAGCTTCCGCCGCCCCCCCAAAGTCTGTATTTGTAATGACATTAGCTTAGTTTCCGTGGATTCCTTTTGCTTTTCCAGAATGTCTTTCAAATACTAGTTTCAAGCTGTCCATGTAATCTGCTGTGAATTCTCCTTTATTTTGTTTACAGTTATGTATTCTGGCCCAGTCAGCTTTCCTGGGGCAAATTTTAAGCATAGCCTCAAGGAGGCATCTTTGGGCATCTGCTAAGTGATCTTCTATTCGGGGTCTTGAGTAGGCCAAGTAGCCAGTGCGATGAAGCAGTTGGAGACTTCAGAGGGCAGAACACTTGTCATTAATTGGTTCAAATCTGCCCATTTTGGATTATAGCAATGGATTACAATTTCCAATTCATCTCTAAATTTCTGGGGTTCCTCCCTGATTTTCGGAAATTATTTAACAAGGTTTAGCAGATCTCCTGGGGTCCAGGGACTGTGATTGTAGTTTCCCCATTTGGACCTTGCCCTGGAAGTTGGCATAAAGGCATAAACTGAGCTTTTATAGATTTTAAAGAAGGGGCTGGACCATACTGGATACTAGACCTTAAACAAGAGGAGGGGGTTGAGATTTCGGGAGACAGACGCTATGCCTCCAGTGGACATGGGCATGCCCCGGGGGCAGGTGACGGTCGTTGAGTGAGAGTTTCCTGGTGAGGTGGGCTAATCCTGCTGGAAGTGTCTATTTGGTTACTTTGGACTTATTCTGGTTCAGATTGTGGGTGGGACTGATACGGGAGTGGCACATTAAGAAAATCAATTATATCTTCTGCAGATTCACTCTCAGTTATTTCTGGATAAAGTTGTTTTGGTGCTGATGGTACTGTTGATGGGGGCCCCCTTTTGGTGCACTTTTCTGTTTTAATTCCTTTATCTGAGATTTCTTTCCTTTTTGGAGTCCTTAAGACTCTGAACTTCAGATTCTTGACGTCTTTTGAAAGCTTCTTTATACCAATCAAAAAATGTGTCCCACTGAGTCTCTGGTATATTACTGCTTGTTGACTCAAGGGCTCTGCGGAGATGAACAATTTTACTTAAATCGAATCTTCCCTCCAGGAGAAACTGCTGGCTAAAATCATCTCTGGTATACCAATTCCATTTTTTTAGAAACTTACAACTTTTATGGCCATAGTGTGTGTACATGTACAATGCTGGAGTCCCTTTTGCCGGAGCCAGTATGTCTTTAGACTCTCTGCTCCCCATATGTTTAAACTCAATTCACACAGGTCTTTCATACAGGACTGGCTTATTCAGGGTGTCCGGTCAGGTTTGCTAATGTGGCTAATTTCCAAAGACAAGACTCCACTGCTATAACAACACACAATGCAGTTACTCATGGTTAGACATGGCTCATTTATGATGGTGGGGAAAGGGTAAACCTGTCCACTGGGTCACGAGGTTCCAGTTGGGCACCCTTGCATTCAGAACTTCCCTTCCAAACAGCCTTGGGGTGGCTGAACCCAACCTTAGTCTCAGACCTGGTCAGTGGCTCATACTCTCAATTCACACAAAGGAATTTCTGCTTTGAGGCATGAGGTTCAAGAGCATTTCTTTAGTCTCAGCCTTGGTCAACGCTTATCATGGAAAACACTCACACTCTAAGAATTTCCACCTTGCACACTTATTTTTGAAGAGCACACAGAACAGATCTGTTGTCTTCAGGGCGGCTACACAAGGTTTCCACTCCCTCCTGGCCTCAGAGAGACCTCATAGTTCTTTACGGAACTTAACTCAGTTCACACGGGGAAATACTTTCATTGACAACAGCAACACAGAGTCTTTAACCTTAACTGTTTCTACTTACAGTTACTACTTACACAGTGAGTCTTAGAGTTCTGTCAGAAAAAAGTTTAGATAGGGTGTGTCTCAAGCAGTGAATCAGGAAGACACAGAGACAGCCTCTCACTGAAAAGCCCTAATAGAGATTTCAAAAGGTCTCTTACCTTGGTTTGGTGCCAGGGCTTCAGTAAAGAGATGTCTGTGTCCCAACTGATCACTCTGGGCGTCTCTATCCGAGTCACGGCACCAAATTGTGGTAGAAATCAAACTTTGCTTTGTGTTTGAATCAGAACTGACAAAGCCAGCTTTTCTTTAATTAGGGCAGTA
>NW_017728994.1:2280556-2290116 GCF_001723915.1 Gavialis gangeticus | reverse complement strand
CCTACTCTATAAGTTTACAAGCATATTTATACTTAAGACAGAGAAAGAGAAAAAAAAATACGACCTTGGAGAAACCAAAATGATAATAAATTACACACAGACATGCAGGCAGTTTACTTAAATGAAACATCTGTGCACAGGGTAATAAGGCATGCAGGATTCCTTATCTCAGAACGTGTAACTGAAATAAGCAGTATCAGCACTTCTGGTCTATGTCTGTTTTTCTAGTCAAGCAGGACATAAGCCTGACTAAATCTACTACTACAGGAGCATTTGGTAAGGCCTTTGGTAAGCATTTCTGTCAGGTGGCGTATACATGGTTGGCAGAAGCAATAACCTTTACTTTGGCATAGGTATTAGACTTAATTTTATAACAATAACATTTAAAGATTATATTGAATAATATTAATCTTATGACTAAACTTTTTACTACTACAAAACAAGGAAAAGGAGCACCTTTAGTAAAGGTATACATTTGCACAGTACAGGCTACTTCATACCACTTACACAGTAGGGGAATATTAGTAGCACATTTAATAATTTGCCCTCCCTCTTGAGGTATGAAGGCAAGTTGTTTTCCTTTTTGGGCATCTTTGAACAGACCTTTAATGTGGGCCACTACTTCACCCCATTCCTTTTCCTGGGGCATGTCTACATCTTTAACCCAGGATTTTGGAAGTCTTAGGTTAAGGGTGATGCTTTCTAATTGGGTTTTTGGCCACATTAAGGTTGCTTCCTGGTCTTGGACATGTAGGGTAGCTGATGCCCCTTGGAAATCTTTGAGCTTCTGTGCAACAGCTGGTGCAGGAGGTCCAAAACATGCTGTTAGGATGATATAAGAGGCCAGGACCTTCCCAGCAAACTCACTGGACTATAGTAATACAGGAAGTTGCTGGTAGGGGTGTTACACAAACCATGTTGGGGGGACTATTAAGCCACCCTCTCCATAAAGTTCCCAAACCTATTAGAATGCCATTTACAAGGTACACTGGGGATTGAGTCAAATACTTGGGACCTTCAGGGGTTATAATTTCCAAAATGGGACAATGTAAGTCCCAGCCCCACAGGCACCCACTCTCTAGTCCTGTTGTCAAGAGATGGGGGGTGGACCATCTGCCATTTGCTACCCCATGTACGATGAAAAAGCATTTTGTCTTGCTAGACCCCCCCCAGCATGTGCTCCATGTGTCTCAGTAAACTAACCGTTGGGTTAAAGCCGGAGGTAGTCCATGGTGCTTTAAGCCAGCAGGCCATTCTTTGTGTCTGAGATCATTCATCACGTGGGAAAAATGAAGGTTAAGTGAAAGCTGCACTTGGGCACGAGCAGTGCTCCAGGTTTGATTAGCATCGGCTTGGAAAGCCACATGCATCAAAAGGTAACTTATTTGTTCTGCTTTTCGGCCAGTGGTTGCCAGTGTATTCTAAGGCCACCTTATCAATCATACCTCCCTTAGTGAGAAAACCTATGGCTCACCGTATATCCATGATTCCTTGCGTGTTTTTCTGGGACTGATCTATGTTCCAAACTCCCATGGCTGAACTGAGCCCATTCCCCACATGGTGCAAGATATCCCTCTTTTTCTGGGCAACTGAAGGCTGGGCTGCGGGTTGGAAAACAGTTGGCCAGGCCCAGCACAGCATATTTTCTGCCAACTGAACACCGGCAGAACAGTTAGGAAATGCTATTCTGACAAACTATTGCTTGGGGTTAAATGTGATATGGGCATTCAACAAGGAGGCATTAAGGAAGACCAGAGCCCTGGTTTGGGACCTCCACCAGGGAGTGACGTTAGATAAGCGAGGTAGTGGGTACACCTGTGGTGGCTCCTTCTGGATTAACAATGTACATCCCTGCTTAATGCAAAAAATGAATAGGGGTTCTCCTGTTCGGGTGTTTAACCATCTTCCTTCTTCCCTTTGGGATTGGTAAATCTCCCAATCGGGTTGGTCAAAGGAGTATATTCGTTCAAGTGTATCCCCATCTGTGTACTTAAATGCACACTGCCCAGGTATGACTATGACTTTGGTATCTTGCAGAAATGATTCTGGCATGGTGCCCCCCATGGGCTCAGCCAGTTGTTCTGGGTTGACCAGGGCTGTGCCCTGCAGATTTTCCCAGACTTATCAATGATATGCAGCTATTGTGTATTCAATTCTGTGAGCATGCCCCACTTTACCCATATGGTGGAACCAAAAAATACCCTGAACATGGGATGTGTTGGCCTCCCATTCCGTGGACCACCACTTGACAGCATAAGAGCCATTTTTAAATCACCATAGTACCTTGCTATACCTGGAGGACCTGTGTATTTGGTAAACTGTACACCATTGTACCAAAGTATCATCAGGCAGAGGAACCGCTGCAGCTACTGTTTCCCATGGAGGTGGTGTCAGAGGTACTGGTCACTTCTTTGGGCTCTGGGTCATTGTAGAATTTCAGATTGCAGATGGGGTTGCAGCAGTGGGCACATCAGGACCCAGGGTGGGCAGCGTACCTGTAGTCAGAATATAACAGCACCAGGGCTATTGGAAGAAACCACAACAGTCTCCCTTTGTCCCAGACTCATTTTTCCCAATCCTGGCATATGGGAGGAAACCAAGTAACCACCCTGTCCCACACTAACATTGACAGATTCCCCCTTGCCAGTCCACAATCCACTGCCAGCAACTGAAAGGCCAGTTTCACACTTCTTCAATTGCAGCTGGGTGCTCCCAGTATCCCAGTGTGTCTGAGGCCTTGGTAGTGGGTGCGATCTGGGGTGTGGGAGCATGGAAATGCCCCAAAGTAATCAAACAGTAGCAAACGACCAGCAGTCCCCTCATAATGGCATTGCACCCCTTCATTGTTAGGTGAGGGATCAGGGTGATGATTCCAGGCCGCCTCGGGGCCGCTATGGCTGTGCCTGTGAGATGGACCCAATCTGTTCCCTCGCCTGGAGTTTCCCCCAGCCAACTGTTGGCCATGCCACTGCTGGCTCGCGGGGGCCCACCCTGACTGAAGGCTTGCTGCATGGGGCTTCCTTCAGGGTGGGGCCGATTTGTGGCCCAGGTGACAGAGCGACTCAGGTGCAAGTCCCAGTCCTTGAGGGCTGGGTCAGCAACCATTCACAGGTTGCACTTTAGGATACCGTTGGCCCATTCTAGTAGCCCATTAGATTGCGGGTGATAGGGAATGTTATAGGTCCACAGCACATGATGTCTTGCAGCCCATTCATAGACAAGATGATTATGAAAACGTGAACCATTTTCATTTTGCAGCTGGTACGGGAGTGTAGATGGATAGCAGGTCTCCTAGTGCTGGCCAGGTCTCCTAGTGCACAGGACACCTGTGCATTGGCTTTGGCTAGGCCCAGGTGAACATCATTCTGGTGACCATTTCTACAGCTACAAACACATACTTATGCTTTCTGGGAGTAGGGAAAGAGGGCCTATAAAGTCACATTACCAAACTAGCCATATTACCTTTCCATCATGCAGTGACAAAGGGGTAGTCGAGGCAGGGGTTAATCAAGCTTTGACCTCCTGGCAGGTGTTGCAAGAGTTGACTAATTCCTGCACTTCCCATTTAGTAAGGTGAATGGCCCAGGTGGCTACTAGGTGGGCAGTACCATCGCGGCCAGGGTGCCCATGCTGCTGATGCAGCCATTTTGCGGCTAGCACTCCAGGGGTAAATATAAATGGGCCTTGTAGGGCAGCCTGGTTCCTCTACCAGTTCATACTTGGCCACATTGACTACAGCGGTGAGCTCAGCATATAGTGCACTTTCACCATCTCCCCCAAGAGTGAGTTGCTTACCATCTTGGATTCATATGACAGCCCCCCTCCAGGTACGACCTTTGGCTCAGCGTCAGTAAACCATACCTCTATGTCCTCTGATGTTTCCAAGTGAAAAGGCGGGTGCTTCCTTGATGGGAGCTGGCTCATCCAGGCTGGCTGTGTCTGGGTATACATTAATTGTGCTCTCTGTGACCTTTTCTACTAATGCTTGATGTCCCTTTGGAGTTACCCGCTGAGCTTGACTTAAGATATAATAGACCCATTTTTGCACTGTGGTTTCTTGGGCTCACCCTCCTGGTGGGAGGTGTCTGTCAGACAATTCCATTCCTAAGATGGGCACTGGAGTGGTTATGACAGTGGGAAGCTCCCCTCTCAGGGCCTCTGTGGTTGCTAAAGCTGTGGCTGCTGCACACAGCATTTGTTCCAGCAGGATGTATCAGGCTTCAGCCCTTTTCCAGCCTTGGCTCCAGAACCCAAGGGGTTTTCCCTCTGCCTTAGGTGTGTCTCTTTGCCACAAGCTCCAATGGGGTCCCCCTCAGACATGTTTACATGGAGCCAGAGATCCCCTTGTGGGTGTCATGCTGCTAGGGAGGCATGGGTGATCACTGCCTCCTTGAGGGCCTGCATAGCATGTTGGTGCTCGGGTCCCCATTCCCATTGTGTTTTTTTCTTGCATAGATTATAAAGAGGCTGGACCAACACACTAAAGTCAGGGACATGCAGGTACCAGAAGTTAAGTGCACCCAGCTGGGCTTGTAGCTCTTTTACATAGTTGGGGGCAGACTCTGCAACTTTTTGGCCAGTATGGTGGGTCCACCTTGCTGCCATTGGATTCCCAGGGATTCACATTGGGGCCCGACTTCTTGGATCTTTTAGCTAGACAGCGTGAACCCAAACACTTTCATCTTCTCCTTTATGGACTCAAAAGCACAAATGGTTAATTCCTGGCCTTGACCTGACATCATGACATCTTCAACGTATTGCAGTCATGTACCTCTGGATGACTCAATTGGACTTTATGAACTACTGGAGCTAGCACTCTGTGGGCCAGGGTGGGACTGTGCACCCAGCCCTGGGGTAGGACTCTGTAGGTGTACTGCTGTCCCAGCCATGTGAAGGCAAACAAAGGCCAGTGATTTTCATGGATGGGGATAGCAAAGAACATGTCCTTAATGTCTACGGTTCCCATAGCACCTAATGCTTTCTGTCAGTGCAGGCATGGATGGGACCGCGGCCGTCAGATGGTCCGTGTTGGTATTCAAAGCCCTAAAATCAATCCCCATTTGGTTTACATACCGGCCACACTGGGTACAGGGAATGAGTTTGAATGATGGTTCCATCCTCCAGCTGCCAGTTGATAATGTCTTGAATGGGTTGTGTTGTCTCAGGAGGTGTGCAGTATTGAGGTCAGTGTACCTCTTAATGGCTAGTAGGGTGAGCGGGGTCATAGAACATTGGGGTACTGCCGCCATCACGTCTTCCTGCTTGCTGTCCTGGGCCATGCCACAGCCAAACTGCCAGGTTTCCTGCTTAAAGATAAACTGCTGCACCTGCAACACATTTAGTCCCAGTAGGTTCAGCCCTCCCTGGAACATGACAGCAGATGCTGTTACTATGGAGCTGTTAGGCAAGGTGAAAGATCAAATGTCCTGGTCGTCTGGTGCCTCCAACTCCTACTACCTGGTAGGAGGTTCCCCGTGCCCCTTTCCATTCTGCACAGTCCAAAACACATAGATGGGCACCAGTGTCTAGTAGCATGTTAATTGACTTTTTCCTTCCATTTAAACAAATCTTTATAGGCACTTGGATTAAGGGGCCAATATTATTCTGTTACTGGTCCACAATCCTCTACTGCCCCCATGATGGTCCCTTGCTCAGGGGGCTGGTACAGCCGAGACTCCTACTGCTGGGGGTTGGGGGTGCCGAGGGTTCTGTCTTCTTCCCTTTCCCAGCCTTGCAGTGTTTGACCCATAACATTTGCAGAATCATGGTATACAGCCCATCAATTTGCTCTTTATTAAACCCTGCCACCAGTAATTCTTTCCACATTTGTGCCCGTGGGGTTTTGGATCTTTCATTTCCCACTTT
This sequence comes from Gavialis gangeticus, assembly GCF_001723915.1. Lineage (NCBI taxonomy): Eukaryota > Metazoa > Chordata > Crocodylia > Gavialidae > Gavialis > Gavialis gangeticus. The sequence goes on along the minus strand of NW_017728994.1, from coordinate 2,284,251 downwards.
CCCGGACTTGGGGGGGCCCTGCTGGGTCATCTTTCTCATGGGCCACTGCCATGGCCTGGGAAGTTTTTATTAGTTTCAGAAGCCCCAGCTTCTGCAAGATGGGCAGAAGCTGTACCAACTGCTGGATCTCATTTCTTACTGGGTGAGTTACTAACTCTTGTTGTAAGGCTAGCAGGGCTGAGGTGCATTCCATTAGTGCTCGCCTGCAGAACATCCTCCACATGGCTTCTGTCACTAGTTCTTCATCTAGAGTGTGCTCCAGTTTCCTGCTTGAATGATTTCAGTTAAGGCTAGTTCACCCATGCCGGTGGGGGAGGGTTAAGCTCTTCTTCCATGTTACCATCCCAGATTCTTAATACCCAGAACCTTGTCTACCAAAGCAATCAGTTAGTTCCATCCCTCTGCCCCTCTGTACCATTCTTCCCCTCTGAACTCTTCATCCTCGATCCTGTTCATGATGCTATTTTTGTCACAGGCCATCTGGGCACTGTAAGTGTATCAATTTAGTTGCAGGCTGACTGGATGCTGCAACTGTATCAGCCACTGGGCTGTTTGGTTCAGGATCAAGGAGGCAGAGTTGGGAGTGAAGCAAAGGCAAATTTATTATAGCTTACACACACAACAGTTAACAGAAAGATAAATGTGACAAGCAGATAATGCAGTATTAAAGATCTAATAGTAAATAATAACAAAAGATAATAACAACAGATAGATGGATCAATTTTGTCACAGGCCACCTGGGCACTGCGAGAGTATCAGCCACTGGGCTGTTCAAAACAACAGATAGACAGCCATGGGTTGGCAATTTATCAATAGTTCCTTGATGCCAGGTGCGTGCCAAGTGATTCCAGTGAAGTAAGATGTCCCCGATCAATGCTGTCAGAGGGATTACTGGGGAAGGTCCCTTGATCAGGATCTGATCCTCACTCACACTGGGAGTCCAGAGTCCAGGCTTTGAACAGCAATGACTGTTCTGTTCCCACCTTTCTGCTGGTCACCTGACACACATGCTTTTTATACCTAGTCTTATGCTAATCTGTTGGTTTTAGAACCACTCACAATCTTGCCCTGTAGCTCTTACCCTATGGGACTGAAAGGTGTTAAAAATTATCATAAAAGGTTACTACCTAGAGTCAAGTTTATCTAATAAGCAAATTGCAAAGCAGCACCTTTAAGTTTCACATTGACATCACTCCCTAAGCCCAATCCTTTTTGGTTTCCCTGAACATGCTTTCTTGGGATGTGCTTTCCTGGAATGGGTTGGGTGTGCCAGGTGGTTGGATCCAGGTTTTATTGTCAAGGCTGAACCCTGAGCAAAACCGTTGGGTCAGGTAATCTTGCAGCTACAGCTTTGACTTTGAGGCCCAGTCAGTTCCACAATTAATATGAACAGTTAGTTGTATCATTTTGGTTAAACTTATGACAGACAAGTTACATTTGCAGGTTATGAACTACAAGCTTTATATTAGCTAATATTACCTGTTAGGCAAAATACCAAATGCCTCCAAGAAGCACATATTTATTGCTTATTCATCCCTCTGGTTCTGGCCATCACACCACCAAACCAGGATCCAAGCAGGTGCAGTGGGGTGTCACAACATCCCCAGCAATGCTGAGCACCCTCTCACTTGGAACATTGGTTTGTAGACAGAGCAGGTGTTGCCACATAACCATGGCAAGATCCTGCCACATCTGGCTGTGTCTTGCCCAGTAGGCCAAGGGATCACAGTCTAGTGGCTCCAAATCTTCAGCAACAGAGGTAGCTACAGAAGCCTCGATGCTACATAACCAAGGCTGAGGTCTGGTGCGTTTGGACTCCAGCATTGAAGCCATACCCTTGGCCCACATTGGCAGTGGCTGGCTTGGAGGAGACTGGCTGGGGCTGGTGCTGGGGGTTCTGGCACAGGAAAGTGGATCCCCCTCTTCCACATCCCCTTGTCTCTGCCCTTCTGCCTCCCTGACTTTTTTTTACCAGCACCTGCATCCAGTGACTGAGGGTTTTGGTGCTTCCAGTGTACATGCTCCCCTCCACCCTCAGGTTGCACAAATCCATCAGCACATGAACCATACTTGACCACAAGGGATCCAGCTATCTCCTTATTTCCTCCTTTAGTTGCCTTAGCAGTGCCTTCACATCTGGTGACAGCCACCTGCCCCAGCCAAGAACATTTATCCCCTGGAGCATCTCCATTTTGTTCTCCAGTTTCCTCACTAGGGGAATCACCTAGCTGAGAAGGGCATCACCAGTGCTAAGGGTCTCGGTGGCCTTGAGGAAGGGTTTGAGAACCACCAAGATCTGGGAGATGGTTCCCCACTCAGCTCTGTCCAGGGGGCTGCTGATCCCAATCTCCCCAAGCAAGGCCATCTCATGGATGGCTTTCTATTGCTCCAACAGCATTTTGAGAATCAGGTATGTGGACTTCCACCAAGTCTCCATGTCCTGCATGATTTTGTGCTGCAGGATGTGCAGCTCTGCCTGTTTGTCCCACAACATCTTGCCCCCCTCGATGCTCCAGTGGAAGTAGCCTGCCACCTTCCTGCATTTTGAAATCAGCTGGCTTACAGTGGTAGTGCTGGCAGCACCATCGCTGGCAGCCCTGTCCCCCTCCAAGGCATCTCTGACTATGAGGTGGAACTTGTGATTCCACACAAAGTTGGCATCATCATCAGCCTTGATCATATTGGCCCTGTTGTCAATGATCCTGAACCCATGCATGAGCTCAGCCTGCACCACAAGCCACCCCTGTACCATGCAGTTCATGGCCACCATGATCTCTCTCACTGTGTGGGACTCACCCAGCACCTCAGCTTGGAGGAGACACCACCAATGGCTTGAACAAATGCACCAGTGCCCTGTGAGAGGGAGGTAGGTGTGCCACTTCCCTGAGCCTCCACAGCCTCAACCTCTTCCAAGGTGCTGCTTTCCAGAGGACACCGGGGTCTAGGGGAACTTTGAGGGATGTGGAGCACAGATTCTGATTTCCCCTCAGTTGCCAGAATTGCTTGAGCCAGTGTGCTCAGGTCCCCTGGTTCAAGCTGCAGCTCCTCCTCTGGCAGTGGGAAGCTCACACTGGGAAGTGACATTGGGGTGGAGGAGACAGTGATTCTGCTACTGGTGCCTATTTCTGGAGTTAGGAGCTGTGATGCAGGTGAAGGGACCTGAGGTACTCCTGCCACCTCCTTGTTTCCACTGGCAGCAGAAACGTCATGGCTGCTTGGGAAGAGTATGTGTCTATATTGGGGGTGGGGGAACTTGCAGTTCTATCTCTCCCCCTACTCGCTCCCCCTCCCCTGCCAGAAGATCTGGTGCCTGCCTTTCCACCATGCTTCATATTAATATTTCCTGCACTGCAAAAGTTGTGTCTGTCTGACTTCTAACATGTCTGATTTGCTTCACTTTGTGTAGTAGACTGTGGCTTTATAATTGATTGATTGTTAATAAAGTGTATGGTGTATGTGTGTGTGTGATGTTGGTTGGTAATGTGCTCTCTGCCCTGACTCTGACTGGGTGACTTTAGGACTTCTTGCCTTTTTAGCTTTTCAAATGTTTTTGCTTTGCTTTGTGTAGTAGACTGAGGCTTGACTATTAATTGATTGTTTTATCAATTAATAGTCAAGCCTCAGAGTCAGGGCACAAAGCACACTACCCACCAACATCACACACAGAGTTAATAAAGTATACGGGGGGGGGGGGG
>NW_017728994.1:2270791-2280432 GCF_001723915.1 Gavialis gangeticus | reverse complement strand
ACTGGAATCTGGTCTTCTGTCAATTTTCCTACCATTATGGGTTGTTTTTCTTTACTGTACTGTTCTGTGTTATTTAGTGTACCTACAATATCTTCTTCTTCTTCTTTCTGAATCTCTATCTGGTTTCTTCTGTGTTGTCTTTAGTCAGTATGTAAATTATTTAAACTAACTATAACTAATAATATTAATATCTAATGTAATGACTATATACAATCTTTTCTTCTATGAATATCTGACTTTGTCTATGATGTGTGAGTGTGTGTAAAGTGTGCTTCCCTACACAGTGATGGATCACACTGCCAGGGAAAACACTGAGCTGTCTTTTTTAATAGTTTGCAAGAAAAAAAGAGAGAACAAATATGAATTGAAAGAAATGAATTGGATAAGTATTACGTAGAGAGATTCTAAGCTAAGCTAAACTAATCTGAGCTATATCCTATCCAATCCTTTCTAAGAACAAAAAGGAGCAGGCAACTGACTGACTAGGAAGCAAGCCAGGCAGTCCAGTACCTTTCTGACAATGTTGCTCACTCAGAACCAACTCACAAAAGGTACAGCAAGCCTGCAGGCAGAGGCTTTTACGCTGTTTCTATGTCCCTCTCCCAGACACTGTGATTGGAAGGGCAGTCAGAGAGAAATGACAGTCACTGGCCAGCTAAAGATGTCTGTCCTCCCCCGCTGTTCCCCCTCCATCTTCTAAGTTTCTGTTTCTCCAGAAAGACCACCTTCTGAATTTCTGAATCTCTTCTGAATCTTTTCCAAATCGATTTGGAGGCTCCAAATCAGTTTGGAAAGTTTTAAGCTTCTAGCAATTTGATTCAGATTTAGAGGATTGGCTTCTGAATTGAGCCGAATCTTCTCTGAATTGAATTGTGAACCAAAGCTTTGCACAGCCCTATTACTGGGCACATCTACACATGACCCTATGGCACCTTTGTTACTGTGCTGTCATTTAGTACTTCCTTGTGGAAGTACTGAATGATGGGGCAGTAATAGCCTGTACTGCACTGTTTTAGTGGCTCACCCATACTTTTAGCTTCTACATCACTGTAGCAATGCAGTGTAGTGAGGGAGTGCATTGCTATCGTGATGTAGCTGTGGCATCACACATTGTACCTGCCAACACTATGTTGCTGTAGTGCATTGCTATGGTGATATAATATCATGTGTAAATATGCTGACAGAAGTTTTCTTTTTAATATAATGGAGTTGGAGGCAGTGTTATCTGCTTCAGTTCCAGAATAGGAATTTCTAGGTGAAGAGGCCACTTTAGGACCAACTAAGTCTGACATCATGCCTAGCTCTCAATACAAAGCCAAACTGCAGGTAGGCTGTATTTTTGGTAACACTTCAGTTCACCTATTTTGCATCCTGTGCTAACTCTGGGAATTGTAATATTCTTTAGTATTCACATAGAAATATGTTCCTTTAACCTCCTTCACCCCTGCCTCTGCTACACGGATGTTTTGGAATTTTGCTCCCTATATAAGTTAAAGGCCTATAGAGTATAATACCTGGTCTTTTTCTGTAGAGGAACACATAGAATTTAATAATACTTAGGACCCCAAACTGCACCATATGTTTTGGTAAGCTTCTTTTCAAGGCAAGTGTGAAATGATTTGGTTTGGACACTCATTTAGGAAGAATGTTTTATTATAGGCAGCTCTGACAGCAGTGACTTTTATTAAGGTTACCAGACACATCCCATTATAAGATGCAACTTTCTAATGCTTAATAAAACTTCCAAAACATAGCCAAATATTTATAATTTCAGCTGATTTGTTCCATGTCCCGTGTGTGTGTGTGTGTGTGTCCATTTACAATCTGTTTGATAATTTCAGACTAAATTATTTAGCTGCTTGCAGAAATCAAACTACAGAGTACATTGTTTTGTCCATGGTTATAAACTTCAGTGATGGTTTCTTTGCAAGGCATTAATATCTGTATATTTGGAACAGTGGTCTAATATTTATATGGGAGATGACCTTTATGCTAGGGATGTACCTTTTGTTATACATGTGAAAATCCACCATAAATTTAGTCAATTTACAGGCCTCTGAAAAATTTGAGATAAGGCTTTGCAGAGGTGACTTCAATATAGGAGATTGTATCACATCAGGGTCCCAGAGGCAGCCATGATGCCCACTTGTGGCTCTGCAACCATGCCTTTCTTTGCCTGTAGGGTGACTTCTCTTCTGTTTTGCTGACAATGTCTCACTGCTTCTTATGGTTTTAAAAAGGGAAGCTTCTCCCTGGGTCCTTGTATGGCCCCAGTTCAACTGAACCCCTGCAAGGGTTCACCAGTCCTCACTCTATGCCCTTTCTGGTCTAAATAGTCACTCCAGTCTTGAGCCTACCCCTGGCAGGGCTCAAGGCAATCACATGTCACTTGGGCAATAATGGGACCTCCATATACTGCCCCCATAGTCCCCCCATAGTCCCAACCCCTAGCTTCCTGTATAACTACAACATAAACATAAGCTCCTTTAAGGGTGCATCGACACATGCAAGCATGTGCCCTTGCAGAAGCTCAAATAGAATTGGTGCATATTTCAGCTGGGACTTTTTGCCTCAGTGCACATGTTCAGACTTTGTTGTGGAGCAAATTGTGCCACTTGGGGAAAAATAATTCTGCCTGGCTCCTCCCAGATCTGCAGCCAGGGGAAGCTAGAGCCCGCAGCCAGCACCTGTGCTATCCCCATCAGTACAAAAAGCTGCCCTGGCAAGCAGCTCAGGGCTACTCGCTCTCAGGAGCTCCTGGGGGAGGAGCCTTTGGAAGGAAGTTGGCCATACCCCTTTCTGTCACAGGCTGCTACTGCTGTGGCTGGTTACTGAAAGCTAAGTCTCAGGAGTTCTGGGGAGAAGATGGCCAGGCCCTTTGCTGCCTCTGGCTACTATTAGCTGCTGGCTTGGTCTCAGAGATTTTGGAGTAAGTTGGCTGCACCCCTTCCTGCCTTGGGTGGCTGCTGCTGTTCCTGTCCCCTGGGGGGGTCCTCTGCTGCACACTGCTACCCACCTCAGGGTAAGGACCACTGCACTGCACAGCCCAGAGAGGGAGCCTGTATTGCCTGTGGGCCCCTCCCTCACCATCACTGCCGGAGCCTAAAGGAACCTTGCCTGTCCCAGCTGCCTTGGCAGGCCACCCCCAACCTTCACCTCCACTTTCACCAGAAGCATACCCTGAGTAGCTGAACTGGACAGCTCCTACCATCACTGCTGCTGTTGCTGCTGCTGCCATTGTTTCTGCTGCTGCCCCCACTCAGGAGAGAGGGAGGTTCCCTGATTCACCACCTGACGCCACACCTGCACTGGATCACTTCCTAGTTGACGGACCACACCTACCCTCCCCCACCGCTACCTCACTGCATCTGATCCTGATTTGTCTTCCTGCCTATTGCTCTGCTGCTGAGTGACTGGCTAGAGGCCTGAGGGGATTCTGGACAGATCTTCCACAAACAAAACCCCTTCACTGCTCCAGCCATCTTTTACAAGTGCCTCAGCAGCCTTCCCTGTATGTTTTTTGCCCTTGTGTGGTAAGTCCTGTGGTGCTCTTCCCCTGCCCTGGTGTTTGTTGTGTGGATGAGTAAGCAAGCTCAAGTTTCCCCAGGCTTTGTGTGTTTGTTGGGTTTTTTTTGTTTTTCTTCCCTGACCTGCCATGTTCTCAAAGCATAGTTCTCTTGGATTTTTTTTTCCTGTGGGGCTGTGGCTCAGTGAGCTTCAGCCCTCTTCCTCCACTCCTCCCTATCCCCCTTCTGCCCAACAACCACAGCCTGCCCCTACTAGATTCACCGTCCCATGACATATTTTGTTTTTCTTTCTTCTTCCTTGCCATCTTGTGAACCAATGGCAGGGCAGGAACTGTTGTGGGGGGAGGGGGGAAGATGCCCCCACAGAGATTCCTGCAGCCTCAACTATAGGGATGGATCCCAGCCAAGCCCACAAGGGGATGCATGCCCCTGCAGCCTCCACCGTGGAGGCAGAGTCCAACCCACCTCCACCCGGGTGGAGAAGCTTGCAACCTCTGCTGCAGGGGCAGGTGGGACTCTGATATGGAGACAACAGGGCCAGGGGGACACCCCTGGCCAGGCACCCCCTTGGAGGAGTTACCAAGCCCCCTTTCCCATCATTTGGGACCAAGGGCAAGGGCAGTGAGAAGGGCTACTCTTCAGCTTCCTTCACAGCTGGGGATGGGAAAGGCAAGAGCCCTGCCCCAAAACCTAGACCACCAGCCCCTGAGGGGACCAAGTGCACTACACCAGCCAGCACACCCATTCAGCCTGTCCCTGGCCCTACCTCAGACCCCACCAACATGGCCCCCCAGGGGTGGAGGAGGGGAACCACAGCTATTCAGAGGCAGCTGGGTGGAGACCCAAAGCCAGGGGGCCTTGACCCTCCACAGCTGGCCCTACCAGCTCGTGCAGTGGGCCCCCTTTCCGGCACTCACCCGCAGGCATGTGGTGATGTGCCAACTGCCCAAGCAGGAGAACCTGCACTTTGAGACCTGGGTGCAGGCCCTGGCTTGGATAGTGGGGGCCCCTAAAATCATGGTTGCCTCCCACTTTCATGGCAAGGGGGTCTTTTTCCTTGTCTTGGAGGCCACTGCACAAAAGGCAGTGGAGAGGGGACTCATGGTGGAGGGTGAGTATGTCCCCCTCGAGACTATAGAAGATCTGGGGACCAGGGTGGTCCTTAGCTCCATCCCTCCCTATATCCCCAATTGCGCCCTGCTCCCCCAGCTCTAAACCCCGAGGAGAAATATCTCCCTGGTGGTGGCCCTCTCACTTGGATGCTGAGACCCTGGATTCCACCACATATGCTCTTTCTGCCGCCCAGTCATGATCCAGCTGGCGGCGGAAGCGCAGCTGCAGGCTGAGGGGTGCCTGGCAATTCTTGCATCATGAGTGCCCCATGGTCCAGCTGGGGAGGGCATCTGTGGGTCCCACTGGGGGAAAAAAGGGTGCCCCTACCACTTCTGCCCCACCTCCCTCATGCCTCCCTGGCACCCCAGCCACAACTATGAGCCCACCCATGAACTCAAGGAGCCCCACCTCCCAACTAAGTCTAGTGGAGTCCCAGAGAGGGCACCATAAACCGGGGGGGGGGGGGAAGGGCCCCCCTGCCCCTAGTCATCCTTTTGCCCTGGCTGTCCCCCCCCCCCAACCCTCACCTTCTCTTGCTGGAGCCTGTCCACCTGAGGACCACCCCATGGCTGAGTGGGTGCAAGTCCCCTCCAGGCATAAAGGCAAGAGGAAGGCCCAGGCACAGCTGGAGCCCTGTGATGAGGAGGACTCCTCTCCTCCTCCCCAGATCACCACACCCAGCTGTGCCTGACACCCCACTACCAGGAAAGATCAAATGGGTGATCCCGAGGTTTCAGAGCTGCTAGATATTTCCAAACAGGAGCCCATGGGGAAGCCCTTCATTCTGTTGACCAAGGCCTACCCAATGAAACTGTGGGCACTGAGGCTGAGGCCTGCCCCAAGGAAGGCCTGGTGGCAGAGCCTACTCCCTCTGATCTAGGGGATTCAGAGGCCCTGGGGCTTGCCCTGGTAAGTTCTAAGGGAGGAAGTCCCCTTTCCCAGGACCCTGAGGCAGATGTCAGAGCGACCCCGGTGCGTGGTGGGTCTCTTCCCTCCCCCTCCCAGGAAAACCTCACCTGCAGCCTGCCCCATAGTCCTGCACCAGAGCAGGTTGGAGTGAGATCCCTTATCAATGGGCTGATCTCATTGGGTACTGTGCACAGACTGCCCCAGAGCTCCAGCTCAACCCCACCATTTTCTGAAGGAGCCCCACACCTACCCATGTCCCAGGTGGCTGAAGAGCTCTCCTAATCCCAACCAGAGTCTGCGGTCTTAGCAGATCGGGGGCTTCAGATAGTGCCGGAAGAGCCCTCTGAGCTCCAGGACCAGGAGGAGAATGCCCAAGAACCAGCAGGCTCCATGGAGCCTGCTGACCTCTTGGTCCCAGCAGTCCCCAGAGATAAGCTACTTGCATTTCGTGATCGTGACTACAGCCACCCATCTCCAGCAAAGTACAGCTAGCCTTGGATTACTGGGGAGATTTTGACGGCGTCCTTCTCACTGCGAGGCCATTGGTTGGAGAAGGCAAGGGGCCCAACAGCTGCAACGCCTGGATCTATAAGCCGATTCACAGTTTCATAGATGCCCTCTATGGCTATGGGAGGTTGCTTCACAAACTGATGGGCCCCACATCACAGGTGGAGACGTGTGAGGCCCCTGCTGAGCTGTCTGTTCCACACACCCCCCCAGCCATGAGGTCATTTAAGATTGTGACCCTCAATGTCCATGGCTGCAGGAAAGGTCTCTGGAGTTGCAGCATGCTGTCCTACCTTCAGGAGGGGGCGTATCCCATGGTCTTCCTGCAGGAGACCCTGACAACTCTAGCCAATGAACAAAATTGGTGGCTGGAGGGGGGAGGCAGGGTCTCTTTTAGTCACCTCTTAGCCACCTCATCTTGGGTGGCCACCCTGTTCTCCCCAGGCCTGCAGCTGGAGGTTCTCCAGGATGATGAAGTGGTGCCAGGCCACCTGCTGCACCTCTGGGTCCAGGTGCAGAGGCTGATCTGAAACTTTTGAATGTATATACCCCTGAGAAGGACCAGGAGTTGGCTGATTTCTTCCTCCAGGCACCCACATTCATCAGTGCCCTCAACCCTCCTGAGTGCCTTGTCATAGTTTCATAGTTTCTAGGATCAGAAGGGACCTGAGCAGATCATCGAGTCTGACCCCCTGCCATGGCAGGAAAGAGTACTGGGGTCAAACGACCCCAGCAAGTTGTCCATCTAGCCTCCTCTTAAAGACCCCCCAGGGTAGGAGCCAGCACCACTTCTCTTGGAAGTTGGTTCCAGATCCTAGCCTCCCAGACAGTGAAGTAGCGCCTCCTGATGTCTAGCCTAAATCTACCCTCTGCCAGCTTGTGACCATTATTCCTGATCACTCCTGGTAGTGCACGGGAGAACAGGAACTTCCCCAGTGCCTCCTGGTCCCCTCTGACTAGTTTATAACAGGCAACTAGATCCCCCCTCAGCCTTCTCTTGTGGAGGCTGAACAGGTTCAGGTCCCGTTGTCCTTGGCAGGGAATTTAACATCAGGCTACATGCACGAGACCAGTCAGATAAGCAGTGGAACCAAGTTGCCGTGGGTGTCCTCAGGGAGATCCTGATGGACTACTCCCTACTGGACATCTGGCATTCCAGTCACCCCACTGAACCCCCTACCTTCACTTATGTGAGGGTAGGGGAGGAGCAGGCATGCCACTCCCAGTGAGACTGAGTTTATAACTCTTTGCCGCACTTTGTCCAGGCCCACTCCTCTGGCATCTGGCTGACCCCTTTCAGTGATCACCACCTTTTCTGGGCCCAAGTCACACTGGTTCCTGGGCACCTGAGGTCGGCCTACTGGTATTTGAATGCCAGACTGCTGGAGGATGTGGGCTTCAGGGAGGCTTTCTGGGAGTTCTGGCTGACCTGGTGGGAACAACGGGTAGCTTTTCCCTCAGCTCAGAGATGGTGGGATGTAGTGAAGGTGCGTATCTGGCTTTTTTGCCGCAGCTACACTCAGGATACACCCAGCAGAGGGAGGTGGTCCAGGAACAACTAGAGCAGGAAGTGTTAGAGCTGGAGAGGTGCCTGGCCACCCACGCACCCAACCCATCCATCTGCAGAGAGTGTTGGGAGAGGTGGGAAGAGCTTCATGCTCTAGATGACCACCATGCCTGTGGTGCATTTTTCCACTTGTGCATCCAGCTCCTTTGGAAGGTGGACTGCTGCTCCTACTTCTTCTATGTCCTGGAGAGGATGTGGGGACCTAGAAGTACATCACCTGCCTTTTGGTCTGTCAGACCCTGTGGGAGGGACTACCACAGGTCAACATGTGTGACTGGAAGCAGCTCGAAGCTCCTCTAACTCTGGCTGACTTTTCAGCCGCCCTCCACCTGATGACTGGAAACAAGGCTCCTGGCATCAACTGGCTGACTTCGGAGTTCTACCAGGCTTTCTGGGACATCCTAGGTGTGGATCTTGCTGCTGTCTGGGCTGAATCTGAGGGAAGTGGGGAGCTCCCCTTGTCATGCTGGAGAGATGTGCTGACCATCCTACCGAAGAAGGGAGATCCCCTTGACCTAAAGAATTGGCGTCCCATGTCCCTCCTCTGCACGGACTACAAGGTGGTTGCAAAGGCCGTCTCACTGTTCCTGCAGTCAATGCTGATGGACATGATCCATCCCAACCAGACATACATGGTGCCCGGACAATCCATCTTCGACGAGCTGTACCTGGTTTGGGACCTCCTGGAGCTAGTGCACTGGGAGGGCCTGTCTTTCATCCTCCTATCCTGGACCAGGAGAAGGTGTTTGACACAGTGGATCATGGGTTCCTCACAAGTACACTGTGGGCCTTTGGCTTTGGGCCCCATTTTGTGCAGGCTCTCCAGGTGCTGTACACCTCTGCAGAATCATAGAATCATAGAAGTAAGGTCGGAAGGGACCTTGTAGATCTTCAAGTCTGACCCTCCAACCCCCCCAAGCAGGAGAAAAACTGGGCTCAGATGACTCCAGCCAGGTAGGCATCAAGCCTCTTCTTAAAGACCCCCAGGGTAGACGCCAGCACCACTTCCCTTGGAAGTTGGTTCCAGATCCTAGGCGCCCTAACTGTGAAGTAGTTCTTATGGATGTCTAATCTAAACCTACTGTCCAAAAACTTGTGGCCGTTATTCCTTGTTATGCCAGGGGGCGCTAGGGGAAACAAGGTCTCTCCCAAACCCTTCTGGTCCCTGCTAGTGAGTTTATAGATGGTCACCAGGTCCCCCCTCAGCCTTCTCTTGTGAAGGCTGAACACGTTCAGGTCGCGCAGTCTCTTATTGTAGGGTCTGCCCTGTTGTCCCCGGATCATGTGGGTGGATTTCCTCTGGACCCTCTCAATGTTGTCCACATCCCTCCTGAAGTGGGGCGCACAGAACTGGGCACAGTATTCCAGCTGTGGCCTGACCAGTGTCACATAGAGGGGGAGGATCACCTCCTTCGCCCTACCTGAGATGCACCTGTGGATGCATGACAAGGTCCGGTTAGCCCTGCCAACCGTGACCTCACATTGTCAGCCCATGTTCATCTTGGAATCAATAATGACTCCTAAATCCCTTTCTGCCTCTGTACTCTCAAGAAGGGAGTTTCCCATCTTATAAGTGTGCTGCTGGTTACTACTGCCCAAGTGCAGCACCCTGCACTTGTCAGTATTGAAGCACTTCGTATTTTTGTTAGCCCACCCCTGTAATCTATTCAGGTCTTGCTGCAGTCTTTCCCTCCCTACTAGCATGCTCGCCTCACCCCAAATTTTGGTATCATCAGCAAATTTAAACAGGTTGCTTTTCACCCCGTCCTCCAAATCTCTGATAAAGAAATTGAACAGCGAGGGCCCAAGGACCGAGCCCTGGCGGACTCTGCTGCCCACTTCCCCCCCAGGTCAAACTATGACCCATCAACTACCACCCTCTGAGTATGACCCTTCAGCCAATCTGCAATCCATCTGACTGTGTAGGCATCAATGCCACAGTAGCTTAGTTTTTTAATGAGGATGGGGTGGAAGACAGTGTCAAAGGCCTTGCTGAAGTCCAGAAAGACTACGTCCAC
>NW_017728994.1:2266646-2270075 GCF_001723915.1 Gavialis gangeticus | reverse complement strand
CTCTCTAACCCAGTCCTCCCTCACCTGAGGTCTGGAGATGTTCCTCTCAAGTCCGTCTTGCATCACGGTGGGGAAGTCCCGGTACCTGCACAAGAAAACGGAGGTGAAGAATTGGTTAAAGAGGTCTGCTTTCTCCTCTGGCGCAACCACCAGATTGCCCAGAGTACCTTGCAGGTGCCTCACATTTCCCAGTGCTTTCTTCATCCTCCCTATATATTTGAAAAATGACTTTTTGTTATCTTTGATCTTGCATGCTAGTCCTAGCTCTATGTCAGCCTTAGCTTTCTTCACAACCCCCCTACAGGCCCGAGCAGAGGAGGTATACTCCTCTTTGGTGATAGCACCCCCTTTGCACCTGGTGTACGCCACCTTTTTGGCAATCGGGCACTCTCGGACGCCCTTGGTGAGCCAGGGGAGCTTACAGGCATTCTTGCTCCCCTTGCTTCTTGTTGGGATGGTCGCCCCTTGGGCCCTGAGTATTGTCTCCTTAAGGGACGACCACTCATCTTGGGCACTGAGTTCCCCAGCACCTCTCCCACTAATCTTGTCAACTCTTGAAGTCTAGGGCTACCACCTTGCTGCAGGCCCTTTACACGCTGTGCTAGATGGTGAATTCCAGCAAGCGATGATCACTATCACCCAGGTGGTCAAGAACCTGGAGGCCTGTTACGAGGTCATCACCTGTGGCCAGGACCAGGTCCAACAGGACATTTCCTCTGGTGGGACTATGCACCTCCTGAATTAAGTGGAGGTCCTGTATCTCGGCCAGGAACCTCTTGGAATGGTCCGACTTGGCTGACTGTTCCTCCCAGCAGATGTCATGGGTGATTTAAATTACCCAGACAAGTACATCCCTTGCCTTAAGTGCTTCTGCAAGCTGGCCCAAAAATTCCTGGTCCAGTTCCTCCCCTTGGCTGGGGGGTCTTTAGTAGACCCCCACTGTTAAATCCCTCTCCCCACAGCCCTCTTGTATCTTGATACAGAGCACTTCAGCTTGCCCATCCTCTGACCCCATTCTTCTGGCAGAGGATGTGTATTGCTCCTTGACATAGAGCACCGCACCCTCAGCTTTCCTTCCTTCTCTATCCTGCCTGTAAATCCTATAGCTTCTAATGCTAACTGCCCAGTCATGGGATGAATCCCACCACGTTTCTGTAAGCCCTACTATGTCTGGGTTTGAACTGGCTGTTCTGAGGCTAAGTTCCTCCTGTGTGTTCCCCATACTATGAGCATTGGTATATAGGCATTTAAGGCCTTGCATAGCTGCATGTGCCACCCGCCGATTTAGGAAACTGTCTGGATCCCTGTTTCTCTCCTGAGCACTCCTTGCATTTGTCACCTGACTTGGTCGAGTGGTGTTTCCTTGTCTTTCTGCAGCCCCCTCCCCCGGCGAGGCTAAAGTTCGCTGTATGAGATCAGCCAACCTGGAAGAGAAGACACACTTGCCTTTAGGATAGAGATGAATCCCATCCCACCCCAGCAAGTCCCCTGCCCAAAAGCATGGGTCATTATCTAGGAACCCAAGGCCTGCCTGGTGGCACCAACTGCATGAGCTCTGGTTGACCTCGCCAAAGCAGGCCTCGTGTCGCCGTCCCCACCTACTCACCAGAAGAAGAGAGAAGAATACCACCTGCACCCCCGTCTCCTTAAGCTTGTCCCCCAGAGCCTTGAATTCCTTCATAATGTGGTCAGGGTTGCCCCTGGCCACGTCGTTCATTCCCACATGGATGACAACCATGGGGTACTGGTCTGCAGGTCGGGTGTAGGCCGGGATCCTCTCTGTGATGTCCCTAACCCGAGCCCCAGGCATGAAGCTTAGGGA
This sequence comes from Gavialis gangeticus, assembly GCF_001723915.1. Classification (NCBI taxonomy): domain Eukaryota; kingdom Metazoa; phylum Chordata; order Crocodylia; family Gavialidae; genus Gavialis; species Gavialis gangeticus. The sequence continues at coordinate 2,268,253 of NW_017728994.1, read as the reverse complement.
CATCATGGAGAGGATCCTGGCCTACATTTGACCTGCAGAATGTTTGGTTAAGGTCACCTGGACCCTGACAGAGCCCATCCTGTTCAGAAGAGGGGTGAATCAAGGCTGCCCACTGTCAGGCCAGCTGTATGCCTTGGCTCTGGAGTCCTTCCTCATTCCCCTGCGGAAGCGGGTGGTGGGGTTGATGTTGTGGGAGCTGGCAGTTCAGCTGGACCTGTCAGTGTATGCTGAAGATGTATTCCTCATTGTCCAGGTCTCAGGTTACATGGCACCGATGAAGGCCTGCCAGGCATTGTACTTGGCAGCCTCCTCTGCCCCGGTCAACTGAGTCACGCTCACTCCCACCCATGCTCCCTGGGATCCACCAGAGTGTGTGCTCGTTGCTGTACTTGGGGGTCTACCTATCCCTCACAGATGCTTCCCCACCCATGTCCCTCCTCTGCATTAGCTTGAGGCAAGGAGTGGCTCCTGGCATGGGCAGGGCTCCTCTGATGTCTTTCCCTGCATGGGAGAGTGCTGTTGCTGAACCAGTTGGTCCTGTCCATGCTCTGACACGACTTACACACCCTGCCTGTGCCCCCTGAGGTCCTGGAAAGACTCCACAGATGGGCAATGGAGTTTTTCTGGTTGGGATGGCACAGTGTCACTGCAGAGGTCCTCTCTGTGGCACTACTGCCATTTGTGCCCCTGCCCAGCCATCTGGGCAGCTATCACCTGGAAGATGTTCCCAGTGTGGTGGCCTGTTTTGAACGGTCAAAATATGCCCTCTTGGCCTCAGTTGACAAGGAGGACAGCTACCTTCATCTGGATCCAAGATTCCAGCTCTGAGCAGGCAAGGTCCTGCTGCTGGCCTCCCTAGCAAGAATTCTAGTGTTCCCTATTGGAAAACTGAAAAGTCTGTGATAAAAGAATCCCAAAGTCACTCTGTGAAATACCCTGGAATCCAGGTTCCAGGATTAAAACGAGCGAGCGAGCGAGAGAGAGAGCATTTGGGCATGTTTTATTGATATATCTACAGTTTTAAAGCAATTTGGAAGACTACCAGTGCCTCTATCCTAATAATAAAGTGAATTTTAAATACGTTTCATGAATATAAGAATATATGTTTTGCTGCCCCTCACGGAGGCCATGGGCCCCCTCAGAGATTGCAACTCCCCATAAGGACTACAGCCCCTCAACAGGGGCCACATGCCCCACCCCTGTTTGTTCTCCCAGGCCCCCCCAAATGCTGCCCTGCCCGGCCCCATTTGCCGCAGGCTCCTGCAGTCCCCCAATGGCTGACCAACTTGGCCCCATACCCAACTTGTAGCCCCAGCCCTTCATGGCTTCCCCCCAAACCCCAGCCCCTGGCCCTTAAAAAAAAAAAAAAAAAAAGTGCCTCTAGTCACCCCAGAAACAGGGGCTGGGGGCAGTCCAGAGCCTCCTGGCAGAGGCCCCCCAGCAGCACAGGGTAGTGGGGGGCAGAAGATCCCAGGCTGGGGCCACTGGGGCTGTCACCCTGCCCTGCACTGTATGGGTGGGTCCCCAGTGACCCAGATGGCAGCTAGAACTGCTGAAATGTGCCAGAGGGGGGTTCTCTCATGATTCTGGGGTGGGGGGGGGCTGAG
>NW_017728994.1:2262558-2266518 GCF_001723915.1 Gavialis gangeticus | reverse complement strand
AGTGGGCAGGCGGGGGTTGGGGCAGCTTGGGGGGAAGATGGGGGGTGCGGCCAGGCAGGGGAGGCATTTGGAGCCTGGTGGAGTGGGCTGAGCTGGTGGGGGTCTCCCATTGTCCCCTTCTCCAGCCCCCTGACCCCTTACTTACTGGTAGTGGAGTCTGAGTCCAACTCCCTGCTGCTGGCACGCTGCCTGCCCTCAAGGACAGGCAACATGATTCAGCACCAGAGCAAGGGCTAACCATAGAGACACTCTGGGAGCCAGAGCATCTCTACGGAGGACCCAGCCTTCAGTTGCCTCTGGTGCATGGTCTAGGACTGTGCCCTGCCCTGTTTTTGTGTGTATGTGTGTGTTTTTTGACCCCTGGATTTCCAGGGATCTAGTTTTGCCCCCAGGCTGCAAATTTGCAGCACAGGGAACATTTTATCATTCCTGCATGTGCCTCTTACAATGTCTCAAAGGGGTTTGAGATGCTGCAAGAAGTACGTGGAGGCTCGCCTGGACATGCCCTAAGAGGGAAAATCTTCTCTCACCTCTAGTGCCTGCATACCCTCCAGCCTTCGGCTATTCATGTGAGCTCCCTGAGCCTCACTGATAGCAGTCCAATCAAGAGCTCTGCTACCTGGAGCTCTTCACCCTGTGGATGCCATGGCTAGCCCAAGCCTCAGACTGATATTCTCCTAGGGCCATGAACCTTTCCAGTCAGCAGACTGCCTTAGACTCCAGGGATATGAACATGATACTAATAGCTGTGATGTTTCAAGCCAGTCAAATATGATGTGCCACTATTTTGGTACAAGGTGGAGGAAAAAGGTTCATTTCTGTGCTTTCTATTACTAGATTCCTTTCTCCTCTCTCAAGATTGGCCCAGATCTGGCCCACTAAAAGATCCTATCTGACCTACAGGTGTTCCTCTGAAGGAGAACTGTTTCTGGCCCAAAGCTACCCTGGCTTTCAGCACCTCTTGCCCTTTTCCCTTCCCCATGTCAGCTGGTTGCAGCAGCCACTCCCCTCCCTAGCCAACAGCTGCCCTGTCCCATCCCCCAGCGTATGCTCCAAGTCAGGGAGCACTGAGCTCTTGGCCAGGCTTCTGTCCAGTAAGACTGTCTGCACAGAGCTCTGACCCTGCGGCCAATCACAGACCAGACAACTTGCCCCCCAGAGAGCTGGAAGCATAGGTAAGGTTTCCCCTGCTGGTGGGGGAGCAGGTGCAGGGGGAAGAGGACCAGGTGATGCAGGATATCTGGGCTCGGATGAGCTAAGGCCTGGGTGTGGAAACCAATGCAGTGGTGCCATGCTGTGTTCCCAAGCGCCACTTCAGGCTGCACCATGTGGGAGCAGCTGGCGTGGCTCTTACATGAACCTGGTGCAATTTCTGCCAACTCCAAGTCCCCAGCACATGGCCAAGTCAGACAGAAATCACACCAGCTGCATCCACATGGCCCAAAATGGTGTTTGGCAACACACAGCCTAGCCTAGCTGTGTGCTAGAGACTCGGGGTGAGGGAAGAGGTTCAAGGAGAAGCGGGGAGCAAAGGTTAGGGGAACCTAACTTTTGTCCACTCACCTCTCTGCTCTCAAATCAGAAGTGGGCAAGTACTTGGGCTGGTGAGCCATTTAGGCAGTTTTGGTGAGCTGTTGCAGGAGGTGGGTAGGCCAGGGGGCTGCTGACCTGTGACAGCTCACAAAACTCCCTAAGTAGCTTTTTGGTCCAAATAATTGCCCACCCCCCACTCAAGATAAATATGTGTGTCCATTCAGAGGACCTCAGGGATACTAAGAGAAAAAGATTTTTTCTGTTGCCATCTCCTTCTTTCTCCCCATTTTAATTATTATTAAATTGTATAATTCATCACAGTCATTTTTAATAACATAAAAAACCTTGAGAATAGGGAAAATCCATGTATGCTTCCTGTTGCTGCTTATTCCTATACTAATTTAGTGCTGTTTTATCATATCCTCCAATCTTCCTCCTCCAGAGGCAAATCTAGCTGTCTTTTGGATTCTTAATATACTGTATTGCAGCTGCCAGTCCCCATGATATTTCCCAGGTTTATTGGCCTCTGTCTGAAATAGTTGTTCTTGACACAAGTTTTTAGTCCTAGGTTCCCCCATTTGTCTTTTTTTTGCTTTAGAATATTCCCCAATTAAAGGTGTGACCAATTATCAATTACAATTCCTTTTCATAACTTCAGATTTATACTTCTTAAGGCTAGGTTATCTCACAAATGCTTGTGATGAAAATGGGGTCCAAAATGACATGAGAGTTGAAAGAAGGTGATTAATGTGTGAAATCACTTCATATATCCTGTGAAGGCTGATTATAAACTGCCTTTGCAGCCTTGAATAACCGGAGAAATTGCAAACAAATTATTTTTGTAATAATGTTCTAGAAGTACATGGAACATGGAACAAGAAAAAAAGACTTTTTGTGTTTCCATCTCCTCCTCCTCCCCCATTTTAATTACTACAAGTTGCCACCTGATCCTGCAAAGAACTATATAAAAGTTGTACAGTTTAGTTCTTCCCAGACTGGGATAAAAATGAAAAAAAGCATAATTAAAGCCAATCAGAATCTTCATAGTAAGTTTCCTTCTAAGGTTATTGTTCTAGTTTCTGTATAGTTATTATAGTGGCATATGGTCATAAATTACAACCAGCTCCTTTCCTGTACCTCCTTGCACATATTGTCTTCCTCCTCCTCCCCCTCCAGAACGCAAGATGAGAGAGTTAATTTTTTGGAACTGTAAGATCAGCAGCCAAACAAAACTGGTAGCTTTACTAGTTTTGCATGCAATGCTTTTAGTGCACAGCTTTATCATACATAGTGGTTTATGTATCCTGAAGGGGAAAGGGTGGTCAACATTCTGTTTATTTTAGGCACAAAATGGCATCTTTTTCCTTGTCCCTTTCCCCTTTGGCAGTTTTCCTCAGTTACCAGCTCCATCACACACAAGAAAAGAAGCTGGCACATGTTTGAAGCTAAATGCCAGTTCAGGGACTTGCAAAGTCAGTTCCATGCCACCTTTCCCATACTGGCATAATTATTTGTACTGCCATTTTGCGAGTGAAATGCTCTAGAAAATGTGGCCCAGCATATTTATCTTTTTTGGCGGCTTTTGTTGGAATGACTAAGGAACATCTCAGAAGAACAGCATGAAAGGAAATAGGTTCAAGGCAGTGAAAAAACAGAAGTCAGTGGGAAGAAAAAAGGAGTCCAGATGCTAACAAAAGACAAATCTTGGTGCAGCACCCATCAGAAGCTCTGTGATAAACCAAGTATTATTTAAGTTTAGCTACAATCCCTGGACTGTGCCTGTGGTTGCAGAGGACTTACAAAACTTTCCTGAGAAATTTTTGAGTGAACTGTCTTCTTCCATGAAATTTCCCAACGCAGAGAAATGCATGCTTTCCATCAAAGTGCAGCCATATTATGTGATTTTGACCTAATAATGAAATGTTGACTAAAATTAATTTTGTCTGGGTTTCATTTTTAAGATGAGTTTACATTTTCATTTGCAATCAACACAGTACTCAGGACACTTTTACCCAAAGGCAGTACTACATATTTTTGGGAACCTGGAAATCTTTCACACAGAAACTTTCATCATCTGGCCTATATCAAAAATCAAAGTCTTTGATTTCGGATGCCAATGGCAAAAGAGCAAAAGATCAGATGGCAAAAGGTGAGAGGCTAACACAGCAAACTCTGTAATTGTAGTCTCACACTATTATTTTTTAGTTTGTAACAGTGCTGCATATTCACACCCCTGTCTGTGCCTCAATTCAAATCACTTGAGCTTTTCATACGAGAAAGAAACTAACCTTGGATTGTATACAACTCAGCGCTATGATGTCAAAAGAGATACCGTACCTATAGTGACCAGATAAAAATGAAACTAACAGAATTGTAAAATTAAATAATATGCTACGCTTGCCCTCTTGTGACCAAACAGGACCAGTA
>NW_017728994.1:2252197-2262524 GCF_001723915.1 Gavialis gangeticus | reverse complement strand
ATTGGTTATTTTGTTTCCTATAACTTGGAAAGAACTTCCGCCCAAAAGCGGAGAACTGCGTATACACTCAAGAAGGGAGATCTCGGAGCATTCCCAAGAGACACAGTTTGTAACCTGATCAGTTACAAATATTATCTCTCTGCCTACATATCTTTCAGGTGTACCCCCATTTTGCCGGCTCGTGTCGTCTTATCTTTTTCACTCGTCTTATCCTATCTTTCATATGTCCCTCTCATCAAGAGCTCTTGGTAATCTGCAGACCATAGTAATTTATGTAAATTGTTTGAAACTTGTACTCAGCAAGTCTGCAATCCACTGTAATCGCTGGGTGACAGAACAACTGCATGCTGTAACTAAGAAATCAACTGTTTCTGCCTACGCTGCAAGCCACCAGTAGTGTAAGTAGAATAAACTTTCTGTGTAACCAATGCGCATTAAACCATCTAACTATCTGACTCCTGCCCACCATTAACACCCGCCTGTCCAGTCATAAATCCCCCCTCACGCCAAGCCAGTCGTACCAACCCAGGCTCGCAGGTCAAGGGTGCACTGGCATCTGGGCGCGACAGCCTAGATGATGAGAAAGCAGTCAGTTGTTCTTTTCATGGACAGTATACTCTTAGTGGAAATTTTCACTGATTTTTGTTGATGGATTGGCTGAGTATGCACTTTGATTTTGCTTGATTTGTTTTTTAATACAAAGTAAGCTATTTATTATTAATCTTTTGTAAAGATACACATCTTTATAACCTCGGTATAACAAAGGAAACCTGTCATGGTGAGAATTTTAAATTAACAATCCTTTTAAATGCATCTGTGGAGTCATGGGTTACAGAGCCCCTCCTAGGGATTCAGAAGCTTCAATCAGAAAAAAATCGCTTCAGATTACAAAGAAGCACCTACAAGCACCTACATTGAACACCTTCAGGAGCAAATTGGATGCTTACCTTGCTGGGATCCTATGATCCCAGTTGGGTTCCTTCCCTTTGGGCGGAGGGCTGGACTCGATGATCTTCCAAGGTCCCTTCCAGCCCTAAAGTCTATGAAATCTATGAAATCTATGAAGAAGATTTAGGGAGAATTAAACCAGACTAAACCCCTGTGCAATGTACACAAAGGTGTGGGGCTCAACCCTTACCTGCGTCTTCAGTTGTGGGGAGGGGAGAGTGAGCTGACAGAGGGCTGAGTGGTCCCCTGTATGTGCAGGGCCACCCCCCCAGGCAGCACCTGCCTGCTGACAAACAACTAGGGCAGTCCTGAAGGGGCACCGCAGCCATGGAGGAAAACACCACCACTACCCCAGCCATGGAGGGAAGCACTGGGCCCCCACACAGCTCAGACAGGCAGGCTCCAGAGAAAAAAGAAAAGATCAGGTTCACTGCTTCTTTTTTTCGTTCTTCTCCTGCAGTGGAGTCTGCCTTCAAGGGCTACGGCTGGGTCCCACAGCCCCTGAGCTGTGCAGGGCCTGCCAAGCCCTGAGCACATCAGCTTCTAGAACCCTGTGCACTGTTGCACTTTGTAACAAACTAAACCATCTCATAGATGTTTTATCTTGCAACATATCAAATTCATTTAAAGTGAAATTATTTTGCAGAGCATGCAAACAGCAAAGCTATTAAAGTGGAATATGCCACTGAACATACAAACAGCAATGCCATTAAAGCAGTGCAAAAGGGCATTTAAGCCAATTTAAAGGCCAATTTTGTGGTGTGTACAAAGGTGCATGATGATTTACACCACTTAAAGTGGACTAAATTTGTCAATTAATGACCAACTTTAATGCACTATAAAAGTGGCAGAAATTGCCTTAATTAAAGCTGATTGCATGTGCTTTTAATGTAAGGCAAATCATGTTAATGCATGTGAAAACCCCTCATTTGCCTTAATTGCATGTGTAGAGATCCCAGGCTTGCTAAGTAGTAATTACTAATAGTTACTACCAGGTGTAGCTAGTTGCTCCACAGCCCCCAGCCTTGCATAAGGAAGTTTCAAATAATTCCTTCTCTGGAGAAAGGGAGTTAAATCCCCATGCTGCATCTCATGCCTGGGGGCAGTTCCCTGCACCTGCCGGTACAAGAGACAACCCAAAACTCAACCACATGGTCCCATGCTTAGCATGGGGAGTGAGTCAAACAACACCCCCCTTGCAGGCAGGGGGCAGACAACCCCCTCATTATTCCCCCACCCCCTGCAAAGCCCAAGAGACCCACAAGCCCCTTCCCCACTGGTCCCATTCACATTAAGGGAAGCAAGCCTATGCTCTACTTCACAGCAAGGGGGGATCTCTCTCAGAGACCTCCCTGAAGCCCCCTACCCCAGGCAGCATTAGCAGGGGCTTTAAGTACCTATTTGTGTCAAATAACCTTCCTATATTAGGAGATTAGAGATGTGCTGCAGAAGAAAGAACAAGAAATCAGATGGAATATATAATGTTTTTGTACTGCCAGTTGCTGCTGCTGAAACCCAACTGGTTGCATAGTTTCATGCAGCAAATCCTGCAACAAATAAGGGGCAGAGAATACCAGGAAGTGGATTTTTATCTGGAAGACTAAAGCAACTGGTATCCACAAGCTAAATTTCCTGGGGAATGTCCCTTTGTGAATTTTATCTCTTTTATCTCAAAGAATTTGAAATCCCTTGCCAAAAAAAGAAAAAGAAAAGTTAAATATTTTCCCCTTCTATCATTTTTGCTAACTCCATGCAGTTCCCAATGACTAGGGAGATGATGATCCAATTGCCCATGGATCCTGTTACTCATTAGCCAGAGCAAGCAGGGAGCAAACACCAGAACACATTGCTCACAGCAGCTTTATTCAGAATGGAGAAAGCTTGGGGCAAAGGTCCTTCATAGATGCATAGCCCATGAAAAAGGGGACCTGCATTGAACAATAGTTTTTTTCCACATTTTATACACTTTGGTTCATGCTCATTACCATGTATTCCACCCTTGCTCCTCCTTTGTTGCACCCATATCTCCTCCCCTTTCAAGCTCTGCCTCTGTTTACTGTTTGCTTCATTAGCATGGAATTGCCTATGCATTTTACTCATTTACATGCCTTTTTGCTATGTGTGCATGTCCAAGACATTGACTCCTGCTTCTCTTGGTCACTTGGACTTTGACCAAAGCCTGGAAGCTTCTGGAGGCTTCTTCACAAATTCCCATTCACCTTTTTGCATATGTTCATCTAAGATTCTTTTAGGGTTGCATGGGTCCATGTCAGCTGGCGCAGATGACCTCCATCCATGGGTGCTGAAGGAATTGGCCAGTGTCATTGCTGAGCCACTGGCACAGCTGTTTGAGCACTCATGATGCTCCAGACAGGTCCCTGAGGACTGGAAAAAGGCCAACGTGGTGCCCATTTTTAGGAAAACGAGAAGGGAGGAGCCGGGTAAGTTTAGGCCGGTCAGTCTTACCTCTGTCCCTGGGAAAACACAAAAAAAAAATCATCAAAGAGCATATTTGTGAAACCTCAGCAGGGGAGGCAATGCTGAATGAAAATCAGCATGGGTTCACCACAGGTAGATCCTGCCTGACAAACCTTATAGCCTTTTATGACCAGGTCACATACTGCCTTGACACAGGAGCATAGGCCAATTTCATCTACCTGGATTTTAGGAAGGCCTTTGACAGTTTCGCATCCTATTCTCATAGGGAAGCTAACAGACTGTGGAGTGGATGCCTACACATTCAGGTGGGTCAATAACTGGCTTAGGGTCTGCACCTAGAGAGTGGTGGTTGACGGGTCATTTTCAACCTGGAAGGAGCTGGGCAGTGGGGTCCCACAGGGTTCGATCCTTTAGCCAGTATTATTTAATGTATTCATGAGTGATTTGGACAAGGGTATATTGATCGCCCTCTCCAAGTTCACAGATGATACCAAATTATGGGGCAAAGTTAATATACCAGAGGGGAGGGAGCAGTTACAGGCCAACCTGGACAGGTTAGATCAATGGGCAGAACATAATAGGATGCAATTCAACAAAGATAAATGTAAGGTACTCCACCTAGGAAGGAGGAATTCCCAGCACACCTACAGGTTGGGGGATGTCCTCCTTAGCAGCTCAGAGGCTGAGAGGTATCTTGGAGTCATAGTTGACTCCAAGATGAACATAAGCTGGCAGTGCAATGAGGCCATCAACAAAGCCAATCACACCTTGTCATGTATTAGCAGATGCATGACCAACAGATCGATGGAGGTGATGCTCCCCCTCTGTGCAGCACTAGTCAGGCCACAGTTGGAGTACTATGTCCAGTTCTGGGCATCGCATTTCAAGAGGGACACGAAGGATCTGGAAAGGGTTCAGAGGAGGGCCACCTAACTTGAAGGTCTTCAAGAGGAGGCTTGACAGTCACCTGGCTGGGGTCGTCTGACCTTGGGCCTCTTTCCTGCCAGGGACAGGGGGTCGGACATGATGATCCATTGGGTCCCTTCTGACTCTATAATCTATGAATCTATGAATCTATTAGTTATATGTTGTTTTTTCATTTTCTAGTTTGTTTTTCAGTCCCATGATGTACCATCTTCCACAATCCTAATGCTTCACCTTATTCACAGCACACAGACTTGCACAGACCTACTTTAAAATGGTTGACACAGTTATGATGGTTACTTAGCATGAGAAAATGGCTGGCTTAGCATAAGCGTTCATAAGCAAAATCTGCTTGCTTAAGCATCTTGCAATGTCACTTTTAATATATCATTCTGCCTTGTGGTTAACAGCTTTGCTAGGCCACAGGTTATGGCTTTATTCATCTGCAAATCCAGTGCTCCCCAAGATCCAAATATAGTCATCCTAACAATACTGAAAGGAGACCATAAATGAATCATTTTTAAACTTGCCAGGCTCCCATATCATTTATTAAAAAATATGATCAACTCCTGTGTATGATTACTTGACCTAAAAGCAGATTGGTTCCATTTCTATGAGACTCTGAGACAGACATTGGCCAGAGTTGTAAATATTCAATCACTGTGTAATATTCTCATTAGGGGTCATCATCTAGAATCTGCAAGATAGGGGAGAAACTATGACTCACTAGTAACAGAACTGATTGAATAAAGAGCCACTCACTAGACCCCCTAAAAAGCAATCTTCTCACTCCTTTTTTCCATTTGCCTTTCTCCTACAACAGTGTTCTTATTAATAAAGACACCACCCCTATAGCTGCTTGAACAACAAGGCTCTGAGTTCCTGAAGTGTACGTTCACTGCCTGTCACTTTTTAAGACAAACAAGGTTCTTTGGTAAATCCAAAAACTTTTATTAGACCAACTCAAATAGTTGGATTTTTTTGTGCAAGCTTTCAGGTACAATTACCCTTCCTCAGGTAGAGGAAGTGTCTGCAGATGGTCTATGTTCTTCCTGGATGTAGTAGTAAAGAAGCCAAAGGCCAGTATGTATGCAAGTATGTATGCAAGAATGTTGTAGGAGAAAGGCAAGAATGCCAGCAGTCAGTTAACATGTAAATTTAGTTGGTCAATTTACGATTTAACTGACTGACTCCAACTATTTTTCAAACTATTTGAGTTGGTCTAATAAAAGATATAAGATTTACCCAAAAACCTTTTCTGCCTGTGTCTTTAGACTAACATGGCTACAACCTACACCCCCCATCACTTTCTTAGACCTATATCTAGCAGGTCTGTGAGAAGGAGCACAGTTTTACTTTGACTTCTGTTTCAATGAAGCAGTGCTTCATTTTGAGTTTACTTTAATTTCAAAACCAGTGTTCCATTTCATTTTGTCAAAATAGTTTCATTGTTTCAATGCTGTTTCGAGCTTTACCCACACCCCCAGAGGAGCCCGGCAGGGATGTGGGTAAAGATGCCTGGGACTGGTGCTGGGAGCTGAGCACAGTGGAGGGATGTGGGATGCAGACCCATTGCTGCATTCCACTTCCCCCCACTGGGCTGAGTTACACGGGGCTGGGAGCTGCTGGGCTGGGAGCTGGAGGGAGATGGAGTGCAGTTCCAGTGCTATGTGCCACCTCCCTCCACCGGGCAGCAAGCCGCTAAGCGTTGAGCCTAATGGAGGGAGGTAGTATGTAGTGGAGGTAGTACATAGTGCCAGTGGTGCACACCACCTCCCTCCACTGGGCAGAAAGCCACTGAGCGCTGAGCCTGGTGGAGGGAGGTGGAGTGCAGCCCTGGTGCTGCATGATTCCTCCCACTGGGCTCAGTTCCATGGAGCTAGAAGCCAGTAGGCACCGAGCCCAGTGGAGGGAGGTGGAGCCTAGCCCCAGCGCTGCACTCTGCCTTCCTCCACCAGGCAGCAAGCTGCTAGGCACTGATTCTGGTGGATGGAGGTGGCATGCAGTACCAGCAGTGTGGGCTCAGTGCCCAGTGGCTCCAGCCCCGTAGAACTCTGCCCAGTGGTGGGAGGCAGAGTGTAGCAGTGCTCTACCCACCTCCTGCCACTGGGTTTGGCTCCATGGGGCTGGTGGAGTTGATCACAGCAGAGCCTGGCATTGGGAGGCAAGTGAAACTGTCGCTGCACTCCCATAAGTTCCACCAGGCCCAAGGAGTGCAGCCCAGCAGGAAAGCCAGGGCTGCACTTCCTGCTCTGGCTCTCCCCTGCCTCCCACCACCTGGCTGCTGCTTCAAAACTGTCAAAACATTTTGACTGGTCTTGTTTCATTTTGAGGCTGTTTCAAAGCCCTTCATTTAATCTCAGTTTCACTGTTTTGAACTTGAAATGAGTTTGAACAGCATTGAAATGAAACAGCCAGAGAAATTTTGCACAGTCCAAATTGCCTCCATAATGGCTGCTCCTCTAAATTTCTCACTTTGTTTCCAGTTCTGTGAGGCAAGTTTCCCCTCAGGAATACTGATATCTGGCAGTAGTATAACAATGTGTTGTAAATGAGACATCAGCCCAGGGCATTATTTAAAGGGGCTGCCAGAAAAGGAGCAGTAGTGGCTTGTGTGTGGGAAACCTGCACAGCAGGATCAAGTGCAGCAACAGCTCATGCTACAGTGGCAACAGTCCATGTGAAGGGAAGTAACACTCTAGCCCTCAGGAAAGTCCTCCTTGCCCAGGGTGCCAAAATTCTTAGTTATACCTCTGTTCTCTGAGGCTTTGATTAAGGCTCTGACACTTTGGCCAAATATAGGAATGTTATGATAGAAAACCTTGATCTTACTCCTTTTGTTTAATCTTTCACATAAATTTATCACATATATGTACTGGTAATCTTGGCAAAAGTATTGATCTCTTTTTTCAGTCCACTGTCTCCCATGTAAAGCCTGCAGATGCTTCCCAGTATCTACATTAAAAATGGTCAAAACTCAGAATTTTGGTTCCACAGGAAATTCTAACGTCTCCAAGTTGTTCCAATTCTGTAAAATGTAATGAATACATACACACTCAAAGACATTTCCAAACATTTTTGGGTGGCAGGGGGCAACTGAAACCTTCAACATCAATAAAATTGAAAGATTTTGGCCCATTTTCAATTTTACTATAATTTGTAACTTAGTAAAGTTTTTAAATAAAGAATCACTCCAAGGTAAAAAGCTGAGATTTTCCATTTGTTTTTTTATTTTCAAAATGTACACTTCACACCAAATTACCATTTCCATAAAAGAGCAGTTTTCAATAGATAAATAGTTGTTCAGAGTACTTTCACTGTATTGTCTTCATTTTAATGTTTTTACGTGAAAGTTTATCATTTGGAAATATCAATACATTTTTTTTCTAAATCATAGTTATCCACAATCTCGTAGAAGTTGTTTTCTTTTTTTTTTTTTAACTTAGATTCCCTCACTTTCTAAAAGGGGTTAATTTCTGTTCCTTGTTGTGTGCCCATTTTTGTCTGTTAGAAGGTATTGGATACATTTCTTTCTTCCTCACTGCAACTTTAAAAGAGAAAATAGTCATACTTCATATTAAGGTTCCATTCATAATTGGCTTAGATAAATGAATTGTGAATAGCTATTATAAGTAAGGCAGTTTGGTCAGAACAAAAAGACAAAGTTTTGAAATTCCCCACAAAATAAAAAGTCTGAAACATTTTGATCCATGACACCTGCCATAGCATCAAAAAGTTACCTTGTGACAGTGTTGTTTTGGGTAGTTTGCTAAACAATTACTATAAGCTTTTCTTACATTCAAATTGAATATGAAATATTCAAATGCAATTAATATAAAGGAAAATATCATAATAAAACACTTATACTGTGCTGAAAAATGTTGACAAATGTATCGTTCTCTTTGGAAAATGACTTCATCAGAGTTATTAGCAGGGACCCTGGTTTTCTCTGTTAAAAAAATCAAAATTCTCTGAATAAAAAAATTTCCAAAATCCACAGCTCCTGTGATTAAAATGAAACACCACTACGTGTGTGTGTGTATCAGTTGAACACAATGTTTTATTGATATATTTACAATTTTAAAGCAATTCAAAAGCCTACCAGTGTCTTGCTCATTATAATAACATAAATTCTAAATACCTATATATTCTGGCATTTGATTTTGGTTTTTTTATCATGGAAAATCACAGCTCCCCTATCTGCTTTGCTCACCAGGATGAGTTTCCAGATGTAGCTGATCCTTTGATATAAATGCTTGAGGTCACTGTTAAAGTTTTGCATTAGAGACCAAAAATGCCATAAAACTGAGTGTTACATATGTTTCTTGGCACTTTGGGGAGACACACACTGCCAATCAACATAGCTGTTGTGGGCTAGGATACTAGGAAAGAGATGTCAGGAGTGCTCAGAGCTGGGACTGGTGTGTGAGACTCACAGGATATCAGATTTGAGCTGTGTGTGCTTGAGACAGGGTGGGGACCTAACTCCTTGGGTGTGTGTTTTGGGATCTGTGTGTGAGAGGCAGAGACCCAGAGGGGGTAGGGCAGGGGACCATGATAGGGTTGTGGGGTGGGATAGGGCACCTGAGGTAGGGGTGTAAGGGACGCTGAAGTGGGGTAAGGACCAGGTATGTGTGTTGGTGGGGAAGGGCCATGAAGGGGGTTGTGGAGTGGGGCAGATGGCCCTGAGGAGGGTGTTTAGGGAGGCAGGGACCCCTGAAGGGCATGTGGGGGGAGCTGAGGTGGAGGGGGGAGAGGCCTCTAAAGGACGTGTGGGGGGGCAAGACTCTCTGAGAAGGTTATGTAGGGAAGGAAAGGGCTATTGAGGGGGGCAGGAATCCCTGCTGAGGGGACATGTAGGGGGGCAGGCGCTGCTGAGTTTGGGGTCCTTAGAGAGGGTGTGGGAGTAGAAACCTCTGAGGTAAGTATAGGGAGGAGGGAAGGGGCCCCTGAGGGGTGTGGCTGGGTGCTGCGTACCTCCTGTGTGGGGTAAGAATGATGTTTAGGGACCTAATGATGTAGCAAAACCCCCAGGTGTTTTTTTTTTTAAATGCATTCCCTCCCCTTCCCCAACCATTTCTGACTTTTTCTCTCCCTCTCTATTCCCTACAGATAAGTATAAGTAAGCTAAGATGTAGGATAAGCTTTAACATTTTATTTCAGGTAGTAAGTTTTATTCCTCTCCCCTCTGCAAATAAGTGCCCTGCTATTTTGATATAGATATCCAGTGTTTTATAAGTAATAATTATTTTGTTTGTATTGATTTATTTTTATTTTTTACTGCTTTTATATGGTGTGATTACTGTTTTAGGCCTATGTATGTAAGTTAGCATACGTCATGCAAGTTTCCTTCTTGTAATGTCAAGCCTGCATCTTATCCCCATGCCTGGTTGTGTAACCTATGACTCATATTACCCCTCCTATGTAACTTGGTTCCTGAATGAATGGGGATGAATGAGGGTGCTTGAAAGACAATGGCAGTAGGTCTAAAAATAGCTCCTTCTGAATGACCAAAACATGAACACCAATACCTGGACCAATGACCCAGCCCTTGGAACCACATTCATGCAAAGATGAGGCAACCCACCATTGTGGCAAGGCTGCATGTGCTCAGTCAGAACACCTGAAGCCCTCTGAGACAGGACTGACATTGCCTGGACAGCCCCTCCCCATAGGAGATCAGAGGTAGTCTGCCCCATAAAAAGGTGTAGTGAAGACTGACTTCTCGGGATGCCCTCTCCATCTGGACCAGCATCATGCCACACCACCTATCCACCCAGAGACCCTGTTGGTGACCCCCTACTGGACAACACCTACTGGACAAAGACCCCTTTCCAGCTTGGATAGGTAGCTATCACCTTCACCCTCTCTTCAACCAAGGACTTGGACTCCGTTTTTCTTCCCTACCTGGACACCAACCCTTCCACTGAGTCTCTTTCTCCTGCTGCCATTGTGAGTGCTTGTGTGTGTGTGTGTATGTGTTAGACAATAACTTCATGGGGCTGTGTAGTGTGTT
>NW_017728994.1:2246050-2247197 GCF_001723915.1 Gavialis gangeticus | reverse complement strand
ATTCATGGGACTGTGTAGTGTGTTGTCTGTTTAATAAACCTGTTATTTTGAAACCCTGAGTTGGGTTTTTGTCTGTTTCCTGACTGTTTCCTCCTTGTCACCACTTATCTGCCTCCCATCTCCAATCTCTAAGCTGCCAGCCTCAGTTTCCAGCACCAAGCTCCCAGGTTTCTGCCTCTCTTTCTTTCCTGGCTGTCTCCTCTTTGCCACCACTTATCTCCCCCCACCAGTATCTCAGCTGTCTGCCTCAGTTTCCAACCCCAATTTACCTTAAGTAAAAACAAGCCTCAGTTCCTCAGTCAGCTTCTCTCTAGTCCATTGGCTCTAATCTTGGTTCTGGCAACTTTCACTCCATACACTTTAACTCTCTCTCTCTCACCTTAACTTTCCCCCAAGTATCCCAGGTATCCCAAGCACACACATATGTACCATACCATCCAAGTTAGGAACTTACCTATGTGTAGGTGGATTGTATGTGTGTAAACAGATGAGTGTGTGTGTGTATAATTGTGTGCATGATATATGAATTAGTGATCTGTGTATGTGTACTGACTGTGTGGGTATTGACAATTGATTTTTGTCTAATTTTTTGTGTGTAGTGTATATGTGCTTGAATTGGTGGTAGATATGCACGTGCCTAGGCTGGTTTGGATCTGTAATTGCCTAATTTGGTAGTGTGTGTGTGTGTGTGTATGCACCTAATTGATTTGTCTGTGTGTATGTGTGCAATTGTGTCATACCATCCTGTCTGACAGTGCAATATCAAGATCCTGATATTTGGCCTGACCCCACAGGGCAACAACAGTTTGTGGGGTAGGGGAGCAAGCCACTAATCCCCTACATCATGATGGGCAGGGCAGGGCCTGTCCCTGCTGGCCTCTGCCTGTGCCATGAATTCAGGCCCTACCTAGGTGAGGCAGTCTTAAGCTGGGCCTTCAGCATTAAGACCTGGCCGCAGCCTATGACACAGGACAGGGCAATAATCCAGCACTATAGCATCCAGGGTGGAACGGGGCTGGGTCCCAGTGCAGGCGTCCTGCCTGGATTCCATGCATCAGCCTGAGAATGCCTGCAGACCCCTCCTGCACCTCCAGCTTACACCCATACACCCCTGCCAGCTCTCCCCATAGGCACCTGTAGTCCTGGC
>NW_017728994.1:2222930-2241050 GCF_001723915.1 Gavialis gangeticus | reverse complement strand
CCCCCCCCCCCCCCCCCCCCCCCCCGCTGCTCTGCTGGCTCTCTCTGCAGTTGCCTTCAGCCCTGGTAGTGTGACCCACACCCAACCCACAGGCCCTTCCATCCCTGATAGTGCCTCTCATTTCTGACCTACAGCCCCTGCCCCCAGCCCTGCCAGAGAATGCTTCCAACTGCTCTCCTATCCCCAAACCTCCCAAGCCCTACCTACCCCAAAAACTGCAGAAGGGAAATTGAGTCTGTGCCAGCCCTGGCTGACTCAGATTCTTAGGCCCTGGTGCCATCACACCCCCATGCCCCTCAGCACTGGCATTTCCTGCCCTTTTTGCAAGCAGCTCTTGCAGGCTTAGATTCTGCAGCCTGCAGAGAGCTGTTTGCAAAAGGGGAAATTTCACACTTTTCTGTGGGAAACAGGAAACCCAGATCCCTGGTTATTAGTAGAGTGGACAGCCTATAACCATTTCAATGCCAATTCAACCATTTTTCAATGCCTTAAAAACTATTTATCATAGAATTTTAAGTGTGAAGGACTGATGCAAGGAACAGTTTTTGGTTGTTAAGCACTTCAAAGATGAAAAGGACCATGGAAGTGTTATGTGTCTTCCTTAGTCTGTGCCGAGTGTTTTCAGGTGTACATGAGAGAAAGTTTACACCTGTAAATATACTTGCAGAGAAAGTGCATATGTAAATGTTTCCAACTTGCCATTGGTGTGTATTATTATGGTATGCACTTTTATCTGGATTTTTCTTGACTTCATAGCCCTTTAATAATGACCACATTGGGGAACTTCTATCCAGCTCCCCTGAGCAATAATTATGAAGATAATCTCAGTGCATGCATTCTCTCCGGCTAGGGACAGATATTCAAAAACCCTGAGCCTGAATCGATTTAATCCTTTCAGTTTAGTTTAATTTGGCTAAGCTAAACCAGTTTGTAACCATACAGACATATTCTTTGTACTGAGGAAATTCAGGCATATGCATGCAGTGGCTCAGGCTAGAAGCCAGGGGGTGCTAGAGCTTCCATAATGTTGAGCTGAGGGGGAAGGGGGAGGGGGCATAGCTAGGCTTCAGCAGGATGCTCTATTAGGGAGGGGTTCTGTGCCCCCTGCCCTCCAGGAGCCCAGCAGGGAGCTGATAACTCCATGTTTATCAGCCCATTAAGGAAAAAAGAAAACAAAAGCTTCTCTCCATTAGTTCAGCCTCATTTTAAGCAACTTTTTCCAAGGAAGGAATGGAGGGACGTTACCGGTTACCTGTTGATTATCTCCAAAAACCCCTAAGCCAACACAGTTCTGTCTGCCTTTGTCCTATCCGCCACAGCACGGACCGTAGCCAGCATTTGGTATGCTATCTAATGCTGAGAGGTGTCTGTGTAAGGTGGAGGGAAAGTGGGGATCCCTGCTTCAGCAGGGAGTGATGAGAAAGGGGTGGGGGAGCAAAAGAATGCCATGCAAACTCCAGGTGAAGGTAAATTGACTTCTAGTTCTGTTCTCTCCCTTAGCACTTCTAGTGGAGACCTAAACCAATGTGTTGTTTCACCATGGATGGAGCAGAAGGCCGATATCCATGGTGAGGATTCTGCGGCTACTAGGGATTATAACAGTGGTAGGCTGGCCAGTGGGCTCACTGGCATCCTGTATTTTTGGCTTGAACCCGGATGGCTCAGGCCAATTGGTGGGGGCATTTCCCTTTCCTCTCAATCAGGAGAAGGCAGGAGGCCAGCTTGCTTTGCCCTGACCCAAGGGAAAAGTGAAGAAGAAGACCTGAAGGGGAACTAACCCCTTGGGCTCTCCCATTGGTCAATTTTCAATCCAGAGGTGAAGCCTCCAGAAAAAATAAAAGCCAGCTTTGGCAAGGGATGATGAAAAGGGTTGCAGAAGGGGCTGGTGGAGCTGACCAGCAGGGTGGAGCAGTTGCCCCAGAAGCACCCTGAAGACACATCCATTGAGTGGGAGGCAGCAAGCCCCTCTCCACTGAAGGAGCCACAGTGTTGGTGCCCAGGGTCCAAAGAGAGCTGAAGGGACACTGTGGCTGCACAAGGCAGTGTGGGTCTCCATCCCTGTGAGAGGCAGAAGCTCCATAGCGCACAGAGTGGTGCATGGAGCCTAGAAGGAGCTGAAGAGAACGCTGTGTCTGTGTGAGGTAACACAGGTCCCCCATCCCTGTGAGAGGCAACAGCCCCACCATGGAGCCACCCCCGCCCCCAATCGTGGCAGGAGAATTTACTTAGGTGAGAAATGGTCCTGATTGTGAGCCATGAGCTAGTGTGAACCCAAAGTCCCCTGGGGAGGGGAAAGCAAAGCTCCCAGGGGCTGAAGATGGGTGCCTGTGGAGCCTAGTGAGGGGCTTCATTCACCAGGGGGGGCTTTGTGTTTACTGAGCCCTTCTAGTCATGTGGACTAGTTGTGGTTGACTGTGTTTCTTTATGGTAACCTGATTTTCCCCTTGTATTATTCCTTCCTTTGGCAAAACTGCTGTACCATTGTTTGTTTCATTATGTAACTGTTTAAGATTACCCTCATTCCTTATACTGCTGAGTAGCCTGTAAATTGTATCCTTCACTTTAAACTTGCATACTTTAATGTTGTATTATGAGATGCCTATGAACTGCTTTGTTTTGCCTACTAGTGGTTCAATTGCTTAAGAGTCTGCTAGAGCACCCCTTGTCTATTATTTTGTCTTTAGGTGTTTGTTATCTTTATGTGTTGAATTTTATTGATGTAGTCTTGTTTATGTATGCTCAGACTACCATTTTATCCCTGCTGGGGTCCATCTGCTGATGTATTATTTAACCTGTGTTTTTGCTGTCACGTATTCCCTTTCCAGCCACCTGGAGGGCTTGCTCAGTGTAGGGGTTATACACTAACAAGAAGGCCACTGAGATTCAAGGCCTACACTGATAAAGTGCCTTTGTCTGCCATACCTATTTGTTATTGCCTGTGTATATGTTTAATAAGATTTACTGTCTTTATAAATCAAATTTGTAAATAGTTCATAGATATATTTCATAGATTTCATAGATATTAGGGCTGGAAGGGTCCTCATAAGATCATTGAGTCCAGCCTCCTGCATCATATGTATATGTTCAATAAGTTATACTGACACTGCAGAATTAAACCTGTAAATAGTTAAATCCTACTAGGATTTAGGTGTCCATGGTCTCTTCTCTGCTCTGTAGGGGAGCAAGGTGAGATAGCCTAGGCTAGGCAGTCACTCTCCCACAGCACACTCACAGCCCCTAACATCCCTTCAGTTGAAGAGGGGGTACCAGCCACATACCATCCGGGCTACATAACAAATACTCAGACTTGTGCATGTAGCTTATTGACTAGATGAAATGAAGGAGGGGAAAAAATCAGTACATTGAAACACTGAATTAGGGCAGAGGACAAAGGAAAGATAACATAGTAAAACATGTAAAAGGCTGAAAAATGTCTAGGGAAGTCCAAGACATTGCAAATATTCCTCTGTGGAATTACAAGAAAAATTGTTTTCACAGGCTTAAAGCAAGAAATGCTAACTAAGCAGAATTTGTGTTACTTGATAGCCTTGTAGAGGGTTTTTGAGTACATTCTGACCCTCCTTGGATCACAAGGCAGTAAGTTGGGCTGAAAATTGTATTATGCTACTAAATGTGGTGCTTTTGCAATCCATTACAAAATACAGGAAACAATCTATGCACTTGTACAAGTTGTGTCCCATCCCACACCCTGGTGGGATTTCACCTGTGACTGGACCACAGTTAGAGATGGCTATATGATTTACAGGAGAGATTGTACTGCAAAAAAGGGCAGGGGTGTCTATATGTGAAAGAGTAATACACTTCACTACAGGTGGAGATTGGCAATGAAGGAGGGTGACTTGAGACCTTCTGGATAAGAATAAGGGGGAACATGATGAGGAGGATATAAGAGTAGGAGTCTACTAAAGACATCCTAATCAAGAGCAAAAACTTGACCATGAGTTCACAAGGGAACTGGCTGAGACTGCATGCTCATGGTCCATGGTTGTCATGGGAGACTTAAACTACCCAGACATCTCATGGGAAGAGCACTCAGCAAAATCCAATCAGTTGCAATGCTTCCTGACGGGTGTTATTTGTCTCAATAAGTCTACGAACCAAAAAGGGGCAAGGCGCTAGGCCGGTGCGAATAGGGAACTATGCAATTTGTATTCAGCCAATTCAGATGCCAGCAATTTGATTCATAGATTTGGATCTCTTTTTCAATTCTATTTGGCTAAATTGGCTTCAGAAGGTTCAGACCTGATTCAGACAGATTCAGCGATTCAGCCATAGAGTATAATGGGGAATCAATGAAATATCTATAACTTTGTCATATTTTGGCTGATGCAGATGAAGCTTGCAGGGTTGGTAGCTTCTTCACAGAGCATGAAGCCTGCCAAGTTTCAAGGTGATAGGCACAGGAGTTTCTGGGAAACTGCACCTCAAGTTTGTGAAAGGAAAACATGTTGTGTGTGTGTTATGCCACAGTGGGGTAAAAACTGCAGGGATGGTAACTCTTGCTGAAACCACAAAGCCTGCCAAGTTTCAAGCATGTAAGTGCAGGGGTTTCTGGGAAACTGCACCTCAAACTGCTGACAAGCAAAACTTGTGACATAGGTGACACCGTGTGTGTTAAGGCATAGTGGGGGTGGGCGTAAAAACTGCAGACCTGCTAGGCCCTGCTGTAGCCATGAAGCCTTCCAGCTATCAAGGAGATAGATGCAGGGGGAGTCTGGGTTCTGGGACCCTGCACCTCTGGCTGCTAACAGGCAAAACTCATGACATGGGTCCTTATGTGACTGTCTCTGTTAGGATGCAGGGGGGTGAAAAAAATGACTGCAGGCCTGCTAGGCTCTGCTTGAGCAAAAAAGCCTGCCAAATGTCAAAGAGATAGGTGCAGGGGGTTCTGGGGCCCTGCACCTCTGGCCACAGGCAGGCAAAACTCATGACATTGGTGCTGGTGCAACTGTATCTGTCTTGGGGCACAGGGTGGGTGAAAACTACTGAAGGCCTGGATGCTAGGCCCTGATGCATCCATGGAGCCTGCCATCTCTCAAGGAGATAGGTGCAGGGAGAGTCTGAGTTCAGGGGCCCTTCGCTTCTGGCCGCAGGCAGGCAAAACTCATAATATGGGTGGGTGATACTATGTGTGTTCAGGTGTACCCTTCCTGGTGTTGGGGCCTCTGCACAACATGGCAGTGTGCCCCGGTGAGGTTTCCTCCTCCCCTACAGCCTCATCTGGTCCACCACTGTAAATGGCAGCAGGTAAAATAACTTAGTGAGTGAGCAGCACTAGCAGTCACACCAGCAGCATCTCTGGTAGCCTAGCCAAACTGTCACAGAGTCTTTCTTTTTATAAAGCAATTGAAAGCAAGAAGTAAAGATGTTGTGTTGGATATAAATTACTCATCATGTGTGATGGCTTATCTTCTGTTTAAAGGTTTATATGTTTATTATGAAAAAAAATGGACTAGTTAGAGAAATATATCTTAGGAAGCTTTCAGATTGAGAAACCCTTTGTCAGGATGAGGAAGCACCTGCAGTTGGTGTGTCTCCTGGTCCTCGATGGAAGGAATAGTAAAGAAGCCCAAGGCTGGCCTGGCATGCCATGCAGGCAAGAAAGCCAGTCAGTGAAAATGAAAATGAAGACATCGGGGAGTGAGGGACAGGCTGTTGGGGGAGGGAAATGGGTATGTATCAGTGCAGGCAAAAGTGCAGAGGTACCTGGGAGTCAGATGTCTGGCAGGTTGCAGTGTGTCAGAATTCCACTGTCTAATCTATACTGAATCCATACATTCCTGTACCTAGGAGGCTGACAAAGTACAGTACATAGGCCCAGCTCTGAAAAGTGGTTTGTAAATTCAAACAAGCACCTAACCTCATCACCAGAACTGGAGTCAACTTCCTACAGCTCAAAACACAAAACTTGCCAACTTTCTCCAGTACCCCCACAAACTGCACACCAGAATCTATCAAAGTCAACAATACCCAAATACTTGTGGGGGCACTTTCCTAACCAAAAAAAGCCCACTCTGCCTTCAGTATCTCAGGCCTGACCATGAAAGGGAACAAATTACAAACCACTTTCCACAGCAGGACCTATGAACTTCACTCTCCTACTTCCCCATAGCCCCAGCCCATATCTCCAAGTTTGTCCCAGCAGGGAAACAAACTTGGCAGGGACATGTTCTTCCCCTGCTGGCTGGTGATGCAGTGAGTGCCCCCTCCAGCTGAGACCGTGGCATTAACTGTTTTTTAAAAAAAAGTTTAAAAAGCAAATAGGTGCAGACAGAATGAGGAAGGTGACACTCAGTCTGTCTGCAGGTGGGACTTGGGGAGCCCCAGCAGTGGGAAGTTCAACTTGCTCCACCAAACCAGGATTCAAGGATGTGTGGTGGGGTGTCACAATGTCCCCACCAATGCTGAACAGCCTCTTGCTTGGATCACTGGTTGGTGGACAGGACAGGTGTTGCTGGACAACCATTGTCAGATTCTGCCACAACTGGCTGCAGCTTGCCCAGTAGGCCAAGGAGTCACAGTCCAGTGGCTCCACATCCTCGGTGAGATAGGTAGCAACTGAAGCCTTGGTGCTACCTGCCTGAGGCTTGGATCTGGTGCATTTGGACCCAAGCATTGAAGCCATGCCCTTGGCCCACATTGGAAGTGGCTGGCTTGAAGGAGACTGGCTGGTGCTGGTTGTGGTGCTGGTGCTGGTGCCAGTGGAGGTGCTGGTGCTGGGACTGCTGGCACAGGAAAGTGGATCCCCCTTTTCCATACCTCCTCACCTCTGCCCTTCTGCCTCTCTGACTTTGTTGACCAATACCTGTGTCTAGTGATCAAGAGTTTTTTGCTGCTAGTGCGCATGCTCCCCTTCACCCTCGGGTCATATATGCAAGGGATCCAGCCATCTCCTGATGCCCTCCTTCAGTCATCTCACCAGTGCCTGCATGTCTGGTGACAGTGGTCTGCCCCAGCCAGGAACATTGATCCCCTGGAACTTCTCCATTTCGTTCTTCAGTTCCCTCACTATGGGGATCACTTGGCTGAGGAATGCATTGCCAGTGCTAAGGGTCTCGATGACCTTGAGGAAGGGCTTGAAGACCACCAAGATCTGGGAGATCTACCTTTGACAGTGCTGGCAGATAGCAAACATGGGGTCATCTGATAGCTCAAAGTGCTCCCACACTACAATACTCACCCACTTCTGGGTTAGGGTGGGGATCCTGCCTTATCCCCCTACTCTGCAGGCTGAGGAACAACAGCAGGAGGAGCTGCCTCAGATGAGCCTCAACCTCCTCTGAGGTGCTGCTTTCCAGAGGAGACCTGGGTCTAGGGCAGCTTTGAGAGGTGTGGAGCACAAGTTTTGATTCCTCCTCAGTCTCTAGAATTTCTTGAGCCAAGGTGCTCAGGTCCCCTGGTCCCAGCTCCAGCTTCACCTCTGGCAGTGGGAGGCTTATACTGGGAGATGACATTGGGGTGGAGGAGACAGTGATTCTGCTACTGGTGCCTATTTCTGGAGTTAGGGGCTGTGGTGCAGGTGCAAGGGCCACAGGTACAGGTACTGCTCCCACTTCCTTGCTTCCACTGGCAGCAGAAGCCTCATGGCTGCTTTGGAAGAGGATGTGTCTATGTTTGGGTGGGGGGAGGAACTTCCAGCTCTAGCTCTTCCTCTACCCCCTCTCCCTCCCCTGCCAGAAGATCTGGCACTTGCCTTTCCAGCACACTTCATATTAATCCTTCCTGTGCTGAAAAAGATGCATCTGTCTGACTTCTTCTAGCTTGTCTTATTTGTTTGCTTTTCTTTGTGTAGTAGACTGTGGCTTGATTATTGATTGATTGTTAATAAAGTATATATATATTGTGTGTGTTGTTATTGTTCAGTGATTTGCTCTCTGCCCTGACTCTGACTGGGTGACTTTAGGACTTCTTGCCCTTCTAGCTTGTCTGATTTGTTTGCTTCACTTTGTGTAGTAGAATGCAGCTTGATTATTGATTAATTCTTAATAAAGTATATGGTGTGTGTGTATTGTTTTCCGGTGATGTGCTCTCTGCTCTGACTCTGAATGGGTGACTGTCTGACTTCTCCCTCTTCTTTTTTTGGTTTTTGTTTCTTTACTGTAGTGTTCTGTGTTGTGTAGTGTACCTAAAATATCTTGTTCTTCTTTCTTAATCTCTATCTGACTTTTTCTGTGTTGTTTTTAGTCAGTATGTAAACTATTAAAACTTACTATAACTAATAATATTAATAACTAATGTAATAACTATATACAATCTCTTCTTCTTATATGAATATCTGACTTCTTCTATGATGTGTGAGTTTTTGTAATGTGTGTTTCCCTGCCCAGTGATGGATCACACTGCCAGGCAAAAAACAGTTTTCTTTTTTAAAAGTTTACAAAAGAAAAAAGAAAAAATATAAATTGAAAGAAATGACTTGGATAAGTATTAAGTAGAGGGATTCTAAGCTAAGCTAAACTAAGCTATATCCTATCCAATCCTTTCTAAGAACAGAAAGGAGCAGGTGACTGACTGACTAGGAAGCAAGCCAGGCAGTCCAGTACCTTTCTGATGCTGTTGCTCACTCAGAACCAGCTCACAAAAGGCACATTCTGAATCTTGTCTGAATGTTTTCTGAATCAATTTGGAAGCTCTGGATCGATTCAGAAAGTTTTAAGCTTCTAGCGATTCAATTTGGATTTGGAGATTCAGCCTCTGAATCAGGCCAAATATTCTCCAAATTGAATCATGAACTGAAGCTGTGCACAGCCCTACAAGGTGCTGCTGGACCTGGTACTGGCTAAAGGGGATGATCTAAGTCAGGAACCTGTTAGTTGAGGGAAAGCTGGGAGATCGTGACCATGAGTTAATAACTTTCCCCATTCATCACAAAGCTAGCAAGTCAGTGAGAAATACAGAAGTCCTCCACTTTAGAAAGGCTGACTTCCACAAGCTTAGGAAGTGAATTGTTCAGGCCCTGAGAAACCACAATTTGACAAGGAGGAATGTCCATGATGAATGGCTATTCCTCTAGGATGCAATCCTTGAAGCACAAGGGAAGTCCATTCCAACCCACAGAAAAAGTAGAAAATGAGCTGGACAACTCCCTTGAGTCAGTAGGGAATTCAAGGACCTCCTGCACATTAAAAAAAAAAAATGAAGAAGCTTATAAATGATGAAAGACAGGCAACATCACTGAGGTGGAATACTCAGCACTAGCCTGCACCTGTAGGGGGCAAACTAGGAAAGCAAAGGCTGAAACAGAGCTCAAACTGGCCACTGGCCATGGAGCTCAATTAAGGACAACAAAAAGTCCTTCTTCAAATATGTGGGAAGTCAGAAAAAGAACAAGAGTAATATTGGTCCCCTACTAAACCAGGTGGGGCAGCTGCTAACTGACACTCAGGAAAAAGCCAATCTTCTTAATGACTATTTCACATTGGTCTTTCATCAGCCCAGTGGGATTACCCTGCCTGACAAAAGGCAGGATCACCAGGGGAAGGATGAACCTGCACCCACCTTTACAACTGATCTTGTAAGGGAACATCTTAAGAGGCTGTGTGAAATGCCTGTGTTTTGGATTTGGTATTTCAGAGGGACAGGGTTTCATTTCAGCATTTCATGGGGCTATCCAAAACAGCTGTGTTTGGTTTCATTTCAGATTTGGCATTTTGGAGGGACAGTGATTCAT
This sequence comes from Gavialis gangeticus, assembly GCF_001723915.1. NCBI lineage: Eukaryota > Metazoa > Chordata > Crocodylia > Gavialidae > Gavialis > Gavialis gangeticus. The sequence goes on along the minus strand of NW_017728994.1, from coordinate 2,231,359 downwards.
TTTGGTGTTTCAAATCACTGTCCCATTTCATTTTGGCCCAAACTGTTTTGGAGATGTTTCAGAATTTCGACAGTGTTTCTATGTTTTGGCCATAGGCTATCATGGGAAATCACAAGCTGCCTATAACTTTGTCATTTAGTTCCTAATTTGGATGAAACATGCAGGGAAAGTATCCCCTTCAGAGGCCAGGAAGCATGCCAAGTTTCAAGGAGATATGTTTAGGGGTTTCTGGGATCCTGGACCTCAAACTGTTCAAAGAAAAACTTGTGACATATGTGAGTGTGAAGGCAGAGTGGGATGAAAACTGTAGGGCTGGTAGCCCCTACTGATGCAATGAAGCCTGCCAAGTTTCAAAGGATAGGTTCAGGGGTTTCTGGGAACTGTACCTCAGACTGCTGACAAGCAAAACTCATGACATGTGACTTTGTGTGTGTTAAGGTTCAGTGGGGTGAAAACTGCAGGGATGGTAGCGCCTATTCTTACCCTCACAACTCCCCTGCAACCAGTAAACAGCATGCCTCACAACGATTTTACAGGTCTGGGCTTTCCTCAGCCAGGCCTGTGAGGTGGCTGGAGGTTATCAAGTGCCTCCTGCTCTTACCCAACTTTCACCAGGGAGGTTTACAGTCCTGGCATTTCCTGGGGCTGCTGCATCACTGGAATTCCCACCCAGGCCTCCCAACCCTGACAGGTTGTAGTGTTAGGTCATGCCCAGCATGATGTGGGGCATCCTCCTCCACATATAGCCCCAGTCTTGATACGTCCAAGTGCTTCCTGGCATGGGAGATCAGTAGGAAGATGTTCTTCCCTTGCTGGCTGTGCTGGTGAGAAACTAAACTGCCACCTCCAGCTCTGAAAATGGGAAATTAAATGGCCACCCTCATTACCACCTGTCCTGGCACATACATAGTCCCTTGTGTGGGCATGAGGTAGGCCTGCCAAGTTTCAGGCAGAGTGGTGCAGGGGGTTCTGTGAAACTGCACCTCAAACTGCTGAAAGTAAAACTCATGTCATGTGTTTCCTTTAAGAAACACTTGGATGCCTATCTTGCCAGGATCATTTGACCCTCACTGATTGCCTGCCCTTTGGGCAGAGGGGCTGGACCCAGTGATCTTGCAAGGTCCCTTCCAGCCTGAATGTCTATGAAATCTATGAAATCATGCACATTAGGCTAATGCACATTAAGTTTAGGCATGTGTAAAAGCAAATGTAGACACACCTTCTGAATCCTAGCCCTACTCTCCAATGTATCTGCCCACTGTCTGGTGTCATCTTCAGACTTGATGAGGGTGTACTCCATCCTATCTTCCAGGTTATTGGTGAAGATATTGAACAAAACTGGCCCCAGGACAGACCCTTAGGGCATTCCACTTGATACCAACTGCCAACTAGACATTGAGCCATTGATTACTACCTTCTGAGCCTGATGATCCAGCCGACTTTCTATCCACCTTACTGTCATCCTCCTTACAGCCCATCCTTAACTTGCTTGTGAGAATGTTCTAGGAGACCATATCAAAGGCCTTGCTTAAGTCAAAATATATCATGTCCACTACTTTCCTCACATCCATGGAGCCAGTCATCTCATCATATAAGGCAATCAGGTTGGTCGGGCATCACTTTCCCTTGGTGAATCCATGGTGACTATTCCTAATCACCTTCTCCTCTAAATGCTTAGAAATGGACTCCTTGAGGACCTGCTCCATGAATTTTCCAGGGACTGTGGTGAGGCTGACCAGTTTGTAATTCCTTGGATCCTTCTTCTTCCTGTCGCGGGGCACTCCCACGCCCCGCTCCTAATGAAGGTTAGTAACTTAAGGGGGGAGGAGTGTAGTGGAGCACCAGGGTGCTTGCTACTAGTAGGGGCGATGCAGGCTTAGCTGCCAATCAGTAGGGCAGCACAACTGGCAGTTGCTTAGGCAGCAGGTTGGGTCAGCTGACCACCAAGGGGCAGGGCCGGGCCTTTATAAACAGCCCAGGCCGGAGCCCAGCTGGCAGTTACCATCTCACAGCCTGAGAAGTAGGAGCTCTGCAGAAGGACAGAGCAGGGCAGTTACCATCTCGCAGCCTGAGAAGCAGGAGCTCTGCAGAGGGACAGAGCAGGGCAGTTACCATCTCGCAGCCTGAGAAGCAGGAGCTCTGCAGAGAGACAGAGCAGGGCAGTTACCATCTCGCAGCCTGAGAAGCAGAAGCTCTGCAGAGGGACAGAGCAGGGCAGTTACCATCTTGCAGCCTGAGAAGCAGGAGCTCTGCAGAGAGACAGAGCAGGGCAGTTACCATCTCGCAGCCTGAGAAGCAGAAGCTCTGCAGAGGGACAGAGCAGGGCAGTTACCATCTTGCAGCCTGAGAAGCAGGAGCTCTGCAGAGAGACAGAGCAGGGCAGTTACCATCTCGCAGCCTGAGAAGCAGGAGCTCTGCTATAGAGTGGAGCATTGCTTGATCACGTGAGGGCCTGCAGAATGGCCTGGGAAGGAGAGGCCTCTGACAGGGAGGCCTGAAGGACAGCCAGGGCGGTGTGGAGTTTTATAGCTGGTAGGCTCATTTTGGGGTACAGCCGGGTTGGCTTGAGGTTTATGTTAGAGCCGAGAGGCTTTGTGTGTTGTTGTTGATTCGAGAAGTTATTGTAGTCCCGCAGGGGGAGGTGTTGGTTTTGCTGTTATACCACCAGAGGACCGGGTGAGGCTGTAGGGGTGCGAGGAAGCCTCACGGGAGCTCCCCAGTAGTCTGGGGGTTCCTAGGTGCCCTGTTTGGGCACAGAGCAGTGCCTGGGAGGCACGGCTGTTTGGCACCAGGGTGGTGCGGTGTGTGGGGGTTGAGACCCCAGCCTGAGGGCGGTATTCAGCCCAGTCAGGCGAAGGACCCCGAGAAGGTTCAAGGGGCCAGGCACGGCTATAGGCCACCTGAGCCCCGGTGCGAGGAGCACGGGACAAGCCCCAGAGAAGGGCAAGGGCGTGAGGAGCACGGGACAAGCCCCAGAGAAGGGCGAGGGCGAGGGCACGAGAAGCACAGAACAAGCCCCAGAAAAGAGCGAGGGCGCGAGAAGTGCGGGACAAGCCCCAGAGAAGGGCGAGGGCGCAAGAAGCACAGACATAGGCCCCAGCGAGGGTGAGCACGAGAAGCGCGATTAAAAACCCGGACTAGGGTGAGCACGCAGGTGGAGGCCCGAGGCCGGGCCGGCACGTGCGACTAGAGCCTGAAGAAGGACGAACACACAAGTAGGCCCCAGAGAGGGGCAAGAGCTAGCGAACAGCGTGAGAAGCACGATTAAAAACCCGGAGTAGGGCAAGCACACGGGTGGAGGCCCAAGGCTGGGCCGGCGCGTGTGATTAGAGCTTGAAGAAGGGTGAACACATGAGTAGGCCCCGGAGAGGGGTGAGGGCTAGCGAACACAGGGGCGCTAGAGCAAGGGGCGTCGGTTGCGTGACAAGTCCAGTGGTGCCCGAGGAAGGGCGTGGGTTGTGTGACAAGCCCAAGGTGCCAGGCAAGACACAAGTGACCAGACAACGTCTGGAACAGCTGCGAGGCTTGGGGCATGCTAAAGGGGAGGTAGGAGGCACGCATAGCCCATAAGGCTGGGGGTGCACCAGGTCACCCACAGAGAGTAGGAGCCCCGACAATTATAACACCCCGAACTAGGAGATCAAAGGCAGCCTCCCATATTAAATTATATATCATCAAAGACGTGGCGGGTGAGAATTAAAGGGTGCTGGATCTCCTAATTTGGCACAGCAGGGGGCGCTAGCGGGATCACGGCCGCTCCTAGGGCCCACTCCATGACACTTCCTTTTGTTAAAGATGGCCACTATATTTACCCTTTTCTAACCATCCAGGACCTCTCTGAATCACCAATCAGTTTTCAAAAGGACTTTTATGCAACATCTGTCACTAAGTTGTTTCCCCCTTCTGTAAGGGACCCACACTTTCCCCGATCTTCCTCTTGTTGCTGACATATTTGTAGAAACTCTTCTTGTTACCATTCATGTCCCTTACTAGCTACAAGTTCAGTTGCATTTTGGCTTTCCTGATTTCATACCTGCATGCCCAAGCAATACTTTTGTACTTGTCCCTGGTCATTTGTCCAAGTGTCCATTTCTTGTAAGATTACTTTTTGTGTTTTAGCTCCCTGAAGCAGTTCCATACCTAGACTACTGGTGGCCGTGGGTAAACTTTTAGTACTGGACCACCCTTGACCAGAGATAATGAATTTTTTGTTGCAAAAGTCTTCATTACATCTGTGATATTGATGTCTTTAAATGGTTTATTCTCAATTGATAACATTACCAGTTCCATATATGTGCAATATTAAAACTTTTTTTTTCAATCTTAATTTTCTTTTTCATTTTCAGGCCCCATTTTATCTGGGCCCTGGGTGGCTGCCCAGTTTGCCCATGCCTGTGTCTGGGTCTGCCCTGAAAAGTTCCTTGCTAAGCCAATCTGATCTTCTGCCTTACTTGTTAGTCTTCCTATACATCAGGACAGTTCATTTCTGCACCCTCAGTAAGGTTTCCATTAAATACAACCAGCTCTCCTGGACTCTACCGCCCCCCCACCCCCAGACTGGCCTCCCAAGGGTGCCTTAGGGGGAAAGGAGTCCAGGAGATCTGGCTGTGTTTTAGTAAAGTAAAGTAAAGTAAAGTAAAGTGGTTCTGTTCTGATGGATGATATGTAGTCTGGAGATATTCTGTATCTTTTAAGCCCCTCAATTCTTTTATAAACATGATAGAATCCTTTGTTACTGGAGTAGGTCAAATGAAATTTACAGAATCATTTATTCAAAAAATGTTCAGGTTGTAATGTTTTAATGTCTTGTTTTTTACTAGTCACACCACTGTGGTTGAATGATCTTGTAGTAGTAAACATGGCTAGCTATATTATATTAAGCTTCATTGGTAAAAATAATGTTAACAGCATTCTTAAAATGAGAACAGTTAAGGAGTAAGTAATTATACACGTGGGATAGTATGATCCTGCAAAACTTGAACTTCTGTTTTCCTTTGTCACTCCTAGAGGAATGAGCATTCAAAACTATTGATATTTTGAGTATTACTTAATTCAAGATGTGAGCTAGGGGTGCTTATTGGGACAGGCTAGAAAACAAAAGAGTCTATTTCAGGAAAAATCTGAAGTTATGGCAATATTTTTTCTCACCTGCAATTTGGAGAACTAAAGTTCAAAGCCCCTCTCCACCTGATTCAGTGCCTCAGCTACTGGACTATGTAGTATCTCACTCTTTCTCTCTGGCTCAGTAAGTAATTACCTAATTTATACAAAGTGAACCTTCAACTGAAGAAACTAAAAGTGTTCCACTCAGCAGTGCTCATCTGTCTTGTGGGAAAGCTTAAAAGCAGCACAGAAAATTTCAATCATTCACATCCTGGAAAAGTCCCTAATCACTTGGCTGTTGCTTATTCTTTGTGGTTTGTTCCATCTGACCCAAAATTCCATCCTGAATATAAGAAACTTTCCTGTAAAAAATTATGTTCCCACAAAAAATATTGGTTTTGATTAATTGATAATTTCTGATTAGAAACATTTTGCCAAATATGGCACAACAGCTCTAGTTACTGATACCTTATGAAGTGTCATCAACAGGGATCCTAGAAATCCATTTCCTGTGGAAAAACACAGAATTTGAATTTTAAAGAGAATCTTTAGAATCACCAGAAAGAACCCCAAAACTTACTGAAAATAAAAGGCTGACTTCATAATGGGAGACAATTGTTCTTATGGCCGCTATGACAGCCCACTGGGAGGGAGTGGGGCCAGCATATAGGGAAGAAGCCAAAATAGCAGCTACCTGCTCCTCCCTTGGCTACTGATAGGCTGAGAGGGTTGCCCATCATGTGCCCACACCACTCACAGCTGCTGATCAGGAGCAAGGGACAGGGCTGCCACCAGGGTCCCTTAGCCAATCAGTGTTGTGTGTGGGGGGGGATGATCACCATGAAAAAATGAGGATTTTTAATGTTTTTTATGAGAGAATTTAGGGAGTTTTAGCATGTAAAACTAGAATCCCCAGATCAGTGGTAGGCATGGCAAAAATGCTGATATTGTTTCTTCTAAGAGCAATATTTTCAGAATAGATACAGAAGTACAGTGACTGGCAGTGTTTATTACTTTCAAGGGGCACTTTGATTATCTAAACAGGATGACTAAACCTGGCTTAAACTGTGCAAGAAGCACAAACTGCATTTGATATGAACCACATGATTCTGGACCTTATTTTATACTGCTATCTTCCTAAGAATTATTCCCATAAAGACAGGCTAGGAACTCATGCTCTAATTGTGCTGACCTTTAAAAACTGAAAAAAGAAGGTCTGAAATTAATTAAAGTGAAAAGTCTCGCACCTGGGGCAGTGCAGTTACATGCACAAACACAGACTGGGACATGCCTCAGGGTTAAAGTGGACCATGAGCTGAATATGAGCCAACAATGTGATTTAATGGCACAAAAAGCCAACAAAATACTGGACTGTATTAATAGGAGCATCACATGCAAATTGAGGGTAGTGATTCTTCCATTGTATTCAGTACTGGTAAGAGCTCACTTTGCTTGAGTATTGTGTCCAGTTTTAGGCCTCTCTCTTGAAGAAAGAGTGTGTAATAATTAGAAAGAGTTGAGCAGAGAATGAAAAAAAAATATTAGAGGCCTGGGAAACATAATTTATGAAAGAAGGCCAAAATAAATAGGATTATTTAGTTTGGAGAAAAGACTGAAGGAGTTTGGGTTGATAAGTCTTCAAATGCCTGAAGAGTATAGAGGATGTGGGCAGACTATTTTTTGTGGTTGCAGGGGAGCATACTAGGTGTAATGGTCTTACATTGCAGGAGTGGAAATTTAGTTAGGATATTAGAAAGATCTTTTTCATTATAAAAATGGTTAAGCATTGGAAAAGACCATCTAGTGAGACTATGGAATATTCATCCCTGGAAGTTTTCAGAAAAAGCTAGACAGACACTTGATTGTGATGTTTTAGTGAGGGACAACTGTACCACAAACATTGGACTGGATGATATCATGTGGTCCATTCCAGCTCTACAATTCTATTTCTATGATTTGTTGGAATACACAAGATGCTGTCAGTGGACTTACTTAAATAATATCATTTGAGGATCTAGATTTTGCAATGTTATGTTGTCACTGTAAATTAATACGTTGACATAATAATAGAAATCTCTCTTCTCTTTAGAAAAAATTCTGAGTGACTGCCTATCAACTGACAAATACTCCAGAATTGAAGCATGAATTGCTAGGTGAGGGAAATTATTTTATCTTCATATCCAGTACTATAGCAACAGCAGTGCTGGCAGTGCACCTGCAGCAGGCATCCTAGCAACATCCTTGTGATTGTGGACTGGGGGCTGGGAGCTCCCTGCTGCCAGGGCAGGGGAACACTGTGCTTGCCTGGCCTCTGGTGGTGGAGCTGCCCAACAAAGGGGAGCTCCTGAGGGCAGGGAACAATCTCCCACCCCTGCAGCCCGGCTGACCGGGAGCAAATTTGCTCCCAGTCAGCCATCTACACATGCCGTACTGCACAGTAATTGCTCCCAAGTAAATTTGCTACTTGTGTTTACAGATAGCAAATTTAGTAGTGATTTGAGAAAATTATTGTGCAGTAAGCATCTGCACATGTAGATGGCACTCTTACTGTACAGTAATTTGCTCTAAACTTGAGTAAAGCATCTCATGTAGATGCACCCTGTAAGCTTCTGCACATGTTGACAGCGATGCTTATGGCACAGTAATTTGCTCTACTGTTCAGTAAAGTGTCTTGCATAGATGGTACCCAGGGTATCTGAAAATGAAAAGATGGGGCACTTGCATAGATCTCCCATGGGAAATAACAATCTTCCAGCCCCCTGCTCTGTCATCACAGAGCAGGGGGTGGGAAATAAGAATCTCACAGCCCTGGCTCCATGATCATGGAGCAGGGGCTGGGAGCTTCCTGCTGCTGGATGGTGCAGGGGGCTGGTGCAGGGCCAACAGCGTTGGGATCTGACTGATGTCATCCTGGCCCCTGCAATTCTTTGCTAGCCAGTCAGACCAGTCTGGCTCCTGCTGCATCCTGCAGTCTGGGTTGTGAAACTGGGATGTGATGCTGGAGCAGTGAGTGGAGGGAGAGGGGGATGGGGAAGCAGCAAGAGAAGGGCAGCAATGGCAGATAGGAGGCAGAAGTGGTGGAAAGAGGGAATATGGGGCCCCTTATGTTGACCTGGAGCCAGGAGCAGCAGGAGCACAGAGCCTGAGCTTGGAGGAGCACTGGCAGGGGCTCTGTCTGCTGTGGTGGGGTGGGGGGGGTGTAAACCCTCCCCTCTATACATGCCACAACCCTCCCCAGTCACCCTCTCCCCATACACTCACAGCCCCCCACCAATGCCATATCCACCCATCTCTCTTGTTTTTCCTTCATGGATAAAGATGACTGC
>NW_017728994.1:2217170-2217930 GCF_001723915.1 Gavialis gangeticus | reverse complement strand
ATGGTTGAGGGCCTCCATGGCCAGCCCTATGAGGAGAGGCTGAGGGACCTGAATCTCTTTAGTCTCCGCAAGAGGAGACTGAGGGGGGATCTTGTGGCTGCCTACAACCTTATCAGGGGCCACCAGCAGGGACTTGGGGAAAGTCTGTTCACCAGGGCCCCCCTTGGAGTTGCCAGGAACAATGGCCACAAGCTGAGAAAGGATAGGTTTAAGTTAGATATTAGGAAGAACTTACTTCACTGTAAGGGTGGCCAGAGCCTGGCATAGGCTTCCCAGAGAGGTGGTGTTCTCACCTCCTCTGGAAATCTTCAAGAGGAGACTGAATAGGCACCTGGCTGGGGTCTTATGACCCCTGCAACCCCCAGTGCTCCTTTCTGCCCATGGCAAGGGGTCAGACTAGATGATCTGTCTAGGTCCCTTTCAACTCATTGATTCTATGATTCTATGATTTGCTCCCATGACTCTGGGTCAATGCCAAGAATCTTTAGGGACACCTTTAGGGTGTCTTTGTACCACATCTTTAGTGAGCTATGAAAGCGAAGTCCATTTGACTTCTGTAGAAGATTTTCTTTGGCAGGTGAGTGTTGGGCATTCTTGAAAAGTGGCCAGCCCATCTTAGCTGTGTCAGATTCAGTAGAGTGTAAATACTGGGGAGAGCTGATCTTCTGATCTCTGGAATCTTGTCCTGACACTTGATCTTTAGTAGGGGTGTGTGAAGCAGGCTCTATTCGATTTGGATTTGGCCCGAATCAAACACAGT
>NW_017728994.1:2211703-2212170 GCF_001723915.1 Gavialis gangeticus | reverse complement strand
GCAGTCTGGGTTGTGAAACTGGGATGTGATGCTGGAGCAGTGAGTGGAGGGAGAGGGGGATGGGGAAGCAGCAAGAGAAGGGCAGCAATGGCAGATAGGAGGCAGAAGTGGTGGAAAGAGGGAATATGGGGCCCCTTATGTTGACCTGGAGCCAGGAGCAGCAGGAGCACAGAGCCTGAGCTTGGAGGAGCACTGGCAGGGGCTCTGTCTGCTGTGGTGGGGTGGGGGGGGTGTAAACCCTCCCCTCTATACATGCCACAACCCTCCCCAGTCACCCTCTCCCCATACACTCACAGCCCCCCACCAATGCCATATCCACCCATCTCTCTTGTTTTTCCTTCATGGATAAAGATGACTGCATCCATCAGGGTGGGGGGGAAGAAGAGAGAAAATAAGTGTGAGAAAAACTGGAAGGGAGAAAAGAGAAAAGGAGAAAAAAGGAAAAAAAGAGAAAAGAGAGAAAGAAT
>NW_017728994.1:2197233-2206703 GCF_001723915.1 Gavialis gangeticus | reverse complement strand
CCCTTGGAGTTGCCAGGAACAATGGCCACAAGCTGAGAAAGGATAGGTTTAAGTTAGATATTAGGAAGAACTTACTTCACTGTAAGGGTGGCCAGAGCCTGGCATAGGCTTCCCAGAGAGGTGGTGTTCTCACCTCCTCTGGAAATCTTCAAGAGGAGACTGAATAGGCACCTGGCTGGGGTCTTATGACCCCTGCAACCCCCAGTGCTCCTTTCTGCCCATGGCAAGGGGTCAGACTAGATGATCTGTCTAGGTCCCTTTCAACTCATTGATTCTATGATTCTATGATTTGCTCCCATGACTCTGGGTCAATGCCAAGAATCTTTAGGGACACCTTTAGGGTGTCTTTGTACCACATCTTTAGTGAGCTATGAAAGCGAAGTCCATTTGACTTCTGTAGAAGATTTTCTTTGGCAGGTGAGTGTTGGGCATTCTTGAAAAGTGGCCAGCCCATCTTAGCTGTGTCAGATTCAGTAGAGTGTAAATACTGGGGAGAGCTGATCTTCTGATCTCTGGAATCTTGTCCTGACACTTGATCTTTAGTAGGGGTGTGTGAAGCAGGCTCTATTCGATTTGGATTTGGCCCGAATCAAACACAGTGATTTGATTAGTTGATTTGGATCACTGTCCCTGATTTGATTTGGCTGAATCTGAATCTGAAGATTTGATGCTGATTCAGAGGATCATAGACACAGCTTTAAAAGTTTCTTCTACATACCTTGAGGTACAAGCATGGCTTGTGAACACTGTGATGCTGGGGCAGATGGAGAATCCCCCAGGAGTGCCATAAATGTGGCACAGCATGGGACAGCATGCTGCCTAGACAGAAAAACTTTCCAATCATCAACCATTGTTGGCCTTCAACTGAGACATGTGATTCCCAGGGTGTCATTCCAGGCAAAGTTTGAAACATCACTTCGGTCTTCTTTGTGTTAATAACGAGCCTGAAGTTGTTGTAGGCTGATGGGAAATGGTTTATGGACCATTGTATGTCAGCCTGTGAGCCTGCACATAACACACAGTCATCAGGGAAGAGGAATTCATGAAGTGTGGCTTTCTGGACTTTGGAGCTTGCTCGGAGCCTGTGCAACTTGAAGATAACTCCATCAAAACAGTACCTGATCCCCATACTAAGGTCATCACTTTGGAAGGTATTTGACAGTAAGGCAGAGAATACAATATTGAAGAGGGTAAGTGCAAGCACACAGCCCTGCTTGACACCACTTGTGTCCATAAAGGGGTCAGAGCATTTGCCATTCACAAAGATATGTGTCATCATGCCATCATGGAATTGTTGAACCATGCTGATGAATTTTCCAGGGCATCAGTACTTCTTCATGATTTCCCAGAGACCTTCACAGTTCACCATGTTGAAGGCTTTGGTTAGGTCAACGAATGTGAGGAGAGGGTCGACGTTCTGTTCCTGACACTTTTCTTGAAGCTGCTGGGCTGCAAACGTCATGTTGGTGGTTCTGCCTCTTTTTCTGAAGCTACATTAACTTTCAGGCAGTAAATGGTCAGTCAGCCCATTGAGGAGGACTCTCACAAGTATGTTGCCAGCAGTTGAGAGGAGGGAGATGCCCCTGTGATTGTCACAGAGTTGGTGATTGCCTTTGTGTAGGTGGAGGCTGGAGGCATCCTTGAATTCTTGAGGGACTACCTCCTGTGCCAACATACTGCAGAAGATCTTGGTTAGTTTCTCCATGAGGTCATGATTTGTAGACCTCTGCTGCAATTGTGTTGGCTCCAGAAGCCTTGCCACTAGACAGTTGTTGTATGGCCTTTTGGACTTCCATGATTATAGGTGGAGCATCAAGCAGGGTATTGATGGCTATTTGAGGCAGTTTGCATATGGCATCAATGTTGATGGAGGAGGTCAGATTAAGGACAGCACTGAAGTGTTCATCCTATCTCTGGAGAATCTGGGCCTCATTAGTTAGCAGTGTGGTCACATCAGCAGACAGCAGAGGGGAGGATCTGAGGTCCTGGAGAGTGTAGACAGACTTTAGGAGGTCAAAGAACTTATCTGCATCGTTTAAGTCAGTATTTTCCTGGATCTTGTCTTCTTTGTTCTTCAACCATGTGTCCTGCATCCCTCGCAACTTGCATTGAATGGTCTTCTGTATAGAGCTGTAGGCGTGGTGTGCTGACACAGACTAGTCATAGAGGTAGGCTCTGTGAAGATGTTGATTCTCTTCCAGCAGCCATTGTATCTCCTCATCATTTTCATTGAACCAGTCTTCGTGGTTGCAGATGCTTGGTCCCCAAGTCTCAAGGGATGCAGAGTGTATAGCTTCAAGTAGCCTCTTCCAGTTGGCTTTGATTAAGCTGGAATAGAGCAGTGTAATGTGAAGCTGATCTTTCAGATGGCTCACTTAAGACAGCCTGGTGCTGTTATTTATCAGCCCTGCATTGTTGAGGTGCTTCAGTCCACTTCATCCTTGTGGACACTATCCAGTTGGAATCATGAACTTTAGTGAGGAGATGATGAGTTGATGATCAATCCAGCATTCAGCACCATACATTGCTTTGGTTACATCGATATTGTGTCTGTCCCTCCTTCGGAAGATGACATAGTCGATAAGATGCCAATGCTTGAAGCAAGGATGCACCCACAATGTTTTCTTCTGGTTGGGGAGACAGAAAAGAGTGTTAGTAACCAGAAGCTTATGTTCAGCACATAGTCCGAGCAGGAGAAGACCATTTTTATTCCAATTTCTGATTTCATGCTTCCCACTGATGACATCCCATGCTTGGCAGTCAGAGCCAATCCTGGCATTGAAGTTGGCAAGAAGAATGACAGTTAGACTTTCATATAGCAATGATCATGGAATGGAGGTCATCATAGAACTGGTTCTTGACTTCACCAGAGTTGGCCATGGTAGGGGCTTATGCACTGATGATAGTGGCACAATTTTTGCCAAGCAGGGGGAGCTTGAGCACCATCAGTTGGTCATTCACTCCCTTGGGCAGGTAGGTCAGCTTCTTGACAAGACTGTTTTGTATAGCAAAGCTGACACCTGCTTCCCATTTGACGTTGCTGACCACTCCAGAAGAATGCATAACCAGCTTTTCCTCCTGTGAGCTGACGTTTGTCATGTAGGTGAGTCAACCTGAGGGCAGCTATTTAGACATTGTATCTGACCAGTTCTCTCCCAATGAGGGCAGTTCTCCTTTCAGGTCTGTTGATATTTCTGTCAGTCAATGTACTTATGTTCCATGTGCCCAGCTTCAGAGGGATTGATTTCTTTCCTTTCTGACCACTGTAGTGGGACCTCTGCCAGCCTCAGTGTGCTAGCCAGGGTGAGGTGAAGCAGACAACATTTGGGGCAGCTCTTCTAGCCCCTTCCTCATTCTAGGAGGTGATCAGTGCAGTCCTGAATAGGGCTTCTCAGTCATTGAGGGGGATGCCAAGTAGCACTGTGTGAAGCTTCAGTCTCTGATTCAACTTGGCAGAGATTCAGCCTGTTTCAGCAGCTGAATCTCTGAATACAAATCAAATCAAATGGGAGGACCCTTTAATCTCTCCAAATCTAATCAGAACCCTCCAATTTGATTCAGAGAGATTCAGAAAGATTCAGACATAGACACAGCTTTATATGTTTTTTTTTTTACATACCTCAAGGTAGCAGGCAGCTCGTGAATGCTGTGATGCTGGGGCACATGTAGTATCCCACAGAAGCACGGGGAGCTGCCCAGCATGCTCAGCAGCAGACCCAGAGAATCAGCAATTTGGCCGTAGGCAGAGCTTTAAATGTTTTTTTCTACACACCTTGTGGTACCAGGCCTGGCTCGTGAATGCTGTAATGCTGGGGTGGGTGGAGAACCACACAGAAGCATGGTGGGCCCCCCACATGCTTAGCAGAGAACCTGGAAGTGGACCAGAAGCAGTTCTGGCCCACTTCTGGGTCTGCTGGAGAGTGCGCTGGGGGGCCTCCTGCACCCACCTCCCAGCTCAGCGACTAGTACCTCTGGGGGGGGACATCTGGGGGCCTCCTGTGGCCAACTGCCAAACCAGGGCGGGGGGGAGGGGGCAGCATGCTACCCAGTGGAACCGGAAGTGGACCAGAAATACCTCTGGTCCACTTTTGGGTTCACTGCTAAGCATGTGGGGGGCCTCCCACACTCCTATGGGGTGCTCCATCCACCCAAGCATCACAGCATTCATGAGCCATGCCTGGTACCTTGAGGTATGTAGAAAAAATATTAAAAAATCTGTCTTCAGATTTGGATTTGGCCAAATTGAATTGGGGACAGAGATACAAATCAATTAATCAAATCACTGTCTCCAATTAGGGCTGAATGTGAATCCAAAATGAATAGGGCCCATTTTGCACACCTCTGCTGCCGAGTTCTACTGCTGCTTCTGAACAGTAGAAAGAAGCCCAAAGCCCTGAGCTGCTTGTATGCAGGTTTGTGGCTGCAGCTTCCAGTGTGTCCACACCTGTTGCTTTGCCACTGGCCCATCACCACAGGGCTTGTGCTGTGATAAATGGGCCTCCAGATTTGATTCGGATTCAGAGATGTGGCCACTGAATTGGGCTGAATCCCCTCTGAATTGAATTGGCTACCAAAGCTTCACACAGCCCTAGGAATAACTCTAATGATAGCTGGACATTGACAGTTTGTCACTTGGTTAGTGAAAATGTTTTATGGGCTTTAAAACCTAAATACACTTTAACATAGCAGAATCTGAGTTCTAACTCTGATTTTGTTTGTTTATTTCGTTGGTGTCTAATGGTATGTTCATGCAGTTTTGTGTGTGTGTCACAGAAAGAGACAAAGATTTATTGAATTTTGGAGAGCTAGAGTGATATTAAAAAACCCACATAAAAGTGACAAACACCAGAATCAAACATTTAAAAATAAATCTCATTTCTTATGTCGATTCTGTAAAAAGACCTTGCAACAAAAGCAATCCCTATATGCCAAGGATCATGACTCACTGATTTCCATCAGTCACCTTCAATAGTCTTACCATTTATCTGCAGATCACAGGAGCTGCTGAGGCCATTGCTTTCCAAAAGATTACACTGATTTAGAATAAGCTTTTTGATTCTTGCCTCTACCTAAGGAACCAGTTTCAACAAGCATGACATTTTGAAGAGGCATAGTCAGATTTTCTTTTGCCAATTGAGATCTGCAGATAGAAGCTAGGATCCTAGTCTAGAATGCAATGGTTATCCCCATACTCTGCTATGGGTGTAAGACGTGGGTGACATATATAAGCCATCTTAAATGCCTGGATTGGTTCCATCAGCATTGCCTCAGGAAGATCTTTCACATTAGATGGGAAGACCATTGCACCAATAGTAGCATTCCCTCTGCAGCTAACATAACCAGCATTGAGGCAAACATCATGAAACATCAACTCTGTTGGGCTGGCCACTGCTGGGCTGGCAGATGGCTGACACTTGCCTCGCTAAGTCCTCAAAATTGTTCATGACTATACATTAGAAAAGCATTTAAACAGATGTTCACTGAGCCTGTTTTGTGTTTATACTAGGTATGCATTTCCCTTTTCAAATTCTTTATAGTTTATACTTCTCTGGCATGGAAAATGAGAGGAACTGTCCTCAGTCTTCAGGTCAACAACATGACCTCTTTCTGCATCTGCAATTATTTCCAGTCCTCACTGCTCCTACAAGCTTTTTTGACCACACAGATACCTCAGCCTTTAGGCTAGACACTTGCCAGCTTTGAAGTTACTGTTGCTTCTTCAGGAAGATTTATGAGGGATCTAGGTACGTGTCATTCACATCTGCCCATCTTACATTTTGTCCTATCAACTCAAGAAAAAACATGAGCTTTTGGTCTATATATTTTATTCATTTATTTTTTTAATCCACTGCCTTGATATATATCTGCCACTCAGTGGTCTTTCGTTTGATCAATGCTTACCCTATTGTAAAATCTCACATTCAGATGTACATTTAATTAAATCCAGCCTTACATGGCAATACTAAATTAGCCTCCCTTCAGTCCTTAGGAGAATTCCCGTGTGTATTTCACTAGAGTGATAGAGAAGTCAATGGAAGTACAGTACCTGAAATTATATATGCTGATATTTTTTCCCACAATTCTTGCTAAAAATTCTTTATTCTCTTTTGCAAGCTTTTTCTAGAATGGAGTTGTTTGGCACACAGATGTCATCAATAACTAATAACCTTATCTCCATCTAAATGTAATCCTATGTTTCTTCAGTGTATCCTTCTCTGCTTAAAAAACGGTTTTGTTGCTGGAACCTATATTCATCCTTTTCTCCTTTGTAAATAGGAAGTGAGAGAAAATCAGCAAGAGACTGGTTGCAACACGTTACTAAATACAGAAAATACATCTAATTTTCCTCTCATTGACAATGGTACAAACTAGAAGTAAATTTACTCTTCTGTACAACCTGTGCATGGGCCATATTTTCATACTTGTATGTATATTTAATAGTACTTGATATTACAAGTAGTCTCAATAAAGTCTTATTTTTGGGGTATGATACTATTGAGAGTGTAAGTGTTACAGTCAGCCCTAAGTGATCTGCCAATCTGTGTACTTCTCTACCCATGAGAGGAAAAGTAACAACAAATTGATAATCAGCAAAGAGGACTATTAATGAAGTGTTGGTGTTTGAAATCTTTTTCTTATGGTCAAGCCTTTAAAAAAATCCACAAAGGAGGCAAAAAACACCTGACATTTTTTAAAGGTATTTCAAACCTGTTTTTATTACCAATGCAGTATGCCATTGACTAATAAGAGCACTATGTGTTATAGGCTTTTTACAAGGATGTCCAATTATTTACTGATGTAGAACAACTGCAGCAAGCATCATTTATTGTTTAAAAAGTTGAGATGGAAATAATGTAATCAAAAGAGCAGTGGGAGACCTTCAGGATGTCCTGTAGTTAAATGGTATCCTTGAAATTAAAACTTCACATTCTCATGTCAATGAGAGGCACATATGCAATTTTTCTCAGTCTAACTCAGTGATCGACTCTCTCAGCTTCAGGAAAGGAGTAATGGGTTCAAGTCCCCCAGAAGGTCCTGTTCTCATAAGCGGTTGCTGACACTGCAGTGTGCATTACTTACTAAAGTACTGCTGCTCTTCATTGTTAAAGATGATGCTAAACTTAAGTTCTTTGTAGCCATCCAGGTGGAAATTGAAGATCCCTTAGGATTTCTTCAAAAAAAGAAGTGAATGACTAGTGTCCAGGCTCAATATTACATCTTTCAGTAAAATACAGTTCGTAATGTTCATGACTATATGTAAGCTATTACTGCACACAGAATGGCTTTTCTAATTGCCTATATAATCATTGACACTGTTAAACAAAGTGTCCTGGGGCACCTTGAATGGGAAAAACACCATACAAAACTCTAGGCTAAGCTAATTTTTTATTACATGACACCTACAGATAATGCTTTGAAAATGAGTTCAGTTAAAAGTATACATTTTAAAAATATGTTTTCTGTTTCTTTAAAGGACAAGAGATCAGTTGCCATGCAATCAATCCTAGAAGACAGAGACAGATGAGACAGCTAAAGGCTTAACAACTTGCATAAGGAAATGTCTTTAGGATACTCATGTCTAGTCTGAAAAGGACAGACCTTAAGAATTTCTGTTGCCTTCATACTATTTCATATTCAGATTGTTTAATAAAAAAATAACTCAGCTTGTATAATCAGTAAAAGATTGGCATGGAGAGATACACTGATGAACTCTAGAAACTCTAGAAATGGGGGGGGAGGAAGAAGCAAAATCAACCCTAAGCATGCCTTGCTAATGAACTCGCATACTGACACAGTAACTGAGCTAAACCTATTTTGTTTTATTCATCCTTTTGTGGCAGAAACAGAAGAACAGATATAGGAAGCAATGATAATGGTTGTGACAGATTTTTTTTCTTAACAATTAAATTGGGGTTAAAACAATAAATAGCTTTGGTGCTAATTGACTCATCCAGTATATTCCCTAAATAATTTTAAACATTAAGAATATGTATTCAGCAACAGAAATAAAATGTGTGTGGGCATATGTGATTGAGTAGGCATGTGAAAAGAAAAATAGCCTTTAAAGGTAGATCTTATTCAAAGAGGCATCAAAAACAACAGCACAATTTGCCACATCTAAATGCATGTTATTTTTGCTAAAAGAAATCTTAGATTAATGGAATGATACAATATGAACCTTTGAAAAATTGTTTGTTTTTCTTTGCCTTGTTGGTTTGCAGGGAATTTATTTCTGGCCAATGGGGCTTTGTCATTCTTATTCTAACTTTTAATCCAATATGGTTTTCTTGTGATCAGCGTTATGTCATTTCATATTATGTACCTAATGGTATACTGTCATGTAGGATAACATCACGCCATTTGAAAGACATCATAATTGTAACTATAACACAGTCTTCCTGGCAGACTCTGCAAATCAGCTCTGGTTTTATATAAAAGGCTTTCCCTCTGGCTTTAACCTGACATATTGCCTACTGACCAATTCTAAGTTCAATTTACAACTTGTAAGACAAAACCAGGATACATCTTTAGAAATCATTGTATCTTTTTTTTTTCCATTTAGAAGGTAACTAGTGAAGAATAATCCTATTCTGCACAGACACAGTGGACATATATTTAAAAACAAGTTTAGTCTGTGACAGTAATTATGAATACTGCTGTGAGGGACACTAATGTACTAATGCTACAAGGCACACTCTTTAGCGTATACATCAAACCACCCTGGATATACCGAAAATGTCTCTGCTCTATCACAGTCCTCTATCACAGGATGAAATTATAGAAACAGGAAGAGGAAGCTGAGCAGAAGACAATGAGCAAAAGTTCTGTGGTCTACTTTAAGTATCTGTTATTCTTTGGGCTCTGGGTGCCAAGATGGGTCAGACTTTAGAAATTTTTTTTTTGTTGAACTGAACCATTAAAGCCACTTCCATCAAATATCCACCATTTTCCTGACTTCCACAAAGATCACCACAGCATAGAGGATGGACCATGGGAAACCTGGAGACACAAATTCCAAGTGCCATTTTGAATGATTGGTCTCAATAATATATAGCATTTATAGACAGCATTTTGCACACCCTAATTACACATCACCTAAACTGTCACTTGTGTAGTAGAGATTGTCATTCTCATTGTCCCTGTTTTATAGCTGGGTATATCTAGTATTTACCTTGGACTGACACATCTACGGCTTAGGGCATGTCCAAGTGTTCTCTGCACCCAGTCTTTAGGCTGCATGATTGTAAACTGGGAGTGGCATGTACAGGTTTTTGCCAGTGCCAGGTGTACGAATGGGTTTACCAGGTTCAGGGGGGGTTGACAGGATCTGGGGAGCTGGTGGACCTCTTCAGGTGAAGTAACTTAGTTCTGTCCCACCACTTTTGGCTCATTTTAAAACCCCATGAACACAGAATCACAGAATCATACAAAAAGAGGGTTGGAAGACACCTCAGGAGGTGATCTAGTCC
>NW_017728994.1:2184615-2196724 GCF_001723915.1 Gavialis gangeticus | reverse complement strand
CTTAAGGAACGACCACTCGTCCTGGACACTGAGTTCCCCTGCCCTCAAGGACCCCAGCGCCTCACCCACTAGTCTCCTCAACTTGTTGAAGTTGGCCCTCCTAAAGTCTAGGGCTACCGTCTTGCTGCAGGCCCTTGACACCCTGCGCTGGATGGTGAATTCCAGCAAGCGATGATCGCTATCGCCCAGGTGGTCAAGAACCTCGAGGCCCCTTACCAGGTCATCACCTGTGGCCAGGACCAGGTCCAACAGGGCGTTTTCTCTGGTGGGACTGTGCACCTCCTGTATTAAGTGGAGGTCCTGTATCTCCGCTAGGAACCTCCTGGAATGGTCCATCCTGGCTGGCTGTTCCTCCCAGCAGATGTCCGGGTAGTTAAAATCACCCATGACAACTACATCCCTTGCCTTAAGTGCCTCTGCAAGCTGGCCCGAAAATTCCCGGTCCAGCTCCTCCCCTGTTCCAGTGTTTTACTACCCTCTTAGTGAGAAAATTCTTCCTAATATCTAAGCTAAACTTCCCTTGCTGCAACTTGAGACCACTGCTCCTTGTTCTGTCATTTGCCACCACTGACAACAGTCACCCTTTTTTGAACCTCCCTTCAGGTAGTTGAAGGCTGCTATTAAATCCCCTCTGTCTTCTCTTTTATAAACTAAATAAGCCCAGTTCCCTCAGCCTCTCCTCATAAGTTATGTGCCCCATCCCATTCACCATTGTTGTTGCCTTCAATTGGACTCTCCCCAATTTTTTCACATCCTTTCTGTAGTGCAAAACTGAACATAGTGCTCCAGTGCTGAATAGAGGGGAATAATCACATCCATTGACCTGCTGGCAATACAGCTCTGTATGCCATTAGCCTTTTTTGCAACAAAGGCACACTGTTGGCTCATATTCAGATTATTTTACACTGTAACCCCCAGGTCCTTTTCTGTAGAGCTGCTTCCCATCCAGTCATCCCCCAGCATATATTGGTGCATGGGATTGTTCCATCCTAAGTGCAGGGCCTTGCACTTATCCTTGTTGAACCTCATAGATTTATTTCAGCCCAGTCCTCCAATTTGCTAGGTCACTCTGAATCCTAGACCTACCCTCCAGTGTATCTACTACTCCCCACAGCTTGGTTTCATCTGCAACACTTGCTGAGGGTGCACTCTATGCCATTTTCCTGGTTGTTAATGAAGCTATAGAACAAAACCAACTCTAGGAATGACTCCTGGGCACTCCACTTGATACCAGGTGCCAGCTGGACATTGAGACATTGATTACTACCTTCTGAGACCAAATGATGCTCCAGCTAGTTTTCTATCCACCTTACACACCATTCATCCAGGCTGTACTTCCCTAGTTTGCCTTTGAGAATGTTGTGCACAGATAGGCATTTAGATTGAACTAAGTTTATTTAGGTTGATCTAAATGTAATGTCTGTCCATACCTTAATATAGGCATCTACAAAAAAATAATTCAAGATACAATCCCTGCCTAGAAGAGTATGCAGTCTATATTCAGTATGATGCAGTAGGTAGGGATCTTAAAAAAACAAAAATAGAGGACCCTAGCCCTGTTACTAGAAGGCGGGCCGAGGGTTCAGAAAGACCCCAGATGATGGAGAAGGGGGGTGGGGGTGTAACAGGGAACCCTAGCCCTGTCACCAGAAGATAGGTCTGCCCCATTAAGACCAGAACTTTCTGGGCACAAAATGCTGGTAAGGAGGGGGTTAAATACTGAGCCTAGCCAGCTACTTAGCTGACCAGAAGGGGCAGGCCAGGACTGTAAAAACCCTGGGGAGAGCAGCAGTAAGGGCCGGCAGCCTTAAAGGGGACTCCAAGGGTGTCCCACATAGGGTGCAGATAACAGGGAAGATGGCACTAGGGAAAGCAACCTGTTACATTGGTGCATTGGCCAGGAAACGTAGGTCCGATGGCCGTGCACAGTAGCAATCTTTACCACCACCACCCCTCCCCCTGGTTGTAGCAGTATAGAGAGCCCCAAATTTCCAGAATAAGGCCCCAGTGAGGGGGTGGTGATAAGCCCAGTGCAGGTGTGGAGCCCCAGGGAGGAGGTGGTGATGATGAGCCCCAGTGAAGGGGAAATCAGAGGACTAGGAGTTCGACTGTGTGCAAAGGGCACAGGAAAAATGAGAAGCTGGAAAACGCCAGAGCCAAGTGCCCAGAGTGGGGCCAGTGTCTGCTGTAGTAATGGGGGCTGGAAGAACAGGATGCTGGGGGGAGTGTAAACAGCTAAGGGGGAAGGTATGTGGCAGGGCACTGTTTGTGCCTGCCACTTTAAGGGCTAGAAGACGGCAGTCGGCAGGTGCCTGATTAGGGCAGCCATTTTAGATTCAGGGCTGCCCATATAAACAGCGCATTTTGCTGCTGGGAAGCCAAGCAACAACATTACCTGGCTATAGGTATTGTCTGGAGGTAAGGGAGGTGCTGTAAGGGGATGGTCAGGAGGCTCCTGGTCCTGGGCATGACCTAAAACTGCACTCTGATGGGAGTGGGTGGCCTGGTGGGGCTCTCAGTGGTGCAGGAGCCCCCAGGAAATACCAGGCCAGTTGCCACCCCGGTGAAAGGTGGATTGGGGCACCTTACCCCTAGCCCCCACAACCAGGTAGGTTACCCCCTTTGTAGGGTCTGGAAGGTGGACCCCAGTGAGAGAGTGGGGCCATAGACTTGCACCTGTCTGGACATCCCTGACTGGTCAATGCTGGGGCTAGGACTGGAAGGGTCAAAAGGCCAGGGGCCAGGGGCCCACTGTGAGGAACACCCAAGAGCTGAGAGCCTGGGGTTCTGACTGGCCTGGAGGTGGGCCACGGCTAGTAGCCAAAGGTCCCCGGGGGGACCACACCTGGAAGGGGAAGCAGCTCAGGGAGCTATGTTGCCCAGGATGAAGGTGGAATAGGCCGCCTGAGGAGAGGAATCCAGGTGGTGTTCAACTAATAGGATTGTGGGGGCCAGTGATATTGACAACATCTGGATGCCATCTGTGAGGCTTGGTTGCAGTGTAGGGGAGTAAAGGAGCCGCAGATAGAGCCCCTTGGCATCAGAACAAGAAATGGGCAGCCTCCCATTTAATTTACATCAATTAAATAATCAACAACAAGGAGTGGTGGGCGAGAAGGTGGGCAGTTAGCCCAGAAACAGGTGGGCAGGCCACAGTGAGATCGGCCCTGAGAAGGCCCCTTGTTACAGGGGCATAAGACAAAATAGACAGTTCTGACCCAAAATTAATCACATGGTATTACATGTAGGCCTAGGAAATTCTGGGTGGTTTCAGTAAACAAATGGAGTGGTGGTTGGCTGCATTAGTCTGAAATCAGGCATCTGATGAAGTAGGTCAGGCCATCCATTTGGTGATCTGCTGGCCACATCCATCCCTTGAAGGTTAATGTGAGCCCATGGGTGTCTTCCTGGCTGCTGCTCCCCTCATCACTTCTGCTGCTACAATAGCCAGTTTCTCTAGGCTCTCACTCCCTCTCCCAGGTTCTGCTTCCTGCCCCACTCCTGGCAGCAGAACAGGAGGGTCGCACAAGGCAGGATCAGGTGTCAGGATAGCACTGCACATGCAGATTCAGGTTTCCCATGTGGTAAGGGAGGAATTGGTTTGCCTGCACTGGGGGCACAGCCAAGGAGAAGGCCATACTGCTTGTTCTGCCTGTCATTAAATGAATGTTTTCCCAAACATCTTTCCTTGCCCTTCCCTTCTCATAGAAATGAGAATTCCTTTTAAACAGAGGCCAGATGACCATTATATAGATTATCAGGCAGGCAATCAAGAGAACTGGATTTTAGAACCAGCTCTACTCCTTGTCTGCTGGGTAAACTTAGGCTGGCCACTCCTTTCTTTGAGCCTTTGTTACTCCATCTGTAAAATAAGAATGCCTTCTCTATAAGGCACTGAGATCTATGATTGAAAAGTGGTATATATTATTAGAATGGAGGGAACTTGGCAAATGCATCTGAATTCAAGGCATGGATTGCAAGAAGGCAGACCTCAGAGAGAAGAGGATGAAGCTGCCTTGAGGTTGGCAATACTGGAAGACTTGTGGGGAAAATAAAAGGGAGCACAAAGGTCAGACTTGTAGGTAAGGGTGGGCAGTGGATTTGCAGAAAAGAAAAATAAGTAACATGAATCAGGCAGCCAGTGAAATGACAAAAGAAGTGTGAGTGCTAATATGGTAGAAGAAAAAAAAGTCAGGGGGGAGTTTTGGAGGGACTGGAGAGAGGCAGGATTAAAGTAAAAAAAAAGTTTTTAAAGATTCTGCCTTCTGTAGTCAGAATGAAACAGACCTAACTCCACAAGTATTCCCATTTATCTCAGCATGTGGGGTAGAATTTGGCCAAACCTTAGGATACTGATTGGAAAAAAAATCACAGGATCTTTTAGCTTCCAGTGCTTTTGTGTTTGGGATTGGGACAATTCTCTTCTTCCGATTTTCAATTTGACAATTTGCATAGCAGACTACTTGCAATCAAATGTGGCTCTACATTTTTTAACTGGCAATGAGAAAAGTGTCATTTACAAGTGTGGAGATTTCATAAAATAAACAACAAACTTTCATAAAAAGAAGTTATATAATGAATATTTCATTTAGTTCCATTCATAATATGTCTCCCTATGAAGGTGGTATTTTTATATCCATGTTATTTCATAGACATGAAAGCCAAACACTGAGATATTTTCAATTTTGGGTTCCTCATCAATCATTAGAGTCAAATGTGTAACTTAATTTTTAAAGCAGGCTCTGCTTCCATTTTGGCTGAACACTTATAATTGCACAGACATCATCTGGTCCCATATGAGCAAATTCTATGGAAACTTCTCTTATGATGTTCTGCCAAAAAAAAATCTTTAGATTGACCTAGAAAATCTGTTTTGCTACTTTGGTCCTATTGTACCCCTCTCTTGTACCAGACCAGGCAGTGGATGTATTATATGCATTAACAAGAACTGGAATAAGATTACCAAACTCATTCTTAGTTGTAACCAATGGAAGAACTGAAATCATTTTTGGAAATCTCTGATGATGAAATAATTTCATGTCTTGAATTCATGAAATATCTGTCTCTGGTTGCATTGCTCCTGTTGAGCAAAATAATTCAAAGAACAGCTTTGAAATACCTTCAAGTATTTTACTAGGACTCTATTAAAACACTGGAATTGTGACAAAAGGTTTTTGTCTCTGACTTCCTGCCTATTTTATAATATACTGAGTATCAAGATACTAATGCCTTGCAATGTGTGAAACACAGAATCTCATCACTGATGCTCAAATCTCCTGTTCATTTCAAACTGTTTTTACAAAATCTGATAAAACTGACAGTGACATGAAACACATTTAAAAAATAACAGATCACTAGGTATTCAGTTGCTAAACCCACAGTACCTCTCCTATCCTACACTGGGAAATCCACTTGGCCTCTCCAGTACTACATTATGAAAAACCAATGGACCTTGATTGCACCAGTGGATGTCACCCTTGCTAAGTACATTGGCTGCCTATATGCATGCTAATTGGCATTATAATTGGAATACATCAGAGCAGACTCAATTAATTGAATCTTAATTAATTGAGTCTGCTATGCATTCTAATTAGAATGCTGAAGCATTACCATGTCACGTGTATTAAGCCCCTGCTCATTTAAAAATGTCCATTGGTAGCTTTAACTAAACTTTGTCAAATGAGGTTTAGATAAAGAATCCTGTGACTATTTTTAAATGTGTGTGGGCTTAATACACATGAGGCTGTCGTGTTTTAATTAGATTGGCTGTCTAGAAGCTGCTCTAATTAAAACGTTCCTTCCCCACCTCTGAGCACATATATAAGCAGCCATTTATATCTTCCCTCTTCTATACCGCTTCTATACCTGTGACTTCTTTCATACTAAAGTGTTTAACCCATTTTAATGCTAGTGTTTTATTATATTGTAAAACCCTGTTTGAATTGTAGATTCATACATGTTAGGGCCAGAAGGGACCTCAGTAGGTCATTGAGTCTGACCCCCTGCCCTGGGCAGGAAACAGCACTTGTCCAGTCTCCTTTTGCAAGCCCCCAGGGTAGGAGAGAGCACCACATCCCTTGGAAGCCTATTCCAGATTCTGGCAACCCTTACTGTGAAGAAGTTCTTTCTAATGTCCAACCAAAATCTGTTCTCCATCAATTTGTGGCCAATGTTACAAGTTACTCCAGGGCGTGCCTAGTAAATAGAAGATCTCCTATTCCCTGCTGCCCTCCCTGATTAATTTATAGGTAGCCACAAGATCATCTCTCAGCATTCTCTTGCAAAGGCTGAAGACAACTAGGTTCCACAGTCTCTCCTCATAGGGTCTTCCCTGGAGGCCTCTGACAATATGAGTGGCCCTCCTTGCATTCAGGGATAGGCATGTTCCTATCTCCCCAGAGGTCTGGAGACCAAACCTGTACCCTCACCTGGTATGGCCTACTCATTGAGGCAATTTGCCAGGGTGTGGCTGCTGTCACATGGAGACAGCTACTTGGAGCCACAGTTGAGAGTTGAGTGCTGGTGAGTATCAACAGAGGAAGAGTCACTCAGGTGAGCTCTGGGCTGTTCCTGGCTGTTCCTGGCTGTGCTGTGCTCAGGCCAGGCAGCTGCAGCAGCAGCACTGGGAGTGGAGCCAAGTCAGGGGGCCTAGCCCCTCCAACCCTTGCTCCCAGCACTGCCACCAAGTGCAGCACAGGCCAAGCCTGGCAGGAGTAGCCCCGTGCAGTCTTTCCTCCCCCCAGGGACATTAGGACCGGGGACTGGTGGGCATGGGGAGGGTGGGCTGAAGCTGCTGGCTGGAAGGCTGCACTAGGCTGTTTCTACTGGGTCTGGCTTGCATTGCGCTTGGCATGGATCACAGCAGTGGTGGGAGTAGGGACACCCCCTCCATGGCCCTGCTCCTAGCGTTGCCGCTGCAGCCTCCTGGCCTGAGTGCAGCCCAGCCACGAACAGCCTAGAGCTGCTCCAGTCCCAGCCCTGCCTGCCCCACATGCAGATCTGGGGCCATACACCCCCTCGTGCCCTCCTGGGCTGTGTGCCCCCCCTCCCCACACCTCCTTTCACCATGCCTCTAAGATGGGCCACTTGCCACTCTGCCCTTGCCCCATCCTGGCTGTGCAATGCTTTCCCCTCCCTCACCACCACTGGGGGGTGATCAAGGCTCTAGCAGTAAGGGAGGGAGTGGGGTAGGGCTGGAGCCTCTATCTGCCCCACCCCCATGATCCTTTCGTTTCCCTGCCCTCCCCACAGACTTACCTGCTGGGTGGCCTGGGGGGTAGATCTTCAATTCCTCTTAAATTCCAAAAGTGATCTCTGACCTAAAAAGTTTGGACACTGGGTTAAACACTGGAACAGGTTAACTTGAGATCCTGGGATCTTTGTTACTGGAATTTTTGTTTTTCTAAAGCTTAGACAAACATTTGTTTGGGATAGTTTTGATCGCCCTTGAGCATGGGGTTCCTAGAAGACCTCCCAATATCCTTTCCACCTTTACTTTTCTATGATTCTATGATCAGCATCATAATCTTACAAGAAGCTGAATAGGGCCCTGCGAAGCTTCGGGTGGTGATTAGATTCAAAGGAAATTCAGCCCAATTTTGTGGCCGAATCTCCGAATCCGAATCAAATCAGGGGACCAATTTAAAGGTCCAAATCAATTCAAAGCTCTTCAAATCTTCAGAAAAGATTTGGAGAGCTTTGATGATTTGGGCAGTCCCTGGTGGCTGCAGCAGGGAGCTGCACTTGGACTCAGGTGGTAAGTACTAGGGGTGGGGGAATGGGGGAGGGAGTTAAGGGACCATAGGGGGGACCTCTGCCAGCCACTCTGACCCCCCGCTCCCTAGTCCCCAAACCCCGCCTGTTCCCCAAGGCCCCCCATGGCTACTCCATGACCACAGCTGACTTCCTGCCCCTTGGGAAAGGTGCTGGACTCAATGATCTTCTGAGGTCCCTTCCAGCCCTAATGTCTATGAAATCTATTATTAACTAATTTGGCTTTTTATTGCTATTGCATCATCTACCCTATTTTATGTAATTTTGTCTAAAGTTCTCTGGTGAAAGTATAAGAGCAGCATCTACTATGATGTCAGACTTAAAGAGAAAAGATGACGAGTGGTAGAGTTCACATATACTGCACTCTACAGTAAAAGTCTCACAGCATATCCACACAAGCACGGACATGCTGTATGTAGCACCACACATGCCATACATGCAAGTGATCCCCGCACTATTAATTTGCAGCATGGAGGGGGGCAGGAGGGGATTTTGAAACTGAAAGGTCCAAGTGTCAGAAAAACCAATGCCTTAAAAGCGGGGCAGTGCACATGGTGGCAGCATGTACTGCCAGAAATCAGACCCTGGCCGACCAGCCAGAGCTATACTAGAACTTTCAACCAAATTCTGTGCTGCCAGATTGCAATGGCTGCAGCTCTCAGAGGCCCTCAGGATCCCAGGTAAGGTTTCTGGGGCCATCTCAGGTGCTGGTCCCAGCCTCTCCTACCCCAGCCAAGTCAACTTTCCATGCACCAGAGCATGCATGCATGGGAATTTCTTGGGGACAAGAAGCCGCAGCACATACTGTGTTCAAATTTGTGCAGCTGTTCTTTGTTCCCAGGAAGTTGCATGTTCCCATTCATGGTGATGCTTCCTCAGAGTCTTTAATGTCACCTCTACCCAACCAAGATACCTGTGTGCACTGAGGCTAAATTAAAATGAGGCAGATTTTCTCTTCTGACAGAAAAACTTGTACAACTCTGTACTGCAAGGACAGGAAACAGAAGGGAAGCTGGAATTTTTTAATGTCAACTTCAGTCCTACTAAACGTATGGTCAACTATTTTGACCAGAATTTTCTGAGTTATGCTGCCAAGGTTAAATTGGGTTTACTACAAGACCCCGTTAATGTTGCCATTGAAGGAGGTACTAGTTTTGCCAGGACTCACATGGGGAGTATCAGAAAGCCCCTATTTACAAAGTTGTATCACAGATTTGTAGTAGAACTGAGAACAAATTGATTGGAATAAATTCCAAGCCATCTTAACTCTGCAATCAAGGTTGGAGCCTTATGTTTATATGGCATGCTATACCATGCAAACTAGACATGATTGACAAATAATAGTACCTGCATTATTGCACAGTTATCTTTTACTTAATAAATAATTTCTTCATGAGGGTTAGAGTGGAACAAACAAGACAACTTCTCAATGACATCAATTTTCTGGGTGATTAATTGTGTTGTGATTTCTTTTATGTCTAATATAGACAACCAAAGTATTCTGACAAAACATCAGAAGTATGGAATAAGAAATGCTGCTTACACGGTGTCTTATAAAGGGAGAAATTGAGACCTGGTCAGAGCAAGTCTTTGGCAACAAAAGCCAATAGGATCAAATCTACCAGTATAGTCCTGTCTCCTGTTGGGCACATCAGCTGAGGCTTCATTTTAACACTCTGATTCTATATCTTAACAAAGTAGTAGTTTCATCAGTCCTGAAATCATAATCTTTCTGACAGTTCTTATGCTGGATACTTGGTATATCTAAAATGTGCATCAATGTGACCTGGAACAAAGCACCAAAAATGGGCAAATGTCTGACTGAACACAATTAATTGAGACTGAGTTTGCAATCTGTTTTGCCTTGGAAAAAGGGGGTTTTATTCCTGAAAATATCAAAGTAAATTTTTTATACATAACTAATGAATTCACATATGGTATCCCAGAAAACTTTTCCATTACAAAGATCATACCAAAACAGGTCATGCATCTCCCTCCAAACTTAGAGCAAATGAGGAAACACTTTCAGGGTGTCTCAATGCAATTTCCAAAGCAGATACATTAGTTTGTTCAACTTGAAACCATTTAGCTGTTCACAATACGGTATACAGTCCATGTTTTGAAAGTGTATGCATGATATAAAATAAAAAAGCAATGAATCTTCATAAAAACACTGCAGGCAGATGTCACTGGTTTCTTTTTCTCTTACTTTCTCTCATTTGCTTTCTAATAAAAAATTTCCCCATCTTGCTTCTTATCAGTCAGAAATTCCAACTTTGAGAATGCACCATATGAAGAAGAATAACCTAAATGATGTGGGATTGGACTATTAAATTCATAGTGCCTAATTATCCTAGGGGAAATGAAAGGTAGAAAACCTTAGTAAGGGATTTTTATGGCTGCACTTCAATGATCAAACAATGAAAAGGAACCTTTAGAACTGAAACAAGAGTACATAACTATGGATGAGTAAAAAAAGAATAATACAAATATCTGTGAATCAAATCAGACCCTCATCAAATTGTGAGGGTCTTAAAAAATAACTAAAAATGCTTTATAAATACATTAGAGGAGGGCAAAGGGAAGTATAAATTTTAACATGAAAGAAGAGAAAGCAGATGATGTTGAGAAGGCATAAGTATTTAACGCCTCCTTGCATCATTCTTCACAAAACATCTTAATTGTGACCAGATACTTAATGAAGTTAATTCTAGTGAGGAGTCAGGAATTCTGGCCAGCATCCAGATAGAATAGGATAAGGCAATATTAGATAAGATAAATGTGTTCAGATAAGCAGGGCCTGAAAAAATTCACCTAAATTATTTAAGAAATTAGCTATAGAAATCTCTGAAGTATTAGAATTATTTTTGAGAACTTGTGGAGAAATGAATAAGTACTAGGGACTGAAGGAGGACAAAAAATAAAAAAGGACACAGGAAATTATGGACTACTCAGGTTAAGTTTAATTGCTAGAAAGATTTTGGAATTAATTATCCCTGACTTGTTGATAGGAAACAGCTGGAATTGTTAAGACCAGAACATATGAAATCAATCTAAATTCTTGCTTTGATAAGGTATCTGGTAGGGCTGCATGAAGCTTCAGTCCCTGATTCAATTTGGCCGAGATTCCACAGCTCATGAATGGTGTGATGGTGGTGCACATGGAGTGTCCCACAGGAGTGTGAGAGGCTCCTCAGCATGCTTGGCAGCAGACCTGGAAGTGGACCAGAAGCACTTCTGTTCCACTTCTGGGTCCACCAGGGAACATGCTGCCCCCCCACCCCCACTCCTCCCCAGCTCGGCAACTGGTGCCTCCTGGATCTGGGGGGACAGCACCCGGGGTCCCCTACAACTGATTGCTGAGCTGGGTGGACATGGGGGGGGGGGGCAGCACACTTCTCAATGGATCCGGAAGTGGTCCAGAAGTACTTCCAGTCCACTTCTGGGTTTGCCACTGAGCACGTGGAGGGCTGCCCCCACACTCCTGGGGGACACTCAATCTGCCCCAGCATTGCAACATTCACAAGAAGTGCTGGTACTTTGAAGTATGTGGAAAAAACTTTTAAAGCTTTGTCTATGTATGAATTGCTGATTCTCCAAATCATCAGATTTGGATTCAGCAAAATAAAATCAGAGACAGTGATCCAATTCAATGAATCAAATCAATGTCCCTGATTTGGGATGAATCCAAGTCTGAATTGAATAAGGCCCACTTCGCACACCCCTGGAATCTGACCTATTGGATAACAGGAAAGCACTATGTGTACTATCTATATATTTATTATTATATTATTATATGGCCCTACATGCCATTCTCATAAGCAAGCTGAGGAAAATTGGTCTATGCCGGACCACAATTGGTTGAAAATTTGCTCTTGATATGGAATACCTAACTGGGAGTACATCTCCAGCCTGGCCTCAGACATGTTTCATAGTTTCATAGTTAGTAGGGTCGGAAGGGATCTGAGCAGATCATCAAGCCCAACCCCCTGCCATGGCAGGAAAAAGTACTGAGGGTCAAACGACCCCAGCAAGGTCATTGTCTAACTTTGTCTTAAAGGTCTTAAAGACCCCCAGAGTAGGAGCCAGCACCACTTCGCTTGGAAGTTGGTTCCAGATCCTAGCCGCCCTGTCGGTGAAGTAGCGCCTCCTGATGTCTAGTCTGAATCTACCCTCTGCCAGCTTGTGACTGTTATTTCTAGTCACTCCTGGTAGTGCTTGGGGGAACAGGGACTCCCCCAATGCCTGCTGGTCCCCTCTGACTAGTTTGTAACAGGCCACTGATCCACCCTCAGCCTTCTCTTGGAGGCTGAACAGGTTCAGGTCCCATAGCCTC
>NW_017728994.1:2171321-2179615 GCF_001723915.1 Gavialis gangeticus | reverse complement strand
CTAAGGATTTGGTGACCTGGTTGTAGAATGCCACCAGGTTGGTCTGACAGGATCTGCCGCTAATGAACTCGTGTTGGTTGCCCCTAAGCATAATCTCCCCTGCTGGCCCCTCGTGGACATGTGCCAGAATAATTCTCTCAAAAAGCTTACCCAGGATTGAGGTAAGACTAACCGGTCTATAGTTCCCTGGGTCCTTCCTCCTCCCTTTTTTGAAGATGGGAACCACATTGGCCCTCTTCCAGTCCTCTGCTCGTAAAGACATGCCAGGGGTCCCGCAATGACCTCAGCTAATTCCCTCAGCACTCTGAGGTGGAGATCGTCTGGACCAGCTGTTTTAAATACATCCAGTCCCTCCAGAAGTTCCCTGACTAGATCTTCACTGACCCTTGCCCTAGGTGTGCCTCCCCTGGGGCCTGAGGGGGGCTGGGGCTGATCTGGTCGTTGCTCAGGAAAATGGAGGCAAAGAAGTTGTTAAATAGGTAGGCTTTGTCGTCTGGAGTGACGACCAAATTTCCTAATGTGTCCTGAAGGGGCCCCACGTTACCCGGTACCTTCTTTTTGCCCCCTATGTATTTAAAAGAGGACTTCCTGTTGTCCTTGATCTGGGTAGCTAGTCCCATTTCCATCTCTGCCTTGGCCTTCGTGACGTCCCCACTGCATCCCCTAGCAACCGCAGTATGGTGATGGCCCCTCCCTTCCATTGGGTGTACGCCTCCCTTTTAGTTAGAAGACGTTCCCAGATGCCTTTGGTGAGCCATGGGGGCTTTTGCACCCTCCTGT
Source organism: Gavialis gangeticus (assembly GCF_001723915.1). NCBI lineage: Eukaryota > Metazoa > Chordata > Crocodylia > Gavialidae > Gavialis > Gavialis gangeticus. The sequence continues at coordinate 2,178,835 of NW_017728994.1, read as the reverse complement.
TCCCTTTGATCCATGTTATTAGTTCACCCCTAATCTATTCAATATTTTCCTTAAGGATTTGGAAGGTGAAATGCGGAAGACACTTGTAAATTTAGTGGATGATCTCAAGCTGGGAAGGGTTGTGAGCACTTTGTATGAAAGGTTTAGAATTAAAAATAATCCTGACATTGTGGAAATGGTCTGAAGTCTGTTAAAATGAAATTCAATACAGTCCAAGTGTTAAATTTGGAAAGGAGAAACTAAATGTGGATGTGGAAAGTGGGAAATAACTGGCTGGGCAGCAGCTCTGCATAAAAGATCTGGGAGTTATCACAAACTAAATATCAGGGTATAACTAAGGCAGGCTGAAGGAGGCAACTGCCCTGGGGTGCTGACTTGGGATGTGGAAAAAAGGGTCTGCTGCTAGCAGCCATGTGATTGCAATCACAATTGTGGTGGCAAGCAGCAATTGCTGTTGCCCCTGTGCCTTGCATCCCTACACTGCTGCTAAATATAAATCAATAATGTAATGCAGGTGCCAAATAAGGTAAATTTGATTGGGTAATATATTAACAGGGATGCTATATGTAAGACAGAACTTTTCTAAACACTGGCAGAAGGCAGGGCAGAGTGGTACCTTATAGATTAATTCAGAGATGCATAAGCTTTCCTAAGTAACAGCTTACTTGATCAGATGTGCTAGGCACTGGTGAGACCTCAGCTGGAATATGGTTCAGTTTGGGGCGATTTAAGATGTAGAAATAATGGAGAGTCCAGAGAAAAACAACAAAAATAATAAGAGTTTTGAAATCATGACCTTTGAAGAAAGATAGAAGAAATTGGATTTACTTAGTACAGAAGAGAAAAGACTAATAAGGGACTCTCCCACTATATCAAATTTAAAATACAATGAAGATCATGTGTTCTTCATGGCTACTGGAGGAAGGAAAATAAGAAATCATCTTAATTTGTAACAAGGAAGATTTAGGTTTGATATTGAGAGCAAAATAAAACTTGTGTGTGTGCACGCACATGCGTGGATCTGCAGGTATGAGCATGCGTGCGCGTGCACCGATCAGCATGTGTGTGTGTGTGTGTGTGAATCTGAGTGTGTGTGCATGCGTGCGCGCGTGTGGATCCGCATGTGTGTGTGTGCGTGTACAACTCTGTGGATCCACGTGCGTGTGCATGTGCGTGGGTCTGCGTGTGTGTCCATGCACGCATGGATACATGTGTGTGTGCACGCGTGTGGATCTGCATGTGTGTGCATGCATGCATGCGTGGATCCATGTGCATGTGCGTGCATTCGTGGATCCGCGTGTGCGCGCGCACGTGTGTGGATCCTCATGTCCGCGCATGTGTATCCATGTGTGTACGTGCATACACAGATCCACGTGTGTGTGCGTGCATGCTCATAGATCTGCCTGTGTGTGCACGCGTGCGTGGATCTGTGTGTATGCATGCATGCATACGTGTGTGTGTGCACGTCCATGCGCACGTGTATCTTTGTGTGTGTGCACACATGTGGATCCGCATGTGTGTGTGCACACGTGGATCTGCGTGTGTGCCTGCGTGCGCGTTGATCCGCGTGTGTGCGCGCGCGTGGATCTGCGTGTGTGCGTGCGCGGGCGTGTGTATTCGTGTGTGTATTCGTGTGTGTATCCACATGTGTGTGCACATGCACACACTCGTGACTGTATCCACATGTGTGCATGCGCACGCACACATGTATGTATCCTTTCTGGGCTCAACCCCACACATACCCCAGTATGGTTTCCAGGATAGAGGGCTTTTCTTTTCTTTTACTGAAAAGAATATATACATACATACTTTTATTTTTAATGCTTTTCCTTGCAAGGTTTTCATTTGTAGTTTGCTCTTCATTATTATAATATTTGTTGGTATAGTAAAAGATACATTTGGATTTCTTTTGATTGGTGTTGTTTGGTGGCGTTGGTTTGGTTTGGTTTGGTTTGGTTTGGTTATGTTTTGTTAGAAAATTTGATATCAAGTATCCTACAGTGGATACTACTATGTTCTTCTGATGCTGAGAAAAAGAAAAAACAAACCTTCTAATGGTTAGGCCGGTAAATCATATACATATGCAAAGTGAACTCAGAGTGGTTGGGCATTAGCTATTGCTTCACGTGCCCAAGACAGAACAAAAATTTGAAAGTGTAATACTATCTCATCTAACTATTATTTAGTCCTTCAGAAAGATCTATATTTTTATTGATCAGTCTTCTTGATGATCCTGCCAGCTCTGACCTCTGGGGACCTGTACTGCTCCAAAGCCTGGAATCCAAGAATGCTTTTATTTTGAAGATAGTTTCCTAAATCATCCTAGCCAGCTCCCCTCCCTACTATGTCTGTGCCCTACACCCTTCAGCATTGCCCCACCTTTTTCATGTGTCCTAGAATTCTCTATCAATTTATTTATGCCAAGAACATCTGGAATGCCTCTAGCTAATGGCCCATTACTCTGAGGTGCCTTATTGTTTTTTCCCGTTACAGACAGAAGACACTATGGTTTCCCGACCTGATCATAACCCCTTCTGATTGTGTCTGGAAATGGCAATTAACCTTGACCTAATAACACAAGGGCCAGAAGTATCTAACAGTTATGCATACTTTTCCTCCCTTAAATATGCATCCCTCAGCTCCTTTGATTAAACTGACAAAAATTGTAAAAATATACATGGACAGCATAGCATAATCTATGCAACGATAAAATGGACATAGATGGGTACAGGATACCATTGGGTTTCCAATGAGACCACATACACTACAGCAGTGAAATAAACATACATGACACCAAAAGTTGAGCTTTCTCAGATAAGTTTTGTGACACTTTTGAATATTCATCTCCAAGTGGGGAAAAATCAAGTGACATCAATAGTGATGTTGACAAAATCCACAAAGTCCAATTGCATTTGAGCGCATAGCCTCCTGTACCAAAGTCAGCCAGTGTGTTCCTTTGCAATCCTTAAAAAAATGTAGCAAGAATACTTGGTTGTTAAATTAGCCACTGGAGGTTGTCATTGTACTCTCAAGTATACCATAGAAGCATGCTGAAATTGTGTGTTCTGAGACCTTCTTGAAAGGATGGCAAAGTCTTAGTTAACACAATGTCATGAAAAAAATCTAGAAAACAGATTTTGGGCCATACACTCTCCTTAATCAGCTTAATCAGCAATATGCATTTATGAGACACTGCTTTTATTTTAGACCCAAGTTAACCTCTGTTACAGAACTTCTGCTTAATTTCTGTAAATTAACAATGGAAAGTGACTTTTGAAGCTGAGGTAACATTTAAAAAAAACCCTATATGTAGGGAAAAATAATATCCTACTAAGCAAGAAGTCCTTTTAACTTTCTTTCTGTTGTATTCCTTACTAATAGTTTAAACAATCCTGTGACACATTTAAGCTTTAGCTGGTTTGACCAGGGTATTTTTTTTACATTTATACTTTTTGAAACTTCTGCCTCAAATTTGTGTTATTCTATTGATTTTATGTTGGAAATACTAACAACATGAGAGTACCACAGTGTCCTGGATCCACAACAGTTCAGGACAGACCATAATCTTTGGGGGTGCCACATCCTCCAGGCAGCAGGATCAGCCAGATGGGCAGCTGACACAAGGGCTTTCAGATATTCAGAGCAATCCTGACTATCTAACAGAATGTCCCTTCCCTGCACTGTGATGACTCTTTTTTTATTTAATTCATCCCTCTTTGCCCGTCCATCACAGTTTCTCCATCTCAATTTCAAAAAAGCAGGCAGAGCAAATGAGCAATGCTGGGGAGAAGCCTGGAGGCTGGAGCCAGAGAAAAGAGGCTACAGGGGAGCTGAGAGGTATATGGGGAGAGGAAAACTAGGAGCGGGGCTGTGGGGGGAGTGGGGAGGCTGGAGAACACAGAGAGAGAGAGAGATAGGGGATTGGGAAGAGGTGACAAGAGGAAAAAATGGCAGGAGAGCTTGCAGAAAGCAACAGGGCTGAGGGCCTGCAGAAAAGGGACAGAGAGGAGGCAGAAACTGGCAGGAACAGAGCTGAGAGCCGAGATGGGGAGAGAGAGATGGAGACCAGAATTTAAGGTAGGGAAGGGACCAGGGCTCAGTAAAACACAACCCAACTCGGGGTTACAAATGATAGTGGTTTTATTGAAAAGGGGAGATGGTGCCATGATATTTTATAGGTTCCTTTGTACGCACACACTCAGATAGACAATGGCAGCAGGAGTTAAAGAGGCTTCGTGCAGGGGCTGAAGTCTGGGAGGAGACAGAGAGAGTCCAAATTGGAAGAGGAAATATGCAGGTGATACCTACCTATCCCAGGCTGAAAGCGAGTCCTCAATGGCCATTTGGGGTCTCCTTCAGCTTGGTGTTGTCCAGAGGGGGTCGCGGGCAGGGCATCTGGGGTGGATAGGCAGTGTGATGTGCAGCTGGTCTGGTCCAGATGGAAATGGCATTCCCAAGGAGTCAGTCTTCACTACCCCTTTTATGGGGCAGGCTACCTCTAATCTCCTATGGGAAGGGCCTGTCCAGGCAAGTTCAGCCCTGTTCCACAGGGTTCTAGATGTTCATACTGAGCATGTGCAGCCTTGGCACAATGGTGGGTTGCCTCACCTTTTGTTTCTTGAATGCTGAGGTTGGTTCCAAGGGCTGGGTCATTGGTCCAGGTATTGGTGTTGATGGTTTGGTCATTCAGAGGGAGCTATTTTTAGACCTACTGCCATCGTCTCTCAAGTACCCTCATTCATCTCCATTCATTCAGGAACCAAGTTACATAGGAGGGGTATTAGGAGTCATAGGTTACATAACTGTGCATGGGGATAAGATGGAGGATTGACATTACAGGATGGAAACTTGCATGACATGCTAACTTACATATATAGGCCTAAAACAGTAATCACACCATATAAAAGCAGTAAAAAAAAAATCAATACAAACATAATAATTAACACTTATAGAATGGTGGAATTTCTGTATCAAAATAGCAGGGCACTTATTTGCAGAGGGGAGAAAAATAAAACTTACTACCTAAAATAAAAAATTAAACTGTATCCTATATCTTGGCTTGCTTATACTTATCTATAGGGAATAGAGAGGGAGAGAGAGTCAGAAATGGCTGAGGAAGGGGAGGGAATGAATTTTAAAAGGGGGGAAGAAACTGGGGGTTTTGCTACAGGTTGATGTTATTTATCTGGATTTCAAGAAGGCCTTTGACTTGGTCTCCCATGATGTCCTCAATACCAAGCTAGGGACCTGTGGCTCGACCATCTCCTGGTCTGATGGCTGGGGAACTGGCTCTGGAGTCAAACTTAATAGGTACTAGCTGATGGAAACAAATCAACGTGGTGCAAGGTTACCAGTGGAGTCCCCCAGGGCTCAGTGCTCAGGCCAGTACTCTTCAATATCTTCAGTAATGATTTGGATTCAGGCATCAGATGCAGACTGCCAAAGTGTATGGATGACACTAAACTATGGGAGAAGGTAGTCACACTGGAGGACAGGCTAGGGATACAGGCCAACCTGGACACACTTGCAAAGTGGGTGGACCAAAACCTGATGGCATTCAATGTAGAGAAGTGCAGGGTACTACACTTTGGGAGAAAAACCAGCATTAAACATATAGGCTTGATGGTACTACACTTGCTAGCAGCATGACTGAAAGAGACTTGGTGGTCTTGATTGACTACAAGCTGAACATGAACCAGCAATGTGATGCCGTGGCCAGCAAAGCAAACCAAACTCTGGCCTGCATGCATCGATGCAATTCAAGCAAAACCAGGGATGCCATCCTCCCACTTTACTCAGCCTTAGTGAGGTTGCAGCTGGAGTACTGCATCCAGTTTTGGGCCCCTCTCTTCAGGAGGGATGTGGATAAGCTCGAGAGAATCCAGAGCCACCCATATGATCAAAGGCCAAGAAAGCAAGCCTTACAAGGAGAGTCTGAGGGACATGGGACTCTTCAGCCTGGTAAAGAAAAGGCTCAGGAGGGTCTTGGGGGCTGCCTATAAATATATAAAAGGGGTGCATCAGGATCTGGGAGAACAGTTGTCTACCAGGGCTCCCCAAGAGATAACTAGGTCTAACAGCCATAAACTTCTAGAATGCCAATTCATATTCAATATACAAAAAAACTTCTTTACAGTCCAAGGTCTAGAACAGGATACCCCCGAAGGTGGTGCATGCACTTACTCTGGACTCATTCAAAGGCATGTATTTAGATGTACATCTTGCTGGGATTGTTTGATCACTGCAGACTTCTTACCTCTGGCAGGCGTGCTGGACACCAACATCTCACAAGGTCCCTTCCAGAAGAACCTAAGGTCTATGAAATCTATTTAATCTAGCTAACTAAACCAATTTAAAAAGCCAAAATAAAAACAAAAACAAAAACCCCCCCAACCCCCCCCACAAAAACACTACTTTTATTACTATTATTAAAACATAGCAGCAAACGGCCTTCTAGTGCCATGATATAATTCACACTCTTTCTATCCCATACCCTTTTGACCTGTCTTACCACCTGCAAATGTCTGGCTTGCCTATTTCACTCATATTCTGTTTGTGCAGTACTTAGCACAATAGGATTCCAGGTTTTCATGGTCCTTAACTTAATAAATATTAGGGCTGTGCAAAATGGCATTGTTCCATTTTGACTTGCGTTTTGACTTTTCAACATTTCAATGGAACAGCATTTCATTTTGAATTTCATTTTGATTCAAAACTGCTGTTCTGTTTCATTTCATTGATACAGTTTCACTGTTTCAACATTTCACCCATAGGCTATAATGGGGAAGCACAAAACAGCCTATAACTTTTTCATTTCCAGCCTGATTTGGATGAAACTTACAGAAATAGTAGCCACTTCTGAGGATGTGCTGTCTGCCAAGTTTCAAGGGGATAGGTGGATGAGTTTCAGTAAAACGGCACCTCAAAATCTTGAAAAAAAAAGTGTCACTTGTATGTGTTAAGCCACAGTGGGGTCAAGACTGCAGGACTGCCAGCCCCTCCTGAGGCTGCACTAAGCCTGAAAAGTTTCAATGAGATAGGTGCAGGGGTTTTGGGGAAACTGTACCTCAAGCTGCGGACAAGCAAAACTCGTGACATGAGTGACACGGTGTGTGTTAAGGCACAGCAAGGTGAAAGCTGCAGGCTTGCTAGCCTCTGCTGAGGCCATGAAGCCTGCCAGATTTCAAGGAGATAGGTGCAGGGGTTCCCCGCCCTCCCCCCTTCCTCCTTCATCTCCTTGCTTTAGTTTCTGCTTCCCTGCAGGCAAGCCCAGCTTGAGCTTCAAAACTTGAAACATTTAAAAAAAATTTAAATGTTTCAACTTGCTTCATTTAATTTTGAGGCTGTTTTGAAATCATTTTGATTTTGCTGTTTTGATCTCAAAATGAGTAAAAACAGCATTGAAATGAAACTGCTGGTGAAATTTTGCATAGCCCTAATAAACATGATTATCATGATCAGTAATTTCTGATTGTGACACCATGTCCAAGCATCAATTTTTGATTAAATAATTT
>NW_017728994.1:2148461-2166321 GCF_001723915.1 Gavialis gangeticus | reverse complement strand
TTTCAACTTGCTTCATTTAATTTTGAGGCTGTTTTGAAATCATTTTGATTTTGCTGTTTTGATCTCAAAATGAGTAAAAACAGCATTGAAATGAAACTGCTGGTGAAATTTTGCATAGCCCTAATAAACATGATTATCATGATCAGTAATTTCTGATTGTGACACCATGTCCAAGCATCAATTTTTGATTAAATAATTTTTGTGGCTTCCTACTTACATCAGCAATGGATTCAGTATATGGAACTGTTTCTACAGAAAGGCATGTGAGATTCATTTCATAGATGGAAGAACTAAACCTTATATAGTACAGTTTATGTGGCAATTTTTGAAGTGGTTTTATTCAGGAGCAAGCAGAGATGGAACTCAGCAAAGCTGCTCATGTGTATAACTATCTTCCAAAGCTGGAAAGTTTGAATACAACTGAAGGTTAACAGGCCAGAAAAAAGAGAAACTTAGTCTGAATGAGATCTAAAAATATATATCAACCACGTGTACATGAGCATTTTACTCCTAGATCTGTGAATCTCAACTAAGAACTTTGCTATGTAGCATGTGTATGTCACTAGCCACAATATTGTGGTGATGACTTCAGATCTGATATACCACAGCAGCACCAGTTGAGAATTTGGCACCTAGATAATGGAATAGTTGTGTGGTGGTCTAATGGTGTGGTGGTTTGATGGGAGTGAGACTTAAAGTTATGAAGCTGCTCCAATTTAATTAGTCATAGGAGGTTTCACCAGAATAGCTTTCTTTATACACATTAACTGTGTGTATGAAATGCTTCTAGATTTTACTTTTAGGTCCTTGGTCACATGGCTAAGTGAAAATTGCACTCTTGTGGCTCATCATATCGCAGTTACTCCTAAACTACTCTCCAAAACAGCTCAGTAGCATGCTGAATTTCATTATTTATACAAATATATAATAATGGAAACAGGTGGCTTTATAAGAAGTATTATTACCAATGAATAGGAAAAAGGGGGGAGTTTAAAGAGGGTGTTGGAAAACCTCAGAGTTTATTTTCTTGAGAACTTTAAGGAGACAGAGAGCTACCTACTAAACACTCTGCCTTCTATGACATTCCAACACTAATTAGAAATATATTTGCAGTTTACCATATCTGCCACAATTTCACCAACTTTAAAGTACTGTATAAAATGATCTCATGACCTTGGGTGAACAAAAACTGTGTATTCAGAGACCTCCTTTAAAGGCAGCTTGGCAATTTCAGTATGCTTCTATTATCCTCACAAGATTGATGTATACAATCTCAGAATTGAACCAGTGAAAACAAAGCTAGACACATGCAGGGGCAAACCAGATAGCCACCTGAGGCCTGGACAGAAGGGGGGGCCTGAAAATGGTAATTTTTAAATTATTATTATCATTATCTCTAGTGAAGGAGGGCCTGATAATAAAAGTTTGCCTGGGGCTGCCAGAAGTTTAGGTACAGTACTGAGTGAAAATCCGAGGGACTCATCCTAAGCAGGTATAATTTATCATAGGGGTTAATGACAATGTACATCAGGGAATGTACAAACAACTTGGGGAACGTTTGTTCACCAGACCGCCCCAAGGGATGACAAGGTTGAACGGTCATAAACTACTGCGAGACCATTTCAGGCTGGACATAAGGAAGAATTTCTTTACTGTCCGAGCCCCCAAGGTCTGGAACAGCCTGTCATCGGAGGTGGTTCAAATATCTACATTGAACACCATCAAGAGTAAATTGGATGCTTATCTTGCTGGGATCCTATGACCCCAGGGACTTCCTGCCCTTTGAGTGGGGGGCTGGACTCAATCTTCTGAGGTCCCTTCTAGCCTTAATGTCTATGAAATCTGTGAACTAAATAAGAGACCTACAGTATTTCAACCACTCCACAGCAGATCTCCATGTGCCTACACTTATCTCATATTGGGAACTGTTAAACTGAAGCAACTTAAGACTCACTGAAAAATAGCAGGTGTGCAGTAAGAGCTTGTCCCCTTTTATTTGCTGTAATTTGTTCATTTGTCTATATACTAAATTAAGGATGTGCCCCAGAATCTTTTTAAGATCTCAATTATGGGGAAACAAAAAGTGCATCAGCTAGATTCTTAATTACTTTCATTTGCTGCTGACACTTTCACTACCTCCTACTGTTGTGAGTCAGTGAAGAATTTTGATTTGGTAATATTTCATATATATTCTGCAGAGGTGTCAGGAACTGGGGTCCCAGGCCCTTTCTCATGTGCCATGTCACTGTTCACATGGAATACTCAGCTAAACTCTGTCCTCACCCCTCTCATTACTTGGATGTTCATATTTGCCTCATTGCAAATCCCAGCAGAATTATCATTTTGAAATCCCAATGTGCTACCCTGGAAGCAGTGAGGATAGGATGACTGTACTGGCAAGTTGGGATGCTGCATCAGAGCTGAGAGTTTTTCACAGCAAGTATAGTTTATCCAGGAGATAAATCAAAATAAAGCCAGCTGCCTAGAGATGTCTGTCTGTTCTGTCATCAGAAAGGGAGGGGAAAATGGAATTGATACAGTTCTGCTCTGCAGCTGTATTTTCTGCTGAAATTTCTCTAATGATTCAAGCTTCACTGCTCTGCTATAGTACTACATTGGGCTTAAACATATGGTGATTACAAAAGAGAAGGCTAGAGCAAGGAATGTATTTTAACTAGAGAAAACCTTGTTCTGAGCTCTAATATGACATTTAAGTTTAGGAGAACAAACATGAGCACATGCTGAACACTTCCCTCTTACAATCAATAGATTGTATTCTTTCTATCAGATTTTACTATGTAACTGAGAAATAGCACGCAACATTATGCATGTTTATATCATGTATATTGAGAAATTATATCTTAGTTTCTCAAAATCAATGGCAAACATGCACTTGAAGCCTAGGCACTCTTAAACTCCCTACAGTGTGGGTTGTATAACAGCAGTCTCTGAAGCTTGCTACTGCTTTTATCACCTGTTTGTAACAATTGCCTACTGGATCCTAAACTGTTTGTATTAGAAAGATATAGGATACACTCTGTCTCTCCTTTCCTCTGTAGTATGAGCATATGCTTAGAACTGCTAATAGCTAACTATATTGTGTAAAGAAAGGAAAACATCAATTTCAGAAATACCTATTCATTGGTAACATTTTTCAGAACAAGTGAACTTTATTACTAGAGAACAGTTCTTCAAAGGCAGTCAAGTATACTGACATGCACCTTTGCATAGACACTGGTGGAATACAGGATAAAATCAAGCTTGTCTTAAACGTTGAAGCTACCAAGGATTCCAGATGGAGGAGAAGGAAAATAACATGACAATTCATTATAAGTGGAAACCCAGGAAGAGGCCTATTTTCAGCATCCTACAAAGAAAGTGATAGCTACAGCCTGGGAATACCATTATAGGATCACACCAGGAATTTTTCAAGGCAACTCTAAATCTAAGGATTCAGATTTTCAATGTTTTCTTTTGCCATTAGAACTATGTTTAATACTTTAAAGGGAAATTAGAGTCAGTAGGAGGGCAGGTATACATTGCAAAAAGAATTGGAGCCTAGGAATACAGTGAATTTCTCTAGATTAAAAGGAACAAAATGAAGTTCACAGAAGTTAGTAACTAATATGCAAGAGGCAATATAGGAATTACAGGATGCATCTACGTTAGACGCTTACTATGCAGTAGCCTAATAACATTGCACAGTAGTGTGCCAGTCAGAAACTGGGCTACTACACTTACTGCACAGTGTTATTAGGCTACTGAGAAGTAAGCGTCACAAAAAACACCCCAGCACTACTCCACAGTAGCACAAGTTACTACTCATTGAATTAGTACTTCGTTAACCAAGTAGTAAATGTAATGTGCAGTAACCACGGTGAATTAATGAACATGTAGACAGACCCACAGTGACTCTATTGTACCATCATTTGCGTTTTGGCTTCTACAACAACAATATGCACTTCCATGACAGAGGCATCCTGGGATGAAATGATCTTCATCTCTCTTCTAAAGGTGAGAGTCTGTTCTCTTACAGGTTTGAGATCTCCTCCAAAAGACTTTAAGCTAAGTTTGTTGGGGGATGGGGAAGCAGAAGATAAGGAGAACCTAGGATCAGTGAGCCACAAGCAATGCACTGGATCAGTCCAAGTAAGTACTAAGGTAAGCACTGAAGTGCCCAATAGACATCAGGTCAGGGGGTACCAAGGGCACCCATTGGGGGGCTCAAATGTCTCTACACTAATGCTAGGATCATGGGGAACAAGAAGGAGGAACTTGCACACTTGCTTGCAAGCAACAACTTTGACGCGATTGAACTAACAGAAACCTGGTGGAACCCTACTCATGATTGAGCAGTACGCATTGAGGGTTGCAGGTTGTACCTATGGGATAGAGTGGGGAAAAAAGTGGGGAAAAAGTGGGGGGTGTTGCTCTCTGTGTTAAGGAACAATATATATATCCTCCATAATCAAGATGTGATCAGAGGAGGGCCAAACTGAGGTACTATGGGTCAGGATACAAGGGGGTTGAGGGGAAAGGGACTTGGTAGTGGGAGTCTAATATAGACCACTACACCAAGAGGATGAGCTATATTTGGAATTCTCCAGAAAGTTCTCAGAGACTGTACGGTTGAGAGGTATGGTTGTCATGAGTGACCTAAACTACCCTGGCATCTGCTGGAAGGAGCAGTCAGCCAAATCTAACTGCTCATGTAGGTTATTTAACTGCATACAGGACCTCCACCTAAAGCAGGTGGTATACAATTCCACTAAGGGAAATGCATTGCTGGACTTGGTGTTACCTACAGGGGATGATCTGGTGGAGAATCTGCAGGTACAAAGTAACCTAGGGGATAGTGACCGTTGATTGATTGAATTCAATACCCAGTGAAGGGTGGGTAAAATAACCAGCAGGGCTGAAGTTCTAGATTTCAGAAAGGCTAACTTCAGTGTGCTCAGGGGATTAGTTAGTGAGGTGTTAAAGCTCAAGAGCATTGGTGAAATGGGGGTCCAGGAAGGGTGGTCTTTCCTTGAACACCAGCCCACCAACTGTTAGCACAGACTTAGTAAAGAAGCACTTGGAGGGGCTGGGTGTGTTCAAATCAGTAGGCCTGGATGAACTTAATCTAAGAGTGCTGAAGGAATTGGCCAGTGTCATATCATAGCCACTGGCATGGCTGTTCATGCACTCATGGTACTATGGTTAGGCCCCAGAGGACTGGAAAAGGGCCAGTGTAGTCCCTATTTTCAAGAAGGGGAGGAGGGAGGAACTGGGAAATGATAGGCCAGCTATTCTCACCTCTATCCTTGGGAAAACTCCTTAGGCTGTCTCTTGTGAATCAACTGAAAGATCAGCTTCAGACTACACTGCTCCACTCCAGCTCTATTGAAGCCACCTGGAAGCACCTCCATGAAGCTTTACACTCTGCAGCCCTCGAGACCCTGGGGCCAAGCATTCACAGACACCAAAACTGGTTAAATGAAAATAATGAGGAGATACAACAGCTGCTGGAAGAGAAACAACATCTCCACAGAATCTACCTTTATGATAAGTCCAAATCAGCACAACACGCCTATAACTCAATATGGAAGACCATTCAATGCAAGCTGTGAGGGATGCAGGACACATGGCTGAAGAACAAAGAAGATGAAATCCAGCACTATGCTGACTGAAATGAAGCCAAAAAAGTTCTTTGACACCCTAAAGGCTGTCTATGATCCACAGGTCCTTGGATCCTCCCCCCTGCTGTCCACTGATGGGACCACACTGCTAACTGACAAGGCCCAGATCCTCCAGAGATAGGCTGAACACTTCAACACCATCTTCAATCATCCACCTTGAACATATGCAAGCTGCCTCAAATCACCATCAACAGCATGTGTGAAGCTCCACCTAAAATAACGGAAGTCCAAAAGGACATACAGCAAATGTTTAGTGACAAAGCTCCCACAGCCAATGCCATTCCAGTGGAAGTCTACAAATTAGGGGCCATGGCCTCATGGAGAAACTAAGTGAGATCTTCTGCAGTATGTGGGTGCAGGAGGTAGTCCCTCAAGAATTCAAGGATGCCTCCATCATCCACCATACAAGAGGAAAGGAAATCATGAACACTGTGACGATCACAGGGGCATCTCCCTCTTCTCAACTGCTGGCAAGATACTCACCAGAGTCCTCTTTAGCCAGCTGACCAACCATCTAAAAGACCTACTGCCTGAGAGTCAATGCAGCTCCAGAAAAGGACATGGAACTGCCAACATGGTGTTTGCAACCCGGCAGCTTCAGGAAAAGTGCCAAGAACAGAACTCTGAACTTCTCTTCACCGTCATTGATCTAGCCAAAGCCTCTGACATAGTGGACTGTGAAAGCTTCTGGGAATTCATGAAGGAGGATGGATTTCCTGGAAAATTCATCAACATGTTTCAACAGTTCTATGATGGCATATGTCCTTGTGAATGGCAAATGCTCTGACCCCTTTCTGGTCACAAAAAGCATCAAGCAGGGCTGTGTTCTTGCACCTACCCTCTGTAGCATGGTATTGTCTGCTGTGCTCTCATCAGCCTGAAACATCTTCAGACTCACTATCAACATGAAGAAGACCAAGTGATGTTCCAACCTGTGCCTGGCACAGCATCCCGGCAACCACACGTCTCAGTTAAAGGCCAACAACTGTCCATGGTCAACAAGTTTGTCTATCTAGGTGGCATGCTTTTCCCTGCTGTCCAGCATGGGCTTCAGCAGACTCCATAAGTCAGTCTGGGACTGCAGAGGCTCTGGAATGTCGATGAAACTGAAGGCCTACAAAGCCATCATTCTACTCACCATCCTTTACACCTGCGAAACAAAGACCATCTACCAGCATCATATCTAGAAATTAAATACTTCCACCTGTGCTGCCTGCAAAAGATACTAAAAATCAAATGGCAGGACAAGATCCTGGACACCAAGGTGCTGAGACTATCAGCACTCCCCAGTATTCATACTTTACTGAAACTGGCACAGCTGACATGGGCCAGCCATCTTTCAAAACTGCCCAACACTTGCCTGACAAAGAAAATCTTCTACAGTGAACTTTCAAATAGAGTACGCTTTTGCGAGGCACCAAAAAAGTGGTACAAGGACACCCTAAAGATGCCCATAAAGAGTTTTGGCATTTACCCAGGGTTGTGGGAGCAAATCACTCGCAACCATCCATCCTGAAGTTCATCAATCCAGAACAGAGCACTGGCCTTTGAACAGCAATATGCAGCAGAAGAAATGTGTGGTCAGGAAAATGAAAACCTCCCATACCCATTCCTCATCTCTCTCCTGCCCCTGCAGCAGTTGGTTCAAGGTCAAGATCTTGTTTATAAGCCACCTACGTACCCACATGACCTAGCTCCCACCCCACCTTTTGTATTTCTTTTCTCTTTTTGTCATCTTTTTCCTTTTTCTCTCCTTTCTCTTTTCTCCCTCCCTCTTTTCTTTCCCACCTCTTTTCTCTCTTCTTCCCACCCCCTGGCTCCCCCACACTGGATGCAGTAGTCTTCATCCATGAAGGACAACAACAACAATTGTCTATCTACCTTAGAGTAGTTTAATCTAGACCATATTCCTTAGATTACTTTATGATAATATCAAGGAAGATATTGTCTAAAACCTCATTAAAGTTCAGGTATATTATATCCACTGCTTTTTTAAACACAATGCCATAGCTGTCTATGGCATTGTGTTTAAAAAAGCAGTGGATATAATATACCTGAACTTTAATATCTGGCCATTCATCAAGTATTTTTAAGATTAAAATATTAACCCACCTTTTTTCTATCAGACTTTCTATCTAGATTATTGGGTCCAGTTCATAATAGGGAATTTTTATAGATTAAGGGTTGGAAGGGACCTAGTAGATCTTCTAGCCCGACCCCCCGCCAGGGTGGGAGAACAACAAAAAAACCCCAAAAAAAGAAACGGGACTCAAATGGGTCCAGCCAGGTAGACATCCAGCCTCTTCTTAAAGACCCCCAGGGTAGGGGCCAGCACCACTTCCCTTGGAATTTATCTGCCTGCTTCCCACTTCACCTGTTGAAGAGAGGGATAACCAGCCATTTCCATTCCACTGTCATTCCTCCCTGATTTGTACTGTTTGGGAGTTGGTTGAGGGCATTTCTTCATGTGCCCTGTTTTGCAAATGACCTCTCTTCATGCTTCACCACTTTTTAGTAACACTCAAGTCAATAAAATATTTTACTACACTACATTCTCTCTCTGTCATTTATGGCATATGAATATATATGCACATATAGAGTTCAGTATAGCACTGCTGCTCTTACTGTCTGGCACATGCTGTACCTCTCATATCTCCTTATACTCTATAGTCCCTGTAAGAAAAATCAATTGCTCTTTGATGAATTATTGTGCAACATTGTGAAAGCGAAGAAACAAAGGAATTTTAGTCCTCCTTTAAGTGAAAAACTCAAGAGCCTTATTTATAAAATTACTGACACCTCCATTATGCCTAAAAACACTTGCACTTTTACTTTTTCCCTGTAACATCCTCTTCATTTCATTTTTTAATCCTATTAAAATGATGAACTTTTATTTTGAAGTGAAACAGACCATTATGCTCTAGAAATCTTACTAAAGCAGCCTCTATTAAGGACTAATAACACACTTAGGGCTTGATGCACAAAAAAAGACTTTTGTGCCTGAATGCTGAGCACTGAAATACCTAACATTTATATGCCTGCCACTTACAATATAAACAACAATGGGTGCATATGGTCCCTATACAGGCATGTGAAGAGTTAGATGCCTTAAAATAGGATTTGTAGCAGGCAGCATGCTTATCAGAAAGCTGTTTATGCTCAGTGGAGAGTCACCTAAGAACTAGCCAACTGGAAACAGTAAGAGAGGACTGTGACTTAAATCTGAACCCCCACTGTTGCAGGGCACTGAAGTGCCTGCTCCTATAGAAGGGCAGGTGTTCATTGCCGGGGCAACCACAGGGGTCAGCTGACCAGGAGGGGGCAGGGCCTGGCGTATATAAACAAGCCAGGCTGAGACCAGGGTCAGTTCTCCTCTGGCAGCTGATGGAGTAGGAGCTCTGTTGAAGCATTGCAGCCTATAGAAGCTGAGGGCCTGAATCAGCTCCTGTGTGAGGAGACCGGGTGGAGGAGACCCTGGTAGGGATTTTGAGAGGATAATCTACTGGATCGTTTAGGGTTGCATTTTAGCCAGGAGGCTTATTTTGAGTTGCAGCCGATTGGCTTATGTTATTGCTTTTGGCTGTTACACTGGAGGACCGGGTGAGGCTATAAGGGGTTGGAGGAGGCCTCATGAGGCTCCACAGTGGTGTGGGGACCCCGGTGCCAGAGAGGACACAACATTAAGGGAGCATTGACCCCAGCCCTCCAAAGGGGCATAGTGGATTGGGGCCAGGTAAAGCCAACGCTGCCTGAGCCCACAGGAGTTGTAGATCTGCGGCAGGGACTTAGGGGCCAGGCACGGCTATGGCCACCTGAGCCCCAAGCGCAGAAATAGGCCCCAGTGCGGGCGGAGCCCAGGGAGGGCACACAGCTGAGACACCCCAGGGAGGGCACACAGACTGGAAGCCCAGAAAGGGCGCATAGACAAGAAAGGCCCCAGTGTGGGCAAGAGTACAGAGATAGGCCCCAGTGCGGGCAAGGGCGCAGAGAAGGACCCCGGTGTGGGCCATGAGTAGAAGACAAGCCCGGAGGGCATCCACAAGGGCACGGGCAACAGTAATTGACTTGACAATGTCTGGTACATCTGAGAGGCTTGGGGCGTGGTATTAGAGGTGGTAGGAGCCACACATAGCCCTTGAGGCGGGAGTGCACAGAGTCATCATAGACGGGGCACAGACGGGAGTACGTCAGGGGTACCGTGTCCAAGGGGGCAAAAAGGCAGCCTCCCTAAATAATCTTATCATCAAAGTCGTGGCGGGCGAGAACGAGGGGGCATGGACCCTAACTTGGCATGGTAGGGGGCACCAGGAGAGATCACGGCCGCTCTTAGGACCCCGCCCCATGACACCCACTAAGACTTTAGACACTTTACTGTGTACAGCGCTGATGTGCAGTCTTGAATGCTCTTCAGCAGGTAGGTGCCCGTGCCCTCCCTTTGATTAGCAAAGCCACTGCTACTCCTCTTGTTTAAACCTTAGAGACCGTCCTTTTACCCCATTATATATAATAGCTAAAGGGCTATAGCTCTCACCCAGGATATGGCAGACACAAGTTCAGTTCCTTATCTATCTCAGGATATGCCACATTTCCCACTTACCAGGAGACCCTCAAGTCTCCCCTGTTAACACTTAGCACGAAATAATTAAATTGCTATTTGACCAGAGACAGAGAGAGAATGACTCTGTAACCCATTGGTTACGGCACTCACTTGAGATGAGGAAGCTCAGGTCTACTCTGTCATCCAGTGACTGTCTCTGTTTCTCATATTAAAAAGTCTTGGGTCTAAGAGAATTTTAAGGAGAAAAGAGAACTGTTGTTTGGTTAGCTAGTCTGAGCAGAATGCACACTTTTCAAGAGTTAGAAACCCTTTAAATAAAGATTTGTTTTGGAAACTCTGCAAACCTTTAAAAGAAAAAAATGATATTGATCCAGACCATAGTTAAAGTGTGCTGGGGTATACAGCAGAGTAACTCTTGCACTTCTGCTAAAAGCAGGAGGGGGAAGACCATCTTCTGTGGTTTGGGCAAGCAATGCTCCCACCTCCTCTTGTAGTAAGATGGGCTGGTAAGCCAGTGGTTCCAAAGAGTTAATACAATCTTCATTTCAGAGTTAGTATTGACAACTGGCAAGTAGTCAAGGGTGTAAATGCCTTCTGGAATTCCTTATGCATTGTCAAGTTTAATAGTAAAATAAATCTGACTGGAATGAAGGCCAGAGTGAGAATGTTTGAGATGTTGGAAGCTCCTCAAGGCATATTGTTGTAGTAAATGCCTGGTATTCTGATTGGGTGGCGGAGAAAAATGTGAGCCATTCAATCAGGCAAGACAAATGGCCTATGTAGATCTTCACCAAAGAGGAAAGAAAGTGAGGATTTAGGAAAACCATTTGGTCCTTTCAAAAATAGGATCCCAAACATGAAAAACTGGAATGTATCATAGTGTACACAATAATACAGACTTACACTATGAGAGGACATGATATTATGGCATTAAGAACAGATTCCCTATTTAAGAATCCGACTGGTGCACACAAGTTACTGCTAAGAACTCATGGATAAACTGATATTTTGCCATCAAGGAAAAGCTGACATTCCAATGACTGTGACTAAACCTGACTGTGAAATGATCTCCCCTTTTTGAAACTCTGTGTTGTATAATGAGTAATCAGAACAGCAGTGCAGTAATTACTGTGCACATTCATTTACAGTAAAAGCACTTTTAATGGACTGAAGGGTACTGAAGTAGAAATAAATACTTGATATAATTATTTTCTGTACATTTACATTGGACACACATCCTTTTATCTTCTGCTTTTTCAAAAGTAACCAAAGAAACAGAAGGTCTATGGTAGCTTAAGTTCCTGGAATCCTTCCACTTTATCATTTCTGTTTCCTAGTTTTATGCAAGACTGACTGTGATGACTAAATGGTAGAAATTGCAGGCTTCTATGCACTGCACTTTTAACCAAGATCTAATATGAAAGAGTAGCTAAATGCCAATGCAGATTACTTCTTCCAAGCAGAAGCCAAAGCCTCCTTACTGAGCTAAAATAGGCAATATGTGAAAGAGCTTAATTTCATTATCTTTTCTTAAAATGTGTGGACTGTAGTACAGAAAAGAAGAGAAATGTACAGACATGACTGAGTCTAATAAAAGATATCAGATTCACACTGCCTATGACTGGGTCTTAGACACTTATTTAAGGTGATGAAGTTGAAAAGCACCAATCAAGGAAGTAATAGGGAGGAAATATGTTGATGGACAAAGAAATGTTTAGCTAATCCAGGTCACTAGACTAATTGATCTTTCCTAATATTATTGACATGATAATCTATGACTATGGTCCAGTTTTACAAATTCTGTTAAAATGATGTAAAAAGATGACTTTTTTGGTGAGGCAACAATGTATTTTATATAAACAGATTGTCCCAAACAGAATTCAAGGTTTTCAGGGGTTTTCAGTACCTAGCTACATGAATGCTATCTTTTTCAGTCTATAAGTTGCTAAAGCCTACTTGGGCATTACAGGGTATACTTGCCAAGAATAACCTATTTCTTAAGGGCCAGATCCAAAAAACAACTTAGATGTCACAATGCTGCCTAACATTTAGGCATCTGACTCCTACAATGGAATCCAGAACTATACGTCAAGTGCTTAATATATAAGGTATAGGGAGAGTTGGGAACCTCAGGACTGGATCCATAAAAAGCAAGTTACTGAGTGGGGAGCCATATAAATTCAGCAGGATGCAGAAAGGTCTTCCCAGAGCTCTGTGATAAAGAAATACTGATCGTGGGAATATATCTTAAACCCTGCCTTTCTCTCTGGCTTCTGCATCCTTGAGTTAATATGCATGAAAGTGATCATCTCCAGTCATAGTTTATAGCTCAGAACACTTTTGTAAAGGTAAGTGCCTATGCCTCTTCTCTCAAAAATAGGGCAAGTGTTGTTATACCCTGACTCCATGTGACGCCCATTGACTAGGAAGACAACAGAACGGTGCTCTTCAATGCATTGCTCTTCAACAGCATTATTCAAAATGGAGACAGCTTCGGGCAAGCTCCCAAAAACCGTGGAGCAGCCATGAACATTAGTTTTTTTTTCATATACACCTGGGTTCATTAACGTTTACCCCACCTTTGTTCCAACCTTATTCCTTTCCATCTTAAGTTCTGCCTGTTTACTGCTTATTTCATTAGCATGGGATTACCTATGCATTTCACTTATTTACATATCTTTTTGTTATGACTGCATCCTTAAGACACTGACCCCAGCTTCTCTTGGTCTCTTGCTGATTTCTTCACCATCTTCAAGGTCTTGCTTCTGCTTTATCTCCTAATGATAGCTGGTGGTCTACATCCTGTTCTTCTTACACAAAGAGCTATATATCTTACAACACTACTATATTGTTAGAAAAATGCTTGCCTAAGCATTTTGCAATGTTGCTTTTAACATACCATTCTGCCTTGTGGTTAGCAGCTTGCTAGGCCTTTTATTCAGCTGCAAATCCAATGCTCCCTAAGATCCAAATACTGTCACCCTAACAAGGATCACTCTGTCTCTTTCTTTTTTTTTAGTTAATGGTGGTGACACCTGTCTCTTATACACTAGAACCACCATGTGAGATACAGTTCAGTTCCCTGAACTCCACTGCTCAAGGAGGTTCAAAACCAAGTCTCCTATCTACATAGAGATAGGACAATATTCATAGTTTGATAAGATAGATGCTATTCAAATGTGAATTTTCCACTCCTAGCTTTTAAATAGTTCCCAGATTCAGGAAAAGATTCAATGTTCATTAAGCCAGAGAAAGGAGGAGCAAGAGTGATATCTGCTTTCTAGCTTAGTTCCTCGGTTACTGTGGCTGCTTCTACATGTGTGCCCCATTGCGCAGTTGGTACTGTGCAATCATTTAATACTTGCTTTAGCTGTAGGAGTTGCTTTTGCAGGTACTAAATGACTGAACAGTGCCTGAAAAAGTCCAAATCCAATAGAACCTGGAAAATAAAATTATTTATAAAAGTCAGAAAAAGATAAAAATGATTGGATTAGTCTAAACACAAAGGCCTACTGATGCCACCAATGACTGTCTGATAAAGAAGAGAGTGTGGGAGTGGAAATCAAACTAAAATTGGTGTTCTGGAAACTTTGGGAACATATGTCATCCTGATCCTGAGAGACAATGTGACTGGACAGAGCCAGGCAGAGAAGGTGGGAGACCAAGACACCATTGCCTCCGGCTTCAGTTAAATCCTGAACACTGCTTGGAATGTAGAATTTATATTGCCTTCCTCGTGGCTCCTTTTCCTTCTTCACCTTACTTCTCATCTTATTTCTTTTCTTTCACATCTCTATGCCTTCTTTTTAGA
Source organism: Gavialis gangeticus (assembly GCF_001723915.1). Taxonomy (NCBI): domain Eukaryota; kingdom Metazoa; phylum Chordata; order Crocodylia; family Gavialidae; genus Gavialis; species Gavialis gangeticus. Next base: position 2,152,271 of record NW_017728994.1, on the reverse strand, counting down.
AAGAACCTGGCTTAGTTGGTCACTGTTGCATCATTTGTAATATCATAATACTAACCCAATGCTGATCTAAGTCTGCAATTTTCCAGAGTGGCTGATAATAGTGTTCACTGTGCCTGTTTTTACTCTAGCAGCGTGATTGCAAATAAAAGTCAACACCATAAACAGAATGAAAAGGTCTCTCCAGTGACAGGACAGCCCAACCCGTGCAATCCTAAGGGTAAGAAAATCAAGACCATGGATGAGAAGAAAAAACAACAGGTGGTGGTGGTCGGTGACTCCTTCCTATAGGGCACAGAAGTACCCATCTGCCAGCCTGACCTGTTGGCTCAGGAGGTCTGCTGCTTGCTAGGAGCTTGCTGGATCAGAGACATCAGAAAAAAATTGTCAAGACTCATCTGGCACTCTGACTACTATTCTGTGCTCCTTATCCATCTAGACATGAATGATGCTTCCCGGGGTGACCTTGAGCTGATCAAAACTGTGAGCTGATGATGGCTCTTGGTGCAAAGATGAAGAGTGCAAGAGCCCAGGTCATGTTCTCATTAGTCATTCTAATCAGAAATAAAGCCCAGCTAGGTGCAGAGACATCTAGGAGATCAAACATAACTGTAGATGGTCTCATCAGCAGGGCTTTGGCTTCTTTCTACATTATATGGTATTCCAAGGAGAAAGCCTACTGAGAAGAGATGGCATCCACTTGGCCAAAACAGGGAAGAGTGTCTTTGCTTGCTAAAACAGTGAGGAAGGCTTTAAACTAGGTTGACTAAGGGATATACACAAAAGCTCAGTTGTAAGTAAAGAGTCAGGGAAACTGGTTAAAAAACTTACTAAGGGGAAGCAATATTGGAAGCTTTAGCAATGTTCTCAGGGAGAAATTAGGATGAGTTAAATACCGGAAATGTTTATATGCAAGAAGCAAGGAGAATACTGGCAACTTACACTTACCACTGTTCCGCTTCACGATAGTTTACTATAATGCTCATTTTACATTGATACCCAATTCCAGTTAGTGCTCATTGACTGTCATTATAATACTCATGGGCATCATACAGCTGGCAGCAGGTTTTGCTTAATGCTATTCCACTTAAAGCTCACTCTTTTCAGGAACCAATTAAGAGCACTAAGCAGGGGTTGCCTGTAAACAGGAAAAATTGGTGGTCTTAATAGAATCAAATTATGATGTAATAGGAATTATGGAGATGTGGTGGGTTAGTTCACATGACTCGAGTGTGGCAGCAGAGGAGGGGGCACTACTACGCAGAGCCACCTGCCTAACTGTGCCAAGCCCAAAACCTCACTTTGGGAGTGTAAATACCTGAATATTGGATCCAGCTACTTGCTTCTCTTGGGGGAACTGCTTGTGTGCTAGCCTTTAGGTCTCCACAAGTGGCTTACATTAGATGCTCAACAACATGTCCACTCCATCTTACCTACCATGACTTGGTGTTAAAGGTACATAAAGAGGGAGGCTTGCTGACTTAAACCACTGTTGGCCTCCGGTTCAACAATGTTCCTCGGGGCTCTGCCTCCCATTGCGCCATGGCCTTTCACCAACCTAATGGTACAGTCCACACACGGTGCTTTTTTGTGGGGGTGACTGGTAAGTATTCTTGACAGGTCTGCAGGATTGATATGGTAGCCTAGAACAGTTCCTTCTACCTATGCAGTTCAAATGCCCACATTTTGGGGGCTCCCAGTCAGGGTTTGTCCATTCAAATCCAATACCTAACCAGAAGTCTATTACACAGAACCTGGCCTCAGAAACCGCTGATAGCCCTCTCTGAATGCAACCACTCACCATCAGCTGTCTTCTATGCTCCCACAGGTGCTCTCAGTACTGGCAGAATGCAGCTTTTTGGATGCTGATGCACTGTCTTCTCACCGCTGACATTCAGTAAGTAAAGAGACCCATCCAGGCAAACTGGGGACAGTGACCATGAAATGATAAAATTCAAGCTGCTATGGGGAGAAAAGAGAGCAGCACTGTTGCCCTGTTGGGTCAGGCCAACTCTCAGAATCTCAATATTGCACTGTTAGACAGAAGGGTGTGGTGCACAATTGCACATGCATGCACTCAAAAATCAATTAGGTGCATACACACACACTAGGTGCATGCATACACCCTAGGTGCATGCACCCCCACCAGACATGCACACACACACTACCAATTCAGGTACATGCACATCCAAAATTACCAGCCTAGGCAAATGCACACCTATCACCAATTCAAGCACCTACACAATGTGGACCAAAAGAAATTAGACCCAGAATCAATTTCCAATAACTGCACACCCAATACACACACACAGATCACTAATTTGTATATCATGCACACAGTGACATATGTGTATATCAGTTCACATAAATAACACTCACCTGCACACAGGTGAGTTCCTAACTTGGTTGTTGTGGTGTGTATGTATGTAGTTGGTGTACTTGGGATACCTGGGCGAAGGTTAAGGTAAGAGAGAGTGAAAGTGTAGGGGATGAAAGTTGCCAGGACCAGGATTAGAACCAGTAGACTAGAAAGAGAGCTGGGCTGAAGAGCTGAGGCTTGGGGTTACTTTAGGTTACTGCTGGTGGAGACTGAGATGAAAGTTGCCAGTGCTGGGATTAGAAACAACTGACTGGAGGGAAGTTGGGCTAATTTAAGGTTAATTAAAAGCAGAAATCTGGCAGAGCAAAGGAGCAATGCCAGGGAGAAGCCTGGAGGCTGGAGCTGGAACAAGGAAGCTACAGGGGAGCTGAGAGATATGTGGGGAGAGGAAAACTAGGAGTGGGGCTGTGGGGAGGAGTGGGGAGGCTGAAGAACACAGAGAGAGAGTGACAGAGAAGGCAGAGAGAGATGGGGATTGGGAAAAGGTGGCAAGAGGCAAAAAGTGGTGGGAACAAGGCTGAGAGCCTGCAGAAAGCAACAGGACTGAGAGCTTAGAGGGGGAGAGAGAGAAAAATACCAGAATTTAAGATAGGGAAGGGACCGAGGCGCAGTAAAACACAACCCAACTCGGGGTTACAAATGATAGTAGTTTTATTGAACAGGGGAGATGATGACAATATTTTATTGGTCCCTTTGCACACACAGACAGACAATGGCAGCAGGTGTTAAAGAGGCTTGGTGCAGGGGCTGAAGTCCAGGAGGAGAGAGAGAGTCCAAATTGGAAGTGGAAATATGCAGGTGATATCTACATATCCCAGCCTGAAAGTCAGTTCTCGATGGCCGGTTGGGGTATCCTTCAGCTCAGTGTTGTCCAGAGGGGGTTGGTGGCAGGGCCTCTGGGGTGGATAGGCAGTGTGATGTGAAGCTGGTCTGGTCCAGATGGAAATGGGGTAGACTACCTATGATCTCCTATAGAAAGGGCCTGTCCAGGCAAGGTCAGCCCTGTTCAAGAGGGTTCCAGATGTTCATACTGAGCATGTGCAGCCTTGGCACAGTGGTGGGTTGCCTCAGCTTTTGTTTATTGAATGGTGAGGTTGGTTCCAAGAGCTGGGTCATTGGTCCAGGTATTGGTGTTGATGGTTTGGTCATTCAGAGGAAGTTATTTTTAGACCTACTGCCATTGTCTCTCAAGCACCCTCATTCATCCCCATTCGATCAGGAACCAAGTTACATAGGAGGGATAGGTATGAGTCCTAGGTTACACAACAGGGAAGACAGGATGGAGGCTTGACATTACAACTTTACATGACTTATGCTAACTTACATATATAGGCCTAAAACAGTAATTACAGAATATAAAAGCAGTAAAAAAAATCAATACAAACATAATAATTATCATTTATAAAACAGTGGATATCTATATCAAAATAGCA
>NW_017728994.1:2144363-2147521 GCF_001723915.1 Gavialis gangeticus | reverse complement strand
AGTAATTACAGAATATAAAAGCAGTAAAAAAAATCAATACAAACATAATAATTATCATTTATAAAACAGTGGATATCTATATCAAAATAGCAGGGCACTTATTTGCAAAGTGGGGAGAGAAAAATAAAACTCATTACCTAAAATAAAATGTTAAAGATTATCCTATATCTTAGCTTACTTACAATTATCTATAGGGAATAGAGACGGAGAGAAAAAGTCAGAAATAGTTGGGGAAGGGAAGGGAATGCATGCATATATATATATATATATTATATATATGTTACAGCACAGCAAAGGCACCAGACTTCAGAAAAGCAGACTTTTAACAATTTCAGGGACCTGGTTGGTAGGCTCCTCTTGGAGGCATATGTGAGGAGAAAAGTAATTTAGGACAGCTGGCTGTACATTTGGGAGACCATGTTAAGGGCTCAGGAGCAAGCTATCCTGAGGCAAAGAAAAAATAGGAAGTGTAACAGGAGAACAGCCTGGATAGATAGAATCTCTTCAATGATCTGAAACTCAGAAAGGAATCCCACAAAAACTGGAAAATTAGGAAAGTACTAGGGAAGAGTATATGAGTACTGCATAGGTATTCAGGGAAAAATTAGGATGACCAAGGCGCAATTTCAGATGTAGTTGGCAAGGGACATAAAAGGCAATAAAAAGAGATTTGACAAGCATATCAAGAGGAAAAGGAAAAGCCAAGAAACCATAGATCCCTTACAGAATGTGGAAGGCAATCTAGTTACAGATGATTCAGAGAATGCTGAAGTATTTAATGCCTTTTTTTGCTTCAATTTTCACAAATAGGGACAACTACCAGATGACGAGTTCCATTGGTAACAAAGATAGGAAAGGAGTCAGACAGCCTATAGTAAAGGCAAGACAGATCAGGGATTACTTAGAGAATCTAGATGCTTTTAAGTTAACAAGACAGCATGAAATGCACCTCAGGGTTATAAAGTATTTGTCTGAGGTAATTTCTTTGGGTGCATCCCCACATTCAGGGGCATGTGCTTGCAGCAGGGGATAAAAGTAGTGGCACAAACTTGTGCTGCTACTTTCTGCTGTTGTGCACACCCTTGCATGTGGGCTTTGGTGCTGGACAAAATGCCTGCTTCAAGGAAACTACTGTTTCCCTACTCCTCCCAGCTCCCAGTGTGCCGGAGGAGCCAGGAGACAACTAGAGGAGGGGAAATACTTTGTCTGGAAGATAGAGCATCTCCCAGGAGGGCTGAGCTGTGCCTACCAGTGCATGCTCGTGGAGCAAGTCACATGCCACTTTTTTTTTGGTGCCAGGATTTCCTGTTAGCAAATTTGGCCCTCACATTGTAAATTTGCAGCACAGGGTACATTTAAACAAAGAGTTTTCTGATGCCACAAACCACATGTGCCTGCACATGACAATCCAGCTTTAAGAAAGGGAACAAGAAGCATCTGGGGAATTACAGAACAATCAGTCTGACTTTGATACCTGGAAAGATCATGGAGTAGGAATCTATTGTGAAGCACCAGGAATCTATTGTGAATCTATTCCTCAAGGAATCTGTTATGAAGCACCTAAAGCAAAACAAGTTGATTAAGAACAACCAGCATGGATTCACCAAGAGGAAGTCATGCCTGACCAACCTGACTTTCTTCTGTGATAAAGTGACAGATTCTGTGGAGGGGGGAAAAGTAGTGGCTTTGATATACTTAGACTATAGCAATGATTTTAACACTGTCTTGCATAACATTTCCATTAACAAGGTAAGGAAATAAAGACTAGATGAAAGTACTGTAACATGGATATATAACTGATTGGATCATTTTACTCAACTTGTAGTCCTTAGTGTCTCATGTCTAGTTGGGAGCAGGTAGCAAGTAAGTCTCCCCAGAAATCTGTTTTGGTATTACTTAATATTTTCATCAGTGATTTGAACAATGGGATTAAGTGTACATTGAGCAAATTTGAAGATGACATTAAGTTGGGTAGAGCTGCAGACACTTTGAAGGGCAGGGCAGGATCCAGAATGACCTAGATAGACTGGAAAAAATGGTCTGCACTCAGCCAGATGAAACAAGGACAAGTGCAAAGTCCTTCACTTGGAACAGAATAATTGAATGTACAAATGAAGACTGGGGAATGACTGCCTAGCTTGCAGTACTGCCGAAAAGAACCTTGAGGTTACAGTGGACCATAAGCTGAATATGAACCAACAGTGTGCTCTTCTTGGAAAAAAGGCCAACAGCATCTTACCTTGTATAACCGAAGTGTCACCTGCAAATCAAGGGAAGTTATTTTTCCACTCTATACAAGACTTCACCTGCAGTACTGTGTCCAGGTTTGAACACGACACTTCAAGAAGGCTGTGGACAGATTGGAAAAAGCTTTGGAAGCATGACTTATTAGGAAAGGCTGAAAGAGCTAGGGTTATTTAGTTTGGAGAAGACTGATTGGAGATTTGATAAGTGTAAAATACCTGACTGATTATGGAGAGGATGGGGATACACTTTTCTCTATGGCTGTAGGGGACAGGACTAGAAGTAATGGCCTCAAGCTGCAGAGAAAATGTAGACTTGAGATTTGGAGGACGCTTCTAACTATAAGGGTGGTCAGTTACTGGAATAAGCTACCTTGAGTTGCCCTAGTAGTTGTGGAATTCCTGGACATTTTCAAGAGCAGGTTAAACAAATAATTGCCTGGAATTGTTTAGTTTGGGATCATCCAATCCTGAACACAGATCTGAAGTAGATGACCTTGTGAGGTCCCTTCTAGCCCTACTTCCCTATGATCCTTGAATCTTTTTTTTCTTTACCTTTCCTATGTGTTTATCTTATTTTGTCTTCAAGGAAAAATGATTGGACATTAAGAGCAACAACATTGACTAAAGTTCATCTCAACTAATGTTTCCTCTTTCTCTGTAAAAAGGATGAACAACAGCATCTTTAATATCCCTAAAAGAACATAAAACAGAAGGTTATTCATATAAAACCTCTCTGATTTTAATAGGAACTCTTACTAAATAGGACATAATCTTTGTACTCAAAAGTCCAACCTGGCTTAACTATTTATTATTGTCTACTTTTCATGCTTTTGATCCCTGGGCCCTTTTATGCCACTAAATTAAATAATGTCTGTCTTTATTTGGTTACTGTCTTTGAACTTATCAGCAGGG
>NW_017728994.1:2144001-2144268 GCF_001723915.1 Gavialis gangeticus | reverse complement strand
ATGTGCAGCCTTGGCACAGTGGTGGGTTGCCTCAGCTTTTGTTTATTGAATGGTGAGGTTGGTTCCAAGAGCTGGGTCATTGGTCCAGGTATTGGTGTTGATGGTTTGGTCATTCAGAGGAAGTTATTTTTAGACCTACTGCCATTGTCTCTCAAGCACCCTCATTCATCCCCATTCGATCAGGAACCAAGTTACATAGGAGGGATAGGTATGAGTCCTAGGTTACACAACAGGGAAGACAGGATGGAGGCTTGACATTACAACTTT
>NW_017728994.1:2121921-2139001 GCF_001723915.1 Gavialis gangeticus | reverse complement strand
AGATAGAATCTCTTCAATGATCTGAAACTCAGAAAGGAATCCCACAAAAACTGGAAAATTAGGAAAGTACTAGGGAAGAGTATATGAGTACTGCATAGGTATTCAGGGAAAAATTAGGATGACCAAGGCGCAATTTCAGATGTAGTTGGCAAGGGACATAAAAGGCAATAAAAAGAGATTTGACAAGCATATCAAGAGGAAAAGGAAAAGCCAAGAAACCATAGATCCCTTACAGAATGTGGAAGGCAATCTAGTTACAGATGATTCAGAGAATGCTGAAGTATTTAATGCCTTTTTTTGCTTCAATTTTCACAAATAGGGACAACTACCAGATGACGAGTTCCATTGGTAACAAAGATAGGAAAGGAGTCAGACAGCCTATAGTAAAGGCAAGACAGATCAGGGATTACTTAGAGAATCTAGATGCTTTTAAGTTAACAAGACAGCATGAAATGCACCTCAGGGTTATAAAGTATTTGTCTGAGGTAATTTCTTTGGGTGCATCCCCACATTCAGGGGCATGTGCTTGCAGCAGGGGATAAAAGTAGTGGCACAAACTTGTGCTGCTACTTTCTGCTGTTGTGCACACCCTTGCATGTGGGCTTTGGTGCTGGACAAAATGCCTGCTTCAAGGAAACTACTGTTTCCCTACTCCTCCCAGCTCCCAGTGTGCCGGAGGAGCCAGGAGACAACTAGAGGAGGGGAAATACTTTGTCTGGAAGATAGAGCATCTCCCAGGAGGGCTGAGCTGTGCCTACCAGTGCATGCTCGTGGAGCAAGTCACATGCCACTTTTTTTTTGGTGCCAGGATTTCCTGTTAGCAAATTTGGCCCTCACATTGTAAATTTGCAGCACAGGGTACATTTAAACAAAGAGTTTTCTGATGCCACAAACCACATGTGCCTGCACATGACAATCCAGCTTTAAGAAAGGGAACAAGAAGCATCTGGGGAATTACAGAACAATCAGTCTGACTTTGATACCTGGAAAGATCATGGAGTAGGAATCTATTGTGAAGCACCAGGAATCTATTGTGAATCTATTCCTCAAGGAATCTGTTATGAAGCACCTAAAGCAAAACAAGTTGATTAAGAACAACCAGCATGGATTCACCAAGAGGAAGTCATGCCTGACCAACCTGACTTTCTTCTGTGATAAAGTGACAGATTCTGTGGAGGGGGGAAAAGTAGTGGCTTTGATATACTTAGACTATAGCAATGATTTTAACACTGTCTTGCATAACATTTCCATTAACAAGGTAAGGAAATAAAGACTAGATGAAAGTACTGTAACATGGATATATAACTGATTGGATCATTTTACTCAACTTGTAGTCCTTAGTGTCTCATGTCTAGTTGGGAGCAGGTAGCAAGTAAGTCTCCCCAGAAATCTGTTTTGGTATTACTTAATATTTTCATCAGTGATTTGAACAATGGGATTAAGTGTACATTGAGCAAATTTGAAGATGACATTAAGTTGGGTAGAGCTGCAGACACTTTGAAGGGCAGGGCAGGATCCAGAATGACCTAGATAGACTGGAAAAAATGGTCTGCACTCAGCCAGATGAAACAAGGACAAGTGCAAAGTCCTTCACTTGGAACAGAATAATTGAATGTACAAATGAAGACTGGGGAATGACTGCCTAGCTTGCAGTACTGCCGAAAAGAACCTTGAGGTTACAGTGGACCATAAGCTGAATATGAACCAACAGTGTGCTCTTCTTGGAAAAAAGGCCAACAGCATCTTACCTTGTATAACCGAAGTGTCACCTGCAAATCAAGGGAAGTTATTTTTCCACTCTATACAAGACTTCACCTGCAGTACTGTGTCCAGGTTTGAACACGACACTTCAAGAAGGCTGTGGACAGATTGGAAAAAGCTTTGGAAGCATGACTTATTAGGAAAGGCTGAAAGAGCTAGGGTTATTTAGTTTGGAGAAGACTGATTGGAGATTTGATAAGTGTAAAATACCTGACTGATTATGGAGAGGATGGGGATACACTTTTCTCTATGGCTGTAGGGGACAGGACTAGAAGTAATGGCCTCAAGCTGCAGAGAAAATGTAGACTTGAGATTTGGAGGACGCTTCTAACTATAAGGGTGGTCAGTTACTGGAATAAGCTACCTTGAGTTGCCCTAGTAGTTGTGGAATTCCTGGACATTTTCAAGAGCAGGTTAAACAAATAATTGCCTGGAATTGTTTAGTTTGGGATCATCCAATCCTGAACACAGATCTGAAGTAGATGACCTTGTGAGGTCCCTTCTAGCCCTACTTCCCTATGATCCTTGAATCTTTTTTTTCTTTACCTTTCCTATGTGTTTATCTTATTTTGTCTTCAAGGAAAAATGATTGGACATTAAGAGCAACAACATTGACTAAAGTTCATCTCAACTAATGTTTCCTCTTTCTCTGTAAAAAGGATGAACAACAGCATCTTTAATATCCCTAAAAGAACATAAAACAGAAGGTTATTCATATAAAACCTCTCTGATTTTAATAGGAACTCTTACTAAATAGGACATAATCTTTGTACTCAAAAGTCCAACCTGGCTTAACTATTTATTATTGTCTACTTTTCATGCTTTTGATCCCTGGGCCCTTTTATGCCACTAAATTAAATAATGTCTGTCTTTATTTGGTTACTGTCTTTGAACTTATCAGCAGGGTGTTGCACAAGCCCATGCACAGCACAACAATTATTTCCAGTTGTAAGTATCTTAGAGAGAGACAGTTTCCGACATCTTCCCTACTGTAATATGAAGACTAACTAATGAACAGTTTTAAAATAATACAGGTTTTCAAACACATATACGGAATCAAATAAAATGAACAATATTCAATTAATCTGAGATGTTCTATGTTGTAGATTTGGCCCACACATCTTCCTTGGGGCACCATCAATCCTATTATAAAATGAAAATAAATCCATAGTTACTCCATGTCCTGAGATTCCATTACCTTCAATTATTGCATCTCTTACATTGATGAGAACTTCTTAGGCAAACCAGCCAACTCACAACTTCCTTTCTTCCTCCCCCACCCCCAGGTTTAAGAGAAGTATCTTGTACTTTCACAGGTTGTAACATCCCTATGCAACCCTGGGTTTACTTCTTGTATTATTGCTGTTTATAATTGGTTATAATTGTTTCGCATGTAGTAGGGACACAGCCCAGCCCTGCAGTCACCAGGGGGATGACCACTGGGGCACTGCATGACCCATGAAATCCCAGTCCACCCCAGAACAACCAACAAGCCCAAGGACAGGGAATGCACTCCCCCCTGTGTAAAACAGGGAAGCAGTGGGAGACGTGCTTTCTGCATGCCCATCCTCCAGACAGAGCTGGAATCAAGCAACTAGGCTCCACCCAGCCCCAGAGCCCCACTGAGGACAGGAGCAAGTAGCCAGCATGCCTGGCACTGCCTAGAGCTGGATGGATGCAGCTGCAGCTCATGATGAGCACCACAGGGGCTCTCAGCACTTGGTCACAGCTGTAGGGCATGCACGGGTCTGGGTTGGCTCCGGTCAACCCAGAGCTCCCCTCATATGTCAGTGCTAGCCCCAAGGAAAAGGAGGCACTGGCACAGATAGCAGGCCACACTGTCTCCCTCCATGGGAACAAATGATGCCTTGCTCAGAATGAGCTCTGATGGCAGGAACCAAAACATTCAGTGGATGTTGGAGACCAGCTACTGGTAAGGGTGTTGTGGGGTTTTGTAGTGCCCATAGGCCACAACTAACTACATGACAAGTCTACCTTGTCAGGCTCAGGACTCGGGGAGTATACTCTAAAGAGCCTAGCTTCCCAGGAAAAAGGTGGACATAAACTGTAAAGCCAAAGTGCAGCCTGAAAACAGACAGCGGACACCCTTATTTATGTTATGTCTATTTATTAATGCTTACATGACATGGGCATTGTTGGCAGTAGATACTCGCCAAGGTAACAGGGTTGGGTTAGCCCACACTGGACTCAGACCCTTCTGTTTTTCTTTTGAACCAGACCTTTTCCTTCATTACATGAAGGCAGGTGCCTAGACCAGGATCCTGTCCTGAACAGAGCACAGAAATACCTGAGTGGAAACGGGTGCGGTGTAGGGGAGGCAAAGCCCCACAGAAGATGTCCAGACACCAAGACCTGCACCCTTCTCAATGAACTCCCACAAATGGTCAGGTACCACCTCCTGACATCCTTTTTTCTTTAACACCAAGTTTTGGCAGGCAGGACATATAAAAACAATGCAGCACCCAGACTGTACCTTGACACAGCCCTTAGCTCTGATCCTACTTCATTCATCATCACACAACATCATTTTCATCATGATGGTAACCTTCTGGGATGTCAAATAATATTAAGTTGTTCAGTTTTTTTGCTTTATCTTGTCCTCCTCTTCATAAGCATGCTAAGTTCCAGCACAGACATTGGTCTTTTCAGTTTTCTCTTGAACAATGCACTCATGCTTCATTACTATTATTCTGCAATTTAACAAGAAAGATTTAAAGTATTAAGATTCTTCAGCCTTTCTGAAATGAAATGTCTAAATTAGTATTTTACTACAAAGAAATTAAACCCATGAATTGTGGCCCATTATCAGAGATTACTATGCTAAGCATGCTAAATCCATATTGATTTGATGTGTGTTATTGCCCATTTAACTGTAATATTTTCTAATAAGTTTACTTCACAGAAGTGAGAATAATAGCAGCATATAAATAGATCTAACAACTTTTTATTACTATAAGCTTTTAGAATGAAAGTGTTATATCTGCATATTTTATATTGGTACCTGTCTATCAGATCCACTTCAATTTTAACCCTGTTTTATTAAGAGTTAAAGTTACAGTGGTTTAGCTCATTGTACTTCTGCAGGATATTACACACAAGTCATATCAAAAAGCATAAAAGCGGGTACTCTTCCTTCCCTTTTAAAGCAATTAAATATTATGTCTATCCAGAGCTTAGAACAAGCATATTTTTTTTCAACTAGTGTAAGCAAATCTATGCTTCATTAATAGCTAATTTTTCTTACACCACCAGGTCTGCTTGGCTGAGTCTTTATTTTTGGTATGCATCACAAACTTCCTCAATGTCACTCTTCATTTTAGTCCAATATAAAATATCTCTTAATATTTTTTAGATTTTTTGTTCTCTACACAATCTTCTTGAATCCCATTTTACATATTGTCTTCTGTAATGGTTTAGGAATTATGATTCATACTCTTTTTAAAAAAATCACATTCATTATTGAGAGGTTTCCTTAAACTGATCACAAGGGCTGGGAATAGGTTGTCACTGTCATCCTTAATCATTTTATTTAGAGTCTAATCCTTAGCTATGTCTCTGGCAATTACAGTCCACATTTAATCTGAACCCAGAAGGGTTTTTTTTTGTCAGCCAATTGACATATTGACAAAGTCCAGATCTAGACTTTGTTGCACTATGCTTTTGTCAAACGTCTCAAAGATTAGTGTGGCTCTGCCCTCCATGAGCTGAAATCAGACCAGGCTGCCCTATGCCTCATCTGCATACACATTTTGGAGGACCCCAGGATAAATGACAAGAACACTTGTTTCCAGGAATTGGGGGTGGGGGGGAAGAGAAAGGGGGGGAATTAGCACATGGATATTTTGTGGCAGGGTATCTGGGGTACACACGCAGAGTGAGAATTGCTGAGGTGTGGCATAACCATGGCTTGAAATGCTGTTGACTCTTCAGGGGCCCACCACAATCAACTATATAGTAAATCATGAGCCTTCTGGTTTTGGACTAATATCATACATAGTTTGTAGTCTTTCCAAGTAGGTGTTAATGTGTTACTTAAAAGTGTGTTTATAGAATACCTGTGCTAAAACTTGCAGCAGTTTCAAAAACAGTAAAATGCATCAATTTTGGATGAACTAAATCTATGAGTACTATGTGCAAATTTCTGCAGCTATGTTTATTTCAAGGTTAGCTTTTTCAAATGTGCTTCTTACTGTGAAGCCCTGGTCTCCCTGAGCACATGGAAGTAAGGAAGGGGGAAAAGGGCTGTAGGGCAAGAACTTAGGGAGGAGGGAGGCAGAAGGCAAAAGGGGCACCTGACCCCCAGATTTATTTTTCCTGCTGTGGTAGTGAGAGGTTGACAAATTCAACACAAACCTCCAATAATTAGATTCTATAACTGGAAAAAATATAACAAATGTATAATTGTTCCATAAATAGAATCTAATTATTTGAATGTTGTCTTATACTTATGGCTGTTAGGGTGACAGTATTTGGATCTTGGGGAGCATTGGTTTTGTAGCTGAATAAAAGGCTATAATTTGTGGCCTAGCAAAGCTGCTAACCACAAGGCAGAATGGTATGTTAAAAGTAACACTGCAAGATACTTAGGCAAGCATTTTCCTAACAATATAGTAGTGTTGTAAGATATATAGCTCAATGTGTAAATGAAACAGGATGCAAATGAGTGGCTATTGTTAGAAGATAAAGCAAATTTTGCTTATGAATGCTTATGCTAAGCCAGCCATTTGCTTATGCTAAGTAATGATCTTAACTGTGTCAACCATTTTCAAGTGAGTCTGTGTAAGTCTGTGTGCTGTGAATGAGATGAAGTCTTAGGAATGTGCAGATGATACAACATGGGACTAAAAAACAGACTGGAATGTGAAAGACAACACAACTCATAACAGAATCCAAGATAAACATATGCAAAAAGGTGAATGATGATTGGTAAAGAAGCCTCCAGAAGCTTCCAGGCTTTTGTTGAAGTCCACCCAAGCGACCAAAGAAGTGGGGTTGGGGTCTTAGACATGTGTTCATAGCAAAAAGACATGTAAATAAGTGAAATACACAGGTGATTCCATGCTAATGAACCAAACAGTAAATAGATGTGGGACTTAAAATGGGAAGGACTAAGGGTGGAACAAAGGAGGGACAAAGGTGGGGTAAATGTTGATGAGCATAAACCAAGGTGTATAAATATGGAAAAAACAAATGTTCATGGCAGCTCCCCAGCTTGTTGGAGTTTTGCCTAAAGCTTTCTCCATTTTGAATAAAGCTGCTGATGAGCAATATGTGCAGGTAATGTGTGATGGCATAAATCTGTTGTCTCCCTAGTTGTTGGGTGTCGTATGGAGTTGGGGTCTAACAATGGCCATCTTATATTCAGGTAAATAGGCTAATTTATTATCTTCTATACTGCTAGATTTCCTCTCTAGTCTGGAAGGAATTGTCCCCATCCTGAAAGTTAACAATCAACAAAGGAAAGAGTAAGGAGAAGGGCTCAAAGGCCTCAACCTTTAAGTAATAAATAATGTAAAAGAATTAGTGTGTAGGTCTAAGTATTAGCAAAAGCAGAGAGGGATTAAAAAACTCCTTCAGCATCAAACACCAATGTCATGATGGACAGAGTTAGGCACTGAGCTAGGATCTTCTATTTCTCACTACTCTTTCATGGGGCATAAAGAAACAGCACAACAATTAGGTATTCACACACTTTTGTAGGACATACAAATTCTGATATGATTAAAATGTTACTTTGCTGATCTGATAAGATGAACAGTTCACTGAATTAAATAGATCCATTCCAGTGATCCTTATTTCCTTAGAGAGACTCTTTCATCCAAACAATCCTTATTTGTTGGTTAAAGTGATGCCATAAATGAAGACCTTTATTAAAACAGGTAAGTTAATATCACTTTTGGTTTGTATAATTAAATGTTTTTATTGTTTTCAGAGGAACACAGTTATTTGTCAACATTAGTGGAGAAATAACACAGGAAAGCAAATGGAGACACATGTACAAGGAGGAGGAGAGGGAACAATGATTTTGATATTAACTAATGTATAATGCCATTCATATAATCTATTTCATTTTCCATCCTGGCAAAATGCCCAGCTAATTTGTGTTGATCTTTATTACTGTATTTATGAAGAGATTGTTTTCCATTGTATGTGGCTTTTCTTCTGTGCTTTAAAGAAATCTATATTCCAAAAGGAGGCAGGAGTAGAAGAGAGGGATGTGTTGGCATGCATTGGGAAGAAATGGAAAGCTCATTCCCATGCCTAGTGCAATTAAATTAATTTTGGATACATAATTGTTGTTTGATTGACCCAGAGTTGACTGAAGTGACTAGAAAGGATCTCATTTACTTAAAAGAGGTTTTGGATCAGGCCTTTATGTTTCAATGTATTATTGTGAGGGGGTAATGGATTCTGTAAGAACAACTACAGAAGATAACACTCTGGCAATCTCTCTTTGGGTGAGTGAAGTCAATTCACATCTTCCTCAGGATTTCCATCTGTAACATAGAAAAATGGGGCCCCCTGCCTCAGAGAAGAATATGAGAAATAATTTAGTAATGAGGCACATTCACAACTGATGTCAATTTTCTATCTGCTCTGATGTCTTTACAGTACTTTAAATTTGAAAAAGACCTTTCAACTTCTAAGTCAACAAAAACAAACCAAAGCAAAAACATCCTTTCCAATTTTAGTAGGTCAATTCCTTTTTGTCTAGAAGACTTCCAAATGCTTTATGAGTTAAAAAGCAGGATGTTTATTTATTAAACTGTTGCTAAAATAAAAATGGATCACTTAAAGTATCTTTCTGTGAATTTACTAATGCCAAAGACTGCTGCAAATCTATTACTAGAACCATTCATTCTAAATCCCTTCCACCCCTTATTTTGCAGCTCCATCCTCAAATAAATCAGAATGTAAAAATTCATTCTTGATGTCTGAATGAGAGTAAACATCCCCAAATGCATTACAGACAATTAGTTTAGCATCTATGTTTCAGATGCTGATTTAGCTAGCTATTAAACAGCCAACTGCAGGATATATTTTAAAAAGACCGTCTAATGAATTAATTATAACCCAGCTCTGTAACAGAATAATAAATACATATTTTTGAACAAAAGCCAATACCAAAAATTAAAGAAAAAATCAATGTTAGCAATGGGGTTAGGTGGTCTTAGCTATTGTTGTGTCTGTCTATTAAACTTGTGCTATCTATTTTAAATGCCTATGCTGATTTTTTGGCATGGCTCTAGTTGATACAGTGCAATCTGCACAATGGAAATTTGAAAGAAGTCTGTGAATTTTGGTAGTCTTATTTTTCAGTACTTTTAAACAACAAATCACTGAAAATTCAAGATACTGTAGACACACATATATCCTAACTCCATCGGAAAGAACACTGCCAAATCTATATAAGAACTACTAAAACTAGCCCAAGTGTGTCAAGTCCACTTGCATGTTTCTGTATTTCTTTGATGCTTTGATTAAAACGTGAGGAGGGCCATCAAACCAAATGACAAAGTATGAACTTCATTTCACTTTGGAGCCTCTACATTTAACCAGGAGATACATTATAATGATAATTAGCAAGTTAAAGCAAATGAGAAGGATGAAAGAAATTCTTGATATATATGAATGAAGGATATTATGTCCTCTTCCTTTTTTCCCCCCAATTCTTCCCTCGTGATTACAGTACATTTCACAGTAGATTTCTGACATCAGGACAAATTTGCCTGAAGTATATTGTCTGAAAATATGTGCTGAAATGAGGGAAAGACCTCTGCTTTTTACAGTTAGGAAGGAAAATCACAAAAGGGAAATCAAACATTCAAGTAGAAAAATGAAAAGTAGCAGCTATTTTTTGGCTTCTGAAGCAAACATTGTTTTCTCACCAAACATTTTCTGACATTTCTATGGAGTCCTTAAAATCATATTTCCCCTCTACTAATTGTCTTAATTTACAAATGCATCAGGCATGCATCAGTTCAGCCAGCATGTTACAACAGTCCAATATGGTGTACTGGATTTTTCATCTTTTCACTCCTACATTTTCTGCATCTTGTGTCTGAACAGATATTCTGAAACGGAACCAAGGTTTCAAGTATTTAGTACTAGTATTTAAAACTTTTCATAGAAAGCTCCCAATTCTACAAAGATTACTGGTGATAGGGAACTGTTGTATTCAAGAAGTCTACATGACATATTTTAGGAGGTCTCGTTCCATATCCTAATAAGCAGATATTCACAATACAAATGGGACCATTTAGACCTATACCCTAACTGAGGAAGTGCCATTCAGTTTAGAAATGATACTTCCAGGTCTGAGTAAATGCACATTATGCAGGGAGATGGAGGAAAGCTTGTACTGCTGATATCAATACTCTGCCCAATCTACAGAAAGCAGAGAATCATTCAACTATTATTCCAGCAGTTAATTTAATTCAAGAGAGTTTTACTTTGTAGGATTCCTAAAAGACTAGTTGGACTCATCATTATTTGGTATATTTTGCTATGTATATGCACAGGGAAGACACAAGGGGAGTCTAGGTTCCTGTGTCAAACTCTCCTCATCCCCTGTGATCTATTGTATTTGTTCATATTGCTCTGAAAAAGTTGCCATCACTGCAGATGATACCGTAGTGTGATGAATATGACTTTCAACCCACGAGCTAAGTATGTGCTGTGCAAACATGGTTGCTTTCCTCACACTCATGTTTGTTTTCCCTCCAAACACAAATGTTGCATTCCTTTCACAGAGGTATCTATGGTAGAGCCCATAACAAAAATTTGAGAAAGCCTGAAACTTGCTGCAGAGAGCAAAATATAACTATCTAAATAAATTACCAACAAATCAATGTGGAACAAATCTGAGGCAACACAAAAATAAGTGGAGGTTCAGTGAATCCTTCTACCATTGTAAATATAGAAATCAAGGAATGACTAAGGACTGTCCTCATTCCCATAAGGCCTTTAAATGATTTTCAGTAAACATGGCCCTCCTGTGGTACATCCTTATAACATAAATGAGGAAAGGGAAGAACCCATTACAACAGTGAAAACCAAATTCCTGGGTTTTTTTTTACATACTTATAGATTTGGGATCATGGTCCTGAGGAGATCCAAAAAAAAAAAAGGTGTTTCTTTGGGTTTGATGGATCACCCCCATAAGAGATGCATAGGGAGCATGTCCCCCCACCATGAAATTGGCCCTCACTGGCTAGGGAGCGGGAAGCACCAGCTGGTGCCCCCCCTAAGAAGTGCTAGCAGCAGTTCCAGATTTGCTGCCGGTGCTTCTGGGGTTGGCAATCAGCCACTGGGGGACCCCTCCCCCACCGCCTTTGTCGGCAGTCAGTCACTGGGAGACCTCCCACCCCAACTGGTGAACAGCCGCTGTTACCCCCTCCCCCAGAGTCAGGAGGCACCAGTCACTCATGATCTCCCCCATTAGAAGCAACAATACTTCTATAGGAGAATAAAAACAGGGATTCAGGGACATATCTAGGGGTGCACCAATAGAGATTTTGACACCAAACCACTTTCGAATACAGCTGCATGCAGCTGATAAGTCTGTTGTGGTGGGAGGGAACGGATATGGGGGGGCAGATCAACACCCCCCACAGAGGGGGGGGCGGGGCAGGTGCTGCCCAGCCAGGGTGAGGTGGGGTGGAGAATGGAGCCATGGTTCATGGGGAGGCAGCTCTCACCACTGTGCACACCCTGAGAGAACATGGGGGGGATGCGTGCCCCCTGCATCTGTACGGGATGGGAGGGGCAGGCTGCAGCTGCAGATTGGAGCTGGGGCTGCACTGGACACTTCTCAGTGGAGTCTGGGTTCAGGGCAGGCAGCAATGGCACTGGGAAGGGGGCTATGGATGGGGCTGCAGCCACCCCAAATTTCACTGTAGCCCTCTTGTAGTGCAACTCCCAGCATTGCTGTCACCCTCCCAGCCTACCTCTGGATCTTCCCAGTGCATGGGTGGAGATCAGGGGTTGAATGGGGGCTGTACCAGGTTGGTGGCAGTGGCATGAGGAGTGGCATTAATCTGCCCTCCACATGCCTTCCCTCCCCTCTCCTCTTCCACCACAATAGACTTACCAGCTGCACACTGCCAGGCTGTGCTCCTCACTGCCTGTGTCCTGTGCTGGGTCTGCATGCATGCATGGGCATTTATCAGCCAAATTATCAGCCACTTCAGGCTGACTTACAATACAGACAATTTTCTTTATATCGGTACTGATCTAATATCAGATTGATGTATCAGTGCACCTCTAGAAATATCATGAACCTGAATTGTTGGTGGAGAATATGGAGTAGAGAACATGGGCCATATTACTACTGTCTTACAAAGCACTTTCCCAAAACCTAGAACCTAATGAGAGTCTAAAATATTTCCCATGTACATGCAGTAAGTGAACAATAATCTACTTACTTATACAAACACATTCCCAGTATTTGTGCATACTTCACACAGTCCTCACAGTTATTGCATTCTTTAAATATAAGTCTTGTGCACTAAATAATACAATTAATTTCCCTGGAAGATAAAGGAAAGCTCAGAGGCATCAATGTTTTTGTTTGCTGGAATCTTGCCATTGGTGCTGTAGAAAAGCTGAACAATACATTATTTATGAAAACCAGCATTTCTTTATTTGTATTTGTGTATTAATTCCTGTGCCACCTTTGCCTCATGCAGAAGCTCCAAGGAGCAGATGACGACAGTTATTTTATGCTTATGCCTTGTTTATAGGATATAGGCAACTTTCTAGGTACCTAACTAAACTAAATAGGACACGTGCTTTTTGAAAATGGCTGTTAATTTTATTTTTCTCTATGTTTTATTTTGTAAGCTCCTTAATAAAAACAGTCAAAGATCCTAAGCCTTTTGGCCATGCATAAGACATGGCAGTTTTTTAAGTCAGTGACACATAATGAAGTGATGTGAATAGCATCACATTCAGCCTACCTAAATGACAAATGACCACTGGTTCTTACTGTAGAAGAGATTGCTCAGTGCATGTTAGTCTATTCTCAACAATGAAAAGTCCTTTTCTTGCAATGTTATGCAAATATCATCAGCATATATGAAGTTTCTCATATTACTCTGGAAGGGTTAGTCATTGGTATATATGTTAAAAAGGATCAGTGATAGCACACTATCCTGTGAGAGGCTGTCATATCACAGATTTTGGTAAGAAGGTTTCAGTGGTTGACTGTGTCATATACTGCTGATAGGTCTACAAACACAGCCCCTGTTTTTATCACTTTCTGGAATCCATCTTCTATATGCTGGGTGGTGTTTAGTTATTTGGCCAGTGCATGATTTCACTGGTCTAAATCTGGCTTGCTCTGGTATTAGATGTTGTTTGCTATGAAGTGAAAGGCAATTGAGGATAAAGTATTACCTTAGTTTAGGTAATCTAAGGGTTGACAAGCAATTGTTAAAAAGGTGTAATACCCATAACTTGGTTGTGGGACAAAAGTGCTTGATCTGTTCCATGCATATGTCATTGAGTCCAGCTGCTTTGCTGTTCAAGTGACTTATTCTGGCATCAAGTTCACAGTCCTTTGTGTATGGCATACTAAATTGATTTTCCTCCATATCAGTTTCCCATCTAATCCATATTTTAGGCTGTTTGTTTGAAGCTTTACCATTGAATACAATCTGGTGAGCCCCACTGATTAATCACCCAAACTCTGAGTACTTGAGGGTTACATTGGCCTGAACACTTATCTTCAAAGCACGTGAAAAGATGAAAGGCAAAGTCAGTGCCCGCAACAACATACTTTGAATGTTGGTTATCTCAAACTGGTGAGTGAACCCAGCACCATTATGAACCACAGCTAATGTTATTCCACTAACACAGCTAGTGTTATTCCACTGCAGAGTATGCATATCCAATACGGGAACAATCAGTTCATGCAAAGCAACAAGACCCAGTTCTAAATGACAACTGTCATAAAGTAACAGGGTGTCTAAAGCCGACACTAAAGGATAGCCTGCGCTTATTGGCTGGCTTATTTTACCACCTGATAGAATGGTAATGAGCCAAAAGAAAGATCAAGGCAGATGGAAGACCCCAGACATCCACTCTATGGTCACATAGAAGTAACTAAATGCAAAAGATTTTTGTAAGCAGTGTTGCAACTATGGACAAGAGAGCTGATAGGGAGCAACTGAGATTATGGAAGAAAAGATTACTTGTGTAATAGCTGCTGCTGGACTTGCAGTAGGGCTAAAGATCCCTGCAAAGGCAGATCAGGAAAGTTTGCAGCCACAGTTGTTTTCAAAACCATATGCATGTTTTTTGATTTGCACAGCCAGGCTCAAAGAAGAGAGGGGGCCCCGGGACCACAGAGCTCGGGCATTGAACCACGCTACACCTTGCCTGTGAATAGAAGCTGCAATTTGTGATGGAGAGAAAACAGACCTGGTATCCTTTTCCCTCTGTGAGGTACATGGACCCATGTAGAGTGAAAAGGGTCATAGGGGAGATTTGTCTAGGAGGGTAGAGTGTCAGTCTGGGAAGGCTCTAGGGAGAGTTAACTGAGAAAACAGCCTGGGGCTGTATGGGTGATAAACCAAGGGTTGTTTCAGTTATAAGCACAAGAGCCTGTATCTGGGAATTGGAGAAAGGTGCTTTTTTGGGGGGTGGGGGCAGTGTGTGTTTCTTCTGCAGATACAACAGACAGCTAAACCAGAGGAAATTTTCTCTTCCCCATGCAGGCTTTATCAGAGAGCAGGAGGGCATCTTCTTTCTGAAGCAAGCTGGGCTGCACCAGAAACGTTATTATGTTGCTAATGTAAAAGAGAGATGATGTGTTGTTAACCCTATGTACTCCTGCTCAAATTCATTTGAGTCTGAAGATTTAAGCTGGGGAGTTGTACTGAGTATTAAACCTCAACCCCACATAAAGGCCCAACGACTAGGGAATCCGACTAACTAATTGCTCATGGGATCCTGATACTCATTAGCCAGAGCAGAGCAGGGGGCAAACACCAGCGCACACTGTGTTCAGCTGCTTTATTAGAGTGGAGGCAACTTTGGACAGGTGCAGCCACCACACACACACCATGCAGAATACTGCAAACACTGCGCAGAATATCATTGCTTTTGTACATTTATACTTTTCAGTTCACCCTCATTGGCATTAACCATGCCCAGTTTCTTTCTGTTACACCCACAGTTCCACCCCTGCATTTACATGCAATTGCCTATGCATTAGGAACTTTCCACTCTGCACCCACAAGAGGTCATCACCCCTAATTCACCCCTACTGTCTTTAGTCACAGCTCTCAAAAGCCTTCTTTTATATTCTCATTTATCCATCGTTTCCCTTCCCTGCTTGGTTTAAGTTCCTCTACTTTACAATTAAACAAACAGTTGAACAATTAAACAGACAATTAACCATTTAAAGCCCTAAGTAAACAGTGGCTGGTTAAATTTCTAACTTGAAACCAAGACCCTCCAGTGTTTAGATTCAGCTCGACTCAACAAGGAAAAAGGGCAGCAGAAAGAGCAGATTGCAAAAAAAGTGGGAAAAAGCAAGCATTAGTAAGCAATGCACTAGCTGCAAGAAATCAGCAGGAAAAAGGTGGGAAAATGCAAGAGACAGGGTGGAAAAATGCAAGGGTTCACCACCCTAACACTGATGGTGTTCTTTATTCAGTTGGTATAGAGTGTTCTTAGTTCATTAATACCCTGGTTTTAACAATTAGATTATTGATAATAACCTCATTCATATGTTGACTGTTTTGCAAAGAATAAACTGTTTTGTAAATAATAATAAGCACTCCATGCAGAGGTGGCCCCAGTCTTAGGAGTTGGGAGGTTGACTGAGGCTATCTGACACCCCAGGACCCTGAATCCAGATGTGGCCGTGGGTGGCACTATGACTAGAGTTACGCATACAATCAGGTGCTCTGAAATGGATCTGGAACCACCTTCACAGAGGAGCTCATCTAGACTGGCCAACATGGCAATGCCTGAATCGCCTGTGCATGCAAACTGAAAGATCATAAACAAACATGATCAAATGAGGCTACTCTAATGACACCAATATATGCAAATGTGATGAAATGCAGACTATAGAGTAGCAGCTTATTTGCCAGCTCCTCAGTGAAACCTATACAAAGGAGAACCTTGCTGCAGCAATAAAAATAGCTATCCAGGGCCATCCCAGGGGTGGTGGTAAATCAGGGTGACTGCCCTGGGCCCCACATTTTGAGGGAACCATGCAGACAATTCTGTACAGGCCCCACTGTGGCTGCCATGTACAGCTGCTGCCAAGTGCCACCAGCTTTGTCACTGACACCACTGCTTCCGAGCACTGTCAGCCCTGGACAATCACCACCCTTCCTCCCCCCGCCACCACTCCACTGGCTCCAGCCGCCACCTTCATTCATCTTTTTGAATGCTTTTTATAAGGAAGAAGCAAATGTAGCTCCCGTCCATTGTTTTACATATTTTTTCCACATTTTTCATGATTAGCTTATGGAAGTCATTGCTATGACATCATCAAGGCCAAGGGCCTACCAAGATATGCAAAGGGCATTTGTCTTCAGACGTTTGTATGAACAAGACTATCATGAGTTATGTTAAATAATAATAATAATAAATAATATATTAAATAGAAAAAATGGAATAGGTAGAAGGTTCATGTCTCAAGACTTAAGCTAACCTGATACTTAACTCCTTCTAACCTGGGGATTTAGAAGGAAATTAACCCATGGAATAATCATCTTATAATTGCAGAATGAAAAATGTCTTGCATCTTCCCCAGAAGTAGCTGGAATCAGCCCTTTTTCACAGTCTGATGCCTGGTGCAAGGGAAGACCATGCCTGGAGGCAACCAGGAGAAGGAGTACTCCGGAGAGAGACACTGGTATTGGGCCAGAGCATCTCTATGGTTCTCCCTTGCCCTGGCACCTGATCATGCCCCTTGAGCGTGCTTGAGAATAAAAGTTCAGGAAGACTCTGAACTTGTTTATGGGTGAGTTGGAGTTATGGTGTGTGGAGAAGTTGCGGAGTCTGGAAGAGCGAAGGCTGAAGACATGGGAGATCAAAGTAAGAAGGAGAAGGGTGGGAATGAGAACTTTCTCCCTAAAAGGGGAACCCAGATTTCTCTGTTTGCAAAGGGCTCTTTGAAAGCTGCCAGTCTCAGCCTGCAAGAGCCACTTGCAAACTGGGGAGAACTAATAGACAGAAGCCATGGAGCCCACCTGGCCCATGGCTCATGTGGGCCCCAGGGTGGGGGACAGTGTGAGGATCAAGGGGGTTCTTGGGTGGGTTTTGGGGGCCA
>NW_017728994.1:2099476-2116921 GCF_001723915.1 Gavialis gangeticus | reverse complement strand
GCTAGATATCAGGAGGCGCTACTTCATGGTCAAGGCAGCTAGGATCTGGAACCAACTTCCAAGAGAAGTGGTGCTGGCTCCTACCCTGGGGGTTCTTGGGTGGGTTTTGGGGGCCAATCTGCAACTTGCGTGGGGTTGGGGGGTTTGGGTGGGTGCTGGGGGGAGGTACAATTCTACCCCAATCCCTGCCATGCACAGCTGCTGGACCTTCAGCAGTGAGTTGTGAGCCTACACATGGCGCAGGGTGCCAACCCAGCCCGATGCCACACGCTCCGCTTCACACAGTGGCAGCAAGACCCAGCCTGGGCCTGCCTGAGGTGATGGCATCGGATCTGGTTGGCACCCTGAGCCACGTGCAGTGGGGATACATGTGGCGGCGGCAGCTGAGGGAGCAAGATGGCTGTTGCAGGGGGGCTCTCACTTCCTCCACTACTGCACAGAGTCCCACAGTTGCCTGCAAAAGGCAGCCATGGGACCCTCCATATGTTGGCCGGCAGCTCCCGGCACTGTTGGCTGGCGGCACCCACCACCGCTTGTACCACTGCTGCACATGGCTGAAGGTGACAATCCAGCCCCATGCCATATGCCCCACCTTGGGCAGGACCATGCTGGTTCTTTCCCAGTGTGGGCATCAGGCCAGGTCAGCACCCCGCACCACATGCAGCAGGGATACAATCGCGATGGGAACCACTGGCCGACATTGCTGGGAACCACCAGCCAACGCATGGAGGATCCCGTGGCTGCCTGTTGTAGGCAGCTGTGGGACTCTAAGGGGTGGGACACACTGCCACCCACGCTGTACAGGGTTCTGCAACTGCCTGCAAAAGGCAGCCACAGGACTTTCCATGCATTGGCTAGTGGAACCCAGCAATGTTGACTGGCAGCACCTGCTGCTGCTTGTATCGCTGCTACATGTGGCTGAATGTGCCCTACCTCCAGCAGAACCATGTCAGTTCTTGCCAGGCATGGGCATCTGGCCAGGTCAGCACCCTGTCCTACGTGCAGTAGGGAAACAAGTGGAGGTGAGAGCCGCCAGCCAGAGCAGGGACAGTCCCACAGCTGCCTTTTGCAGGCAGTTGTGGGACTGTGCAGCGGGAATGTGGGGACCCCCCACCCCCAGGTAGGTGCCCGGTTCTGGGGTGGGAGCATGGGCCTCCTCCCCCCTCCAAGGCAGCTGCGGGGCTCTGGGGCAGGAGTGTGGGCTTCCTCCACCCCCCTGCAGGCAGCTGTGGCCCTCCTCCACAATACTCACCGTGCTCCCACAGATCCCTGCAATGTCGGCCAGTGGTTCCCACCACTGCTTTTTTCCCCACTACACATGGCACAGGGTGCTGACCCAGCCCAATGCCATCACATTGGGCAGGACTGGGCTGGTGCTTGCCACCACCGTGTGAGGTGGGGCATGCAGCATTGGGCTGAGTTGGTACCCAGCACCATGTGTAGGCCCACAAGTCACCTCTGACATTCCCACAATTGCCTTTTGCAGGCATCTATCGGCCTGTGCACAGCAGGTGTTGGGGCGGGAGTGCCCCCCTCCCCCAACACCCACCCAAAAGTGCCCCAACACCACATGATTCATATTGGCCCCCAACACCCACCCAACCCCTTCCCCCAGGCCTACACGTGGCCCAGCTGGGCCCTGTCAGCATGCACCACTTGTAAATGTGAAACACAATCTGGGGGGTGCTGCTGGCTGACTCTGCTGGGATCAGCCAGCCAGCACAGGGGTAAGCCCATCGCTGCCTTTTACAGGCAGCTGGGGAGCTCTGTATGGTGGGGTATAGCAATATCCTGCTAACCCCCACTAACTGTACAGTGGCACAGCTGGTCCTGCGGGCATGCACCACATGCATCAGGTGAGAACAGGCAGCAGCTGGAGCCACTGGGGGACTCCAGCAGCAGCAGGCAGCTAGTTCTGTGAGGATCCTGGGGCTGCCTGATGGCAGCAGTTGCAGGAGTTGGGGGGAGGGTGCAGGGGTGCCCGTGTCACTGTCTTCCCCACCCCCTCCCCACCACATAAAATTGTTGGGATGTCATTAAAGCACTACCCAGCTTTTTTCTCTCTCTTGTTCTCGCACTCTCTTGCTTGCTGCCCATTATAAATGTGTATATAGTGGAGTTCCAGTTTACTTGTGGAAATACATTGCTTTTGGGGTTCTCTTTCTAATGCATGCTATTGGGATTTGTTAAGACAAGGTTTTGAAATTTGTACACAGGGAACCTTGGGATCCCTGCTGGTGAGGCAACTGGTGGGACCTTGGCACACAAGCCTGGCCAGCACCAGCACCGGGGACCCACCTGGAGGGCAGAGGAGGTGATCAACTTCCTGGCCATTTTGGGCCAGGAAGACACACTCCAGCAATTTAGAGCAAGTCACCGTAATGAACATATCTACCGGGCGATAGCTGCCCAGATGGCAGAGTAGGAGCACCTAAAGACAAGGCAGTAGTGCTGCACTAAGGCCAAGGCATTGCAGCAGCAATTTACTGCCATCCATGATGCCAACTGGTGGCCAGGAGCAGGGTGCACCACCATGCCCCATTACGAGGAGCTGGCTTGCATCCTGGGACCCACAGACATTGAGTCCCCCTGCTATTCCTTTGCCACTGGGCAAAGGGCAGCAAGAGGGGAAGCCAGTGCAGGAACCCATATGCAATCCCCAGAAGCAGGGCCATCCTCTAGACCTGTTGACCTACCATTGCTGAGTGTTGTGAGCAACAGCAGAGGGGCAGACACTGCCAGGCATAGCCAGTGCCTCGGGGAGACCCGAGTAAGAGGACCCCTTCCTCCTGTTGAACAGCAGTAGCAGTGGGGAGGGTAAGCCCAGGGGTGTCCCTTACACTGCTGGAGAGCACACCCCAGTGACCTTGCCATCAGCCCTCACTCCCCCTCTCCCCAAAGGCTGGGTCCAGCTCTGCCACTCAGCCAAGCCATCTGTCACAAAGACCAGGTAAGTCCTAAACATGCTATGGGGAATTGGGATCTTCTTCCCCAGCCCAATCCTCTTCAAGGCCTATGTGTGCCTCATATGTGTCCTTGCCACCTCCCTCCCTGCCTTCCTCCTCTCCCCCCCACCCCCGTCAGCCATGCTGAGGCCTATTTACCAGCAGGGCCAAGACAATCCCCCCACCTTGCCAGCACTCCCTGCTGGATGAAGCTGGCCCTGGCAATGAGGCCAAGGGGGAGGAGCAGGGCTCACTTCACAAGCCCATGAGGCCCAGCTCCACAGCACTGGGGCAACTACCTGAGGACCTGGCCCTCTTGGAACACTAATCTTCCCTGGTGGAGAGAGATGCTGGGCACCATAGCCTGAGCAGGCTGTGACACTTGTCCCCAGGAGGATCCCTCCCGGCACATAGTGGGAGGGGATGGCCAGATCCCAGGATGGCCATGGCCCTTGTCAGAGGGATGGGCCCACATGGGTTTGGGCATGGACACATGGACATGGACTGCCTGCGTGGCCACATGCCCAAGTATAAATCTAATCCTTGCAGACCATCACAAGGCTGTTCTTGACCCATGCCATGTTGATGTATCTAAAGATGGCCATCCACTTATTCTTTCTCCAGACAGCCCATTTGCCAGAGGAGAGACTGCTGCCCTGCACCCAGGAGCTGCCCACTAAGTCTCCCAGACACCAGGGGCTATCCACATGCACTGACTGTGGTGGGAGCAGCACACCCAGTGAGAGGGCTGGCAGGAGGCAGCGGTCTGGAAGGAGCAGTTACACTGCCAGCAGGCTCAGTATTTCTAGACCAAAGACTTGCAGAAGCTCCATCAATTCTGCTGTGACCAGGCTGTGGCCATTGGGGAGTTGCAAGCTGGAAGGGTGACCCTGGAGCACCTGGTCACCCTGATAAGGGGGAGCAGCACCTGGGCATGGAGATCCTGGAGGACACAAAGCAACTCCAGGCCTTCATTGATATGGCCATAGCACATGATAGCAGGGTCAGTGACCAGCTCATGGCTGCCATTCCTGCCCCAGCTGCCCCTGCTGCCATCCCCCAGGCTCCACCAGCCCCACCACAGCCATCTGGCCAGCCTGTGCCCTCGACACCAGGGGCAGAGACCAGGTGGGGGCAGGTTGGCTGGATGGTGTCACAGTTTCTGCCCCACAGGCCCACTATGGACAACAAGATGCATGAGTCCTGCTTTACCCTCTCCCAGGCCCAGACCAACCTGCAGTGGCTGTCTTGCAGGAGGAGTGCCCACCCTCCTCCCTAGAGCAGCTGCTCCCTGGGTCATATCCTCATGGCCCACACACATGGGGTGTTAGGCTCAGGTCCCGAGGCCCAGGTGGGGGCCATAGGGCAGCTAACCCCTGAGCCCATCCTCCCTGTGCCCCTGGCCCCTCTCCTGTTCCCCTGGGTCATATGTACACTATTTATATTTGCTTTCACAGTTGGGGTTGATGCACTGGTGGTGTTTGGAAAGTTCTGTGTTGAGAGGGAAGGGGAATAAAATTGCCTTGGTTTTCAACATGGCCATACTCTGTGTGCTACTGAGGTCATGGACAGGGGTGGAGACAGTTGGCTTGGTGCTGGTGATGAGAGGTGTGATGCCCTACTCAGATGGGTGGTCCAGCAGGTGGGAGGCGATGGCATCCTGCACTCTTGCTCCTGACCTGTGACACTGTGCTTGGCTGGCCAGTTCTGCTGCATCTGCTGCTGGGTATGCTGTGATACATGGCAGGTCTCCTCCATCCACTGGGGCTCAAACACCTCTCCCTGGGACTCGCACACATTGTGTAAAACACATGCTGTGGTGATAATGCAGGGTATGTGTTGTGGCGCTGCCCCCAGAAGGGTTGCAATGCTCCATCAGTGTCCCTTCAGATGGCTGAACACCTGCTTAATGGTGCATCAGCAGTGGGCAAAGACTTCATTGTACCTCTGCTGCTGGGCATCCAGAGGTCCTGGGAAGGGGTGCATCAGCCAGGAGAGGAGCAACTATGCTGCATCTGCAACGATCACTGGTGGTATGCTGACATCCTCAATGGTCAGGTCTTGGATCCCTGGGGCAAAGGTCCTGGGGCCACCAAGTGCGTGAATGTTCCCCTTGACATCTGGAAGGTCT
Source organism: Gavialis gangeticus (assembly GCF_001723915.1). NCBI lineage: Eukaryota > Metazoa > Chordata > Crocodylia > Gavialidae > Gavialis > Gavialis gangeticus. The sequence continues at coordinate 2,111,845 of NW_017728994.1, read as the reverse complement.
GCATCCAATGTGCATCATCCCAGGTGGGGGGGACATTATACTCCCACCAGTGTTTACTAGTACCCCAGGCCCAGATGAGGTGGTACATGTGGGGAGTGATAACAGGATCTTCATTGTCAGCTGCTCCCTCTGTTGTGTCTGACCTGTCAATAGTGGGGCAGAGGACAGCAGCAGGAGCTGGCAGCATGGGTATGCTTGTGCCCAGCAAGGCCAGCTGGTACTCACAGCCCCAAACTAGGTAGGTGACTCTGGTTCCAGACTGGGCTGTGTGGATGTAGTGATGCTGCTGTGCAACCACTTCCCACTGAAAGCTGGACCAGATATTCAAGTGGTTCTGCGGCAGGGCCTGTACCGGAGCCCAGGCAGACATGTGGTTTCGGTCTACATCTTGTAGGTGTGCAGCCATGGGGCCACAAGTGCAAGGAGGCAGATTCTGTCACAGATGGCATCAGATCACAGCCAGGCAGCAGTCCTTGCTGTCAGATTGCTGCAGTGAGTAGAGGGTTCAGGGGCCACTTTAAATCAGAGCAGCTTTGGAAGTCTCACTGGCACAGGGGGCTGGTGTTCCCATATGCCAAGTGGCCGGACCTCAGCATCTCCTGAGGTCTGGCCATCACACAATTATCATGGGCCCTGAGACCTACACAGCTAAATAATAGCCCCTATTGTATGGGGACAATGGATGGATGACACAACAAAATAATTGGGACAACTAATGAAAAAACCAGGATAGAAGTGTTGTGTGGGTCAAAGGGTCAAAACATGAAAATAAGAGCATCTGAGGGGGACACCAAGAATAGCCCCCCACGCCTCACCAACCAGTCCTCAAAGGCATCCAAGGAGATGGTGGACACTACCCACTGGTGCTCTGCCCAGACATGTGCACGGACAAGTGAGAGGAAAGTGGCCCTGCACTCTCCAGTCACCTTCCTGGCCAGAGCCTCCTTCCTGGTCAAATACAGGGCCCACTTGACCAGGGCCAGGAGAAGGTTCACCAGGAGGTCCCTGGGCTTGGTGGAGCCACTGATGAGGTGACCAAAAACAAAAAGGTGGGTGGGTGAAATTCAAAGATTACCTCAAGAGGAGGCTCTGGAGGTAGAGGTAGAGGGGCTGCAGCCTGGTGCACTCAAGGGTCATTGCTCCAGGGTCTCCCTCTGTGCGCAGGAGGGACAGGAGACAGGGGTGTCCGCAAAGCTCACCACATATATGCTCATGGCAATGTTTCCATGGAAGAACCACCAGCTGAGGTCCCCAGTGGCTCATGGGATGAGGGTGGAGTACAGACTCAGCCATTGGGGTGCCCCAGCCAGGCCCTCGCTGAGCAGGTCCTGTCACTTGGTGTCTGGGTGGGACGCAAGGGCGGCATGATGGACAGTGCAGTGCATGAGCATGTAGAAATGACGGTGATGGATGGTGGAAAAGCAGACCAGTCTAGTGTCCTCCAGCCAGCTCAGATGGTGGATTGGGGAATGCAGTGAAGTCAGGCAAGGCACCAGCCCCATGATAAATTCCAGTGGACTGGAGGACACGGGGTATGGGGGGCAGGGACCACTGCCATGCAGGACCTGGTCAACAAAGGCAAGGGCATTGGGAGGTAGGGCAGATTTCATCTCGTGGACCAGACTGCAGGTTGCACGTGTCATAGGTAGACCCATGCACTGGACCAGTGCAGTGGGGTCCACCCACTCCTGCCTATTGTAGTCCAGAGGGTCTCCAATATGGGTGACACCAACCAGGATCAAGCCTCTGTCACAACCGGGGCACCTCTGAGGTTGTCACCTCCAGCTGGGGGTTCCAGAGGAGGGATTAAATAAAGATGACTGGGTGACTGTTGCGGTGGACCTGGAGGCAGAGACTGGTTTCCAGGCCCGGAGGAGGTCCTGGTGAAATCTGGTAGCCTTCACAGGGCACCAGGTTGCCCAAGTCCTAGACCATGAGGAGTACATCAACAGCATACACTGACCAGACCTTCTGCACTGCTGGCTCCAGAAGCATCAACCCTGCCACCCACTTCAGCGGGAGATGAGGAAGGGCTCCAGGGCCAAGGTGTACAGCTGGCTAGACAGCAGGCACTACCCTCTCCTGAATGGGATGGGCTCCATCAGGGTCAAGTTGAGCATGACAAAAAAATACTGCAGAGGTGTACAGCACCTGGAGAGACTGCACAAAGCGGGGCCCAAAGCCAAAGGCCCACAACCTGCCTATGAGGTACCCATGATCCACTCTGTCAAACACATTCTCCTGGTCCAGGGAAAGGAGAGTAAATGACAGGCCCACCCAGCACCCTACCTCCAGGAGGACCCAAACCAGATACAGGTGGTTAAACATGGAATGTCTGGGCACCATTTATGTCTGGTCAGGATGGATCATGTCCATCACCACAGACTGCAGGCACAGTGAGATGGCCTTCACTACCACCTTGTAGTCCATGCAGAGGAGGGACATGGGACACCAATTCCTTACATCGTGGGGATCTCCCTTCTTTGGCAGAAGGTTCAGCACAGACCTCCTGCACTACAGGGGGAGCCCCACACTTCCCTCGGATTCAGCCCAGACACAGCAAGGTCTGTGTCAAGGACATCCAGAAAGTCTGAGGTCAGCCCATGGTACCTTGTTGCCAGACATAACTCAGCCAAAGTGAGAGGAGATTTCAGCCTGTCCTGGTCACCCACATGGACCTGTGAGAATCCCTCCCACAGGGTCTGACAGGCTTCAGCATTGGTTGGATCCAGGGAGAAGAGCTCTTCATAGAAGGCCCACATGTGCTAGTGCATCTTGCCTGGATCCATGAGGGGTGTACTTACATCACCTGCCACATGGCAGGTGATGTACTTCTTGGCCCCCCACCTCCTCTCCAGTGCATAGAACAAGTGGGAGCCATGGTTTATTCTCGAAGGAGCTGGATGCATGAGCAGACAAATGCCTCATGGGCACGGTGGTTGTCCAGAGCATGAAGACTTTCCCACCTCTCCCAACACTCTTCGCAGAGGGATGGGTTGGTTGGGTCAGTGGCCAGGCACCTCTCCAGCTCCACCACTTCCTGCTCAAGCTGCTTCTGGATCGCCTCCCTCTGCCACGCGTGCCTCTGAGTGTAGCCACAGCAAAGCCAGATATGCACCTTCCCCACATCCCACCATCTCCGAGCCAAGGGGAAAGCTACCTGTTGCTCCCACCAGGTCAGCCGAAACTCCCAGAAAGCCACCCAGAAGGCCACATCCCCAAGCAGGCTGGCATTGAAATGCCAGTAGGCCAACCCTGGATGCCCAGGTGCCAGCATGGCCTGGGCCCAGACAAGGTGGTGATTGCTGAAAGGGGTAAGCCGGATGCTAGAGGAGTGGGCCCGGGTAAAGTGTGGCAAAGAGATAAACCCAGTCTAACTGGGAGTGGCATGCCTGCTCCTCCCCCACCCTCACATAAGTGACAGCAGGTGGTTCAGTGGGGTGACAGACATGCCAGACATCCATCAGGGAGTAGTCCATCAGGATCTCCCTGACGATGCCCACAGTGAACTGGCTCTGCTCCTTGCCTGACCAGTTTGGTGCATCTACGGTGATGTTAAAGTCCCCGCCAAGGACCAGGCACTCACGAGGGTTGAGGGTGCCAACGTATGTGGCTATCTGGCAGAAGAAATTTGCCAACTCCTGGTCCTTCAGAGGGGCATACATATTCAGAAGGTTCAGGACCAGCCCCTGCACCTGGACCCAGAGATGCAGCAGGTGACCTGGCACCACCTCAATGTCCTGGAGAGCCTCCAGCTTCAGGCCCAGGGAGAACAGGGTGAATGACCCAGATGAGGTGGCTGAGAGGTGACTAAAAATAGACCCTGCCTCCCCACTCCAGCCACCAATTTGGTTCACTGGCTGGAGTCATCAGGGTCTAATGAAAGAATACCATGGGGTACCCCCGCTCCTGAAGGAACGAGAGCACACAGCACCTCCAGGGACCCTTCCTGCAACCGTAGATATTGAGGGTCATGATCTTAAGTGACCTCATAGCTGGGGTCATGGAGTAGATGGTTCAGCAGGGGCCTCACGCATCTCAACGCCCTGTGTAGGGCCGGCTGGTTCACATAGTGCCCTCCCATATGCATAGAAAGTATCTATAAAACTGTGGGCCCACCTATAGATCTGGGCATTGCAGCTTTTGGGCCCCCTGCCTTCCCCTGCCAGTGCCCATGCAGTGGCAAGGATGCAGTCAATATCCGCCTAGTGATGGAAGGCTAGCTTGACCTTGCTGGTGGACCAGTGGGTATAGTCACGGTCAAGAAATGCAAATAGCTCATCCCTATGGACTGCTGGGATTGAGAGGTCTGCAGGCCCTGGAGCCTGCTAGTTCTCTAGCATCCTACTCCTTGTCCTGGAGCTCAGAGGGCTTTTCTGGCACCATCTGAACCCCCTGTTCTGCTAAGACCCCGGACTCTGGTTGGGATTGGGAGAGTTCTGCAGTCCCCTGAGACAGTTATGGGTAATGGTGGGGGTGGGGCTCCTTCAAAAAAATAGTGGGGTAGAACTGGAGCCCTGGAGGGTCTGTGCAGGGTCCCTGATGATATCAGCCCATTGATTAGGGGAGCCTACCATAACCCCTCTGGTGCGCAACTATGGGGCAGGCTGTAGGTGAGGTTTTCCTGTGCAGGGGAGGGAAGAGACCCACCAGGCACCGGGGTGGCTCTGGCATCTGCCCCAGGGTCCTGGTGAAGGGGATCTCCTCCCTCAGAACTCACCGGGGTGAGCCCCAGGGTATCTGTATCTCCTAGATCAGAGGAAGGAGGCTCTGATGCTTGGCCTTCCTTTGGGCAGAACTGAGTCTTGGCAGCCATGGTTTCAGGAGGTAGGCCTTGGTCAGCAGAATGAAGGGCTTCCCCCATGGGCTCCTGTTCAGAACTATCCAGCAGCCCCAAAGCCTCCTCCATATAGAGTCACCCATTTGATCTTTCCTGGGGGTGGAGTGTCAAGCACAGCTGGGGAGGCCCCTGGAGGCTGGACTGCTCCTTCCTCCCCTGTGGTGGTCTTGGGAGGGGAAGAGGAGTCCTCCACAGAGGGCTCCAGCTGTGCCCAGGCCTTTACACCTGGATGGGACCTGCACCCACTCAGCCATGGTGTGGTCCTCAGGTGGACAGGCTCCAGCAAGAGAAGGTGAGGGTTGGTGCTGGTGGGGCAGCCAGGATGACAGTATGACTAGGGGCAGGGGGGCCCTGCTCCCCCTCTCCCCCCAGTTGCTGGTGCCCTCCCTGGGACTCCACTAGGCTTGGCTGGGGGGCAGGATCCCTTAAGCTCACAGGTGGGCTTGTAGTTGTGGCTGGGGTGCCAGGGAGGCCTGATGGGGGTGGGGCACCAATGGTAGGGGCACCCCTTTTTTCCCCCCAGTGGGACCCACAGATGCATCATAAGTGTCCCCTGGGCCAGGCGGGGAGGGCAAGTGCCCTGGGGCACTGCACCGTAAGCAGTGCAAGTCCCCAGAGTATAGAAAATCCTCACCAGGGCCTCCTGATAAAGAATTACCAGGCACCCCTCAGCCTCTAGCCATACTCCTGCTGCCAGCTGGATCATGACCTAGTGACAGAAAGATCACACGTGGTAGAGGCCAGGGTCTTGGCACCACAGTGAGAGGGCCAGTACCGGGGCGATAACTCTTCCTAGGGTTTGGAGCTGGGGGAGCAGGGCCCAACTGAAGATATAGGGAGGGATGGAGCCAAGGAGCACCCTGGTCCCCAGCTCTTCTAGAGGCTTGAGGGTGACATAATCGCCCTCCACCATAAGCCTCCTCTCCACTGCCTTTTTTTGTAACGGCCTCTGAGGCAAGGAAAAAAAGACACCCTTGCTGTGAAAGCAGGAGGCCACCATGATCTTGGGAGCCCCAACTACACAAGCTAGGGCCTGCACCCAGGTCTCAAAGTGGAGGTTGTCCTGCTTGGGCAGTTGGCACTTTACCCCATGCATGTGGGCGAGTGCCAGAACGGGGGCCCTGCTGCCCGAGCTGGAAGGGCAGGTGATGGAGGGTCCAGGCCCCCCTGCTTCAGGTCTCCCCACAGCTGCCCGTGCATAGCTGTGGTCCCCCTCCCTAGGGGAGCCACATTGTTGGGGTATGAGCTAGGCCCAGGGACAGGATGAGTGGGTGTGCTGGCTGGTGTAGTACACCTAGTCCCCTCAGGCACTGGTGATTTAGGCTTCAGGGCAGGGCCCGTACCCTTTCCACCCACAGCTGTGGAGAAGGCTGAAGAGAAGCCCTTCCCACTGCCCTTGCCCTTCAACCCAGTGATGGGTTAGGGGGCTTGGGAACCTCTCTGGTGGGGGGGGCTAGCCAGGGGCAACCCCTTGGTTCTGTTGGCTTCCTACTGGAGTGCCACCTTCCCCTCCACTGGAGGCTGCAGGCTTCCCCACCCCTGGAGGGGGTGGGTTGGACTCTGCCTCCAGGGTGGAGGCTGCAGGGGCATGCATCCCCTTGGGGGCTTGGCTGGGATCCACCCCCATAGTGGGGGCTGCAGAAAGCTCCGTGGAGACATCTGCCCCCCTAGAAGGTTCCTGCCCTGCCCTTGTTTTATATGAGAGCAGGGAAGACAATAAAGAAAAAACAGAATATCCCATATAGCTGGTGAATCTAGTAGGGGCAGGCTGGGTTTGTGGGGCAGAAGGGGGATAGGGAAGAAATGGGGCTGAAGCTCACTGAGCTGCAGCCCCACAGGAAAAAACCTGGGTGGCCTATGCTTTGAGAATGTGGTAGGGAGGGGGGGAAAAAAAACCCAAAAAACCCACACACAGAAGGGTTGGGGAAAGTTGAGCTGGCTTACTCAGCCACAACAAACACTAGATCAGGGGGAATTGACCAAAGGACTTACCACACAAAGGCAAAAGACACACAGGGAAGGCTGCTGAGGCAGGTATAAAAGATGGCTGGAGTAGTGGAGGAGCTTTGTTTGTGGAAGATCTGTCCAGAAGCTCCTCAGGCCTCCAGCCAGTCACTCACCAGCAGAGCAGTCAGCAGGAAGACAAATCAAGATCAAATGCCCTGAGGTAGCTGTGGGGGAGGGTAGGAGCAGTCAGTCATTTAGGAAGTGATCCAGTGCAAGTATGGTGTCAGGTGGTGCAGCAGGGAATCTTCTTCTCTCTTGAGAGGGGGCAGCAGCAGTAATGGTAAGAGCCTACCAGTTCAGCTACTCAGGGTGTGGTTCTGGTGAAAGTGGAGGTGGAGGTGGCCTGCCAAGGCAGCTGGGGAAGGCAAGGCTCTTTTAGGCTCTGGCAGTGATGGTGGGAGAGGGGCTCACAGGCAGTGCAGGCTCCCTCCCCAGGCTGTCCCCTTATGGTGGCTTCGCAGCAGACAGGAACAGGGGTGCAGAAGCTGGGGTGCATTGCTGGGTTGTGGTGCAGTGCAGTGAGCCCCTCTGAGGGGGGCAGCACCATGAAGCAGAGGATCCCCCATGGGGGGGCAGCAGCAACAGCAGTAGCACCAGCCACCCAAGGCACAAAAGGGTGCAGCCAACTTACTCCAAAAGGTCTGACACCAAGCCATCAGCTAATAGTAGCCAGAGGCTGGAAAGGGCCTGGCCATCTTCTCCCCAGAGGCTCCTGAGACCCAGCTTGCAGCAACCAGCCACAGCAAAAACAGCCTGGGACAGGAAGGGACATGGCCAACTTCCTCCCAAAGGTTCATCCCCCAGAAACTCCTGAGAGCAAGTAACCCTGAGCTGCTGGCCAACTTTTTATACTGCTGGGGCCAGCACAAGTGCTGGTCATGGGCTGTAACTCCCCCACTGCAGATCCAGGAGGAGCCAGGCAGGGTTATTTTGCCCAAAGTGGCACAATATGCTCCACAACAAAGTGCATGTCCAAGCTTGTGCACTGAGGCAAAAAGACCTGGCTCAAATTTGCACTGATTCTATTTGAGCTGCTGCAAGTGCTTGTGCCCTCTGGCTTTGTCTGCTCCAGAATAGCATTTGCTTTGCTATTCCTTCTTTAGTTATACAAGAATAATAGTTTAGCACTAGAAATGTGACCCCACATCCTCTCCTGTTATCACAGCCTGAGGTCTGACAGTTCTCAGAATGAAGTTTCATAGAAAAGGGTTGCATCAGATTCATTAAAAAACCTACAAGTTGTTATATGGTTTATTTACCAAACAAGGGGTCTTAGAGGTTTCAGGTTGTTTGAAAGGGAAGCTTATTTCTCTCTTTCTGTTTTTATGTTTTTTGGGTTTTTTTGTTTGTTTGCTTGGTTGTTTTTAAATTATATTGCAAAGCAAGAAAAGAGTATATTGGAAGAACTGAACTGAATGTCAAAACTGAAATAGTTTATGTTCCATAGGTCAGGATAATAATATATTTCATAGAGTCATGTGGAGATTCATAAGAGTCTTTGAAAAGAAGAATACATTATTGTCCCTAATGGTTTAAACATATGGTGTGTGTCCCTTCGCGCCCCCACCCCCCCAACAATAATACCAACGTGGGTGTGGACAATTATCTACTAGGAACAGAATTGAAGGTATATAATCACTTTACACAGGCCACCAAGTAGGCCATTAGATTGATTTGAATTTGCTTGCTATTGGCATAGAACAAGTGTGAAGTAGGATTTAGAGGTAAAAGCGTCTTTGTCATGTGATCCATCCTCTGAATCATTTCCACTAACTCCCAAATCAGAATTTTGTTTTCAGAGATATCAGGAAATTAGAAAGTGGATGTGCTTGTATTTCAGAAGATTTGATTGCATGTGATCTGTATAAGTGTAGTAGATTTCACCACTTGGTTAATTAGACCACTGATACCAGTGGTCTAAGGAGGTGTTTCTCTGTATATTATTGGCAACCATTTAAAAGATGTTCTACTAACTTTGAAAACAATATGAAAAAGCATAGAAAGGAAGAATTTCAAGGGCCAAAGATGGGAGTATTCAAAAATGAAAGTAGCAAGTATTAAAACTGATTAAAAAGTTATTCCAAGCAGAAATATATCTACAGAACACTGTTGCAGAAGAAGGGGCAATTAGTGAATTCAGAAAGAAACTAAATATTATGGGTAGAAGTTTTATTGTACTTTAATGCTACTTACCACATGTGGAATGTACCTTAATGTCACATGTGTCTATTATATGCTTATGTACATTAATTGATTAGGTATGGATGGATCAATACTACTCTTCTTTCTCTCATCAACTAGGATATGATGATGTCCTGTATCTCTGTTTGGTTATGTCAGGGATATCTAATTATATAGTTGGACACAGTTTAATTGCATTGGTTCAGTAAATTTTCAAAGAAAAACAAACAAAGACAAGCACAGATATTAGGCAAAGAGAAAAAGGAAGATTGAATCTAATATCTTCTTCCACTTCTACTCCTAGTCATTGACAACAGTTTCAACCATCCTGTACAAATCCTCTAGACTTTTTTTTGGAAATCAGCACAAGTTCCAAACTCTCTTTTCTGTTTATTACTGGGAGCACAGTAAATAAATATTTTAATTACTTTTAAGCCTAATGTTATAAAGACATTTCATTTCAGTTGTAGAACAGATGTATGTATATTCATGATTTGCCATGGTTTCTAAGTTAGCTGAGACAAATATTCACTTTTTGTCTTCTTTAAAAGGCATTGTATGCGTTCACCCAGGGGGCAATTAATAGCTGTCGCATTTCATAGATGCCCAGCTGTGCCCAGAAGAGTCTGTATTCTAACTCCTCAGGGAGTTTTAGCACAATTTGTGCCGAAGGGTGTGTCTGCCTGTGAACTTGACAAATGGCATGGCTGCTAATGTTTGTTCATCCTTCTTTCCTCTGTTTCACTCCATACAGCCCCTGCAATCATACAGCTTTGATCCAGCACTGAAATAGCACACATTAGTTGGAGAATAAAATAAATCCACTCTCCTGCCCTGCATTTTCCCAGACTAATATACAGCATATTCAATATTAGAAGAGATTATCCCCGTGATGCTAACTGTACAATAATAACACCATTAATTTCTGGCCATTTCAATCTGTGCTATTTAAACAGACTCTTAACATGATGGGATACATGGCTGCAAGAATAATTTGCAATGTTAGGCTTTCAGACAGACAAATTAAAATATTTTTATTTTACATGAATTAATATACCTAGTCACTGCCACTATTATTTCTGCTCCCCTTTTGTATTATGATTGTACATAGAGGTCAAAGTCGTAATGGATTCATTGTGCTAGGGGCTGTACAAGTATATAGTAATTAATATTTTGTGCCCCAAAGAACTTAAAAACTCTCTCTCTAAGCCAGTTATTGCTTAAAGCAAGATTTTCTTATTACAATCTGTATGCAATTAATCTTTAATAAAATAAAATCTGCTGGTATTCAGAGTAATATTTAGTTCTGGGCAGAGTAACAGCACAAGATCTATGCAGAACTTTTCATAGCTTAAACAGAACTTGTGGTGCCTGGGCCTCTTTCTGGCTTTCTGGAAGTAACTGGATTTTACCTTTTATGGGGTTTTTTATTTATTTTTTTAAATCCAAATTTTGCTAGTAAAATGGAATCACTTATGAAATGTAAGCAAATATCAAAGAAGAGACTTTTGTCTGTAACAGTAGAGTGCAGACATAGGGCACATCCCCCACTTGTAGCTGGGAAAAAATAGTGGCACAAATTTGCACCGCTATTTTTTGCCACTGCACATGCACCTGCACGTGGGCTCAGAGCAAAATGCCTTGCTTCAGGGAAACACTCATTTCCCCATGTTTCTCAGCTCCTGGAAGCCAGTGCATCTCCTGGAAGGACCAAGGCTATTGGCACATGCTCCTGAAGCATGTACCTCTCCACTTTTTTTCTTGACCATTTTGAATACTGGAGGGTCTGAAATCTATTACTTCAAGGTACATTTACATATAAAATTACTTTACTAAATTTGTGTTGCTGGGTTCCTTATTGTGGAGCTTTGCTGTAGCATTAAGTAGGCCTGTGCAAAGCAGAAAGTATTCACTTTGGATTCAGATTCAGCGATTTGGAGGGACAGTGATTTGATTATTTGAATCATTATCCTGATTTGATTCAGCCAAATCCAAATCCAAAGATATTCAGCGCCAAATCTTATTTGGTCATAAACTATATAGGCAGACAGTGCTGGCAGGAGCAACTGGGGGCCCAATGAGCCCCAGCTTGAATCAGCTTCCCCAAGAGAAACCATGGCTCATCCAGCTGCTCCCCCACCGGGGTGAGGCTGACAGTGCTCGCAGCCCTGGGAGAGGCTGGGGAGAATGATCAGGGAGCTGAGGGTAATGCTTGGGGAGCTAGGGGATCAAACCAGGAGCTAGGGAATCGAACCAGGAGTTGGGGGGAAGCCCCTGTTCATTCCACCCAGATCCTGGTTTGATTTCCTACTTCCCAATTTGATCTCCCAGCTCCGAAACATTCCCCCAGTTCTCAATCATTCCCCCAGCCCCCATGTCTTCTCCCAGGGCTGCCAGCACTACCTGCCTTGTGCTGGTGGGGTGGGGGGCAGCTGGGGGAGCAGCTGGACACTTGGTAGAGAGAATAAGAATGAAACTCTTTCTTAGCTTGGAGGGAGAATGAAAGCAGCTATAATAAAATTATATAGATGCAAATATATATATATTTTTCAAGGAAATGTGAAATTATTTTTATAAGATTATAAATTTGATTAATAAAAGTAATAGTATTGATATATTACACTTAGACTTCTTTAAGACAATGTCTTGGCATATGAAATGTCCTGTTTAATAAGCTAGGATGTTAAAAATCCACATGGCATTAGGTCTGAGCAAATAGGGAACAATTTGATTCAGATTCAGCCAATTCAGATGCCAGCGATTCAATTCAGAGCTCTGAATTGCTTTTCCAATTCAATTCAGCCAAATTGGCTTCTGAAACTTTGGAGCCAATTTGGATCATTTTGGAGATTTGGCCATAGAGAATAATGGGGAGTTAATGAACTATCTATACCTTTGTTGTTTTTTGGCTGATTTGGATGAAACTTGCAGAGGTGGTAGCCTCTGCTGAGAGCATGAAGAGTTTCTGGGAAACTGCAACTCAAAGTCCTGAAAGCAAAACTCATGTCACATATGTGTGTTAAGACACACTGTGGTGCAGACCTCAAGAATGGTAGTTCCTCCTGCAGCCACTAAGTCTGCCAAGTTTTAAGGAGATAGGTGCAGGGGTTTCTGGGAAACTTCACTTCAAGCTGCTGACAAGCAGAACTTTTGTCATATGTGAGTGTTAAGCCACAGGGGGGTAAAAACTGCTAGGGTGATAGCCACTGCTAAGGCCACAAAGCCTGCCAACTTTCAAGGGGATAGGTGCAGGGATTTCTGAGAACCTGCACCTCAGACTGCTGATAAGCAAAACTCATGAGTGTGTGTGTGTGTGTGTGTGTGTGTGTGTGTACCTCAGA
>NW_017728994.1:2098438-2099376 GCF_001723915.1 Gavialis gangeticus | reverse complement strand
GTGTGTGTGTGTGTGTGTGTGTGTGTGTGTGTGTGTGTGAAAACTGCAGGCCTCCTAGGCCCTTCTGCAGCCATAAAGCCTGCCAGCTGTTAAGGAGATAAGTATAGGGGGAGTCTGAGTTCTGGGGCCCTGTACCTCTGGCTGCTAACAGGCAAAACTCGTGACATGGAGCTTCTGTGACTGTGTCTGTCTTGAGACACAGGGCGGGTGAAAACTTTAGACCTGGCTGCTACGCCATGTTGTGGCCACAAAGCCTGCCAGCTGTCAAGGAGATAGGTACAGGGGGAGTCTTGGGCCCTGCACCTCTGGGTGCTAATAGGCAAAATTCATGACATGAGTGGGTGACACTCTGTCACTTAGGTGCGCCCTTACTGCTGTCCTGTGCTGTGCTCTGTGTGTGTATTTGTGTTCAGGTGCATCCTTCCTGGTGCTGGGGACTCTGCACTACATGGCAGTGTGTCCCAGTGAGACCTCCTCCCCTACAACCTCGGTCTGGTCCAACACTGTAAATGGAAGCAGGTCAAACTAACTTAGCTGGCTCAACACCAGTAGCATCAGCAACATCAGCAAAGGTACCCAAATGGAAATGTCACAGAGCCTTTCTTTTTATAAAGGAATTGACAGCAAGAAGTAAAGATGATGTGTTGGATATATGTTACTCATGGTGTGTGATGGTTTATCTTGTGTTTTTATGTTTGTATGTTTATTATGAAAAAAACTGGAATAGTTAGAGAAATATATCTTAGGAAGGTTTCGGGTTGAAAAATGCTTTCAAGGCTGAGGAAGTACCAGCAGTTGGTGCGTCTCCTGGTTCTGGATGGAAGGAATAGTAAAGAAGCCAAAGACTGGCCTGGTATGCAATGCAGGCAAGAAAGCCAGTCAGTGAGAATGGAAATGGAGGCATCAGGGAGTGAGGGACAGGCTGGGGGATGGGGGGG
>NW_017728994.1:2097548-2098386 GCF_001723915.1 Gavialis gangeticus | reverse complement strand
GGGGGGGGGGGGGGGGGGGGGGGATGTAGTAGCACAGGTAAAAGTACCTGGGGTGTCATATGTCCAGCAGGTTGCAGTGTGTCAGAATTCCACTGTGTATATTGGGTTTCTGTACCTACAAGCTAGGAGGCTGGTGAAGTGCAGTTCATAGGCCCAACTCTGAAAAGTGGTTTGTACATTAAAAAAAGCACCTAACCACATCACCAGAACTGAAGCCAACTTCCTACAGCTCAAAACACAAAATCTGCCAACTCTCTCCAGTACCCCCACAAACTGCACAGCTGAATCTATCAAAGACAACAGTACCCAACTACCTGTGGGGGCACATTCTTCACCAAAAAAATACTCTGCCTCCAGTCACTCAGGCCTGATCCTGAGAGGGAACAAATTTCAAACCACTTTTCACAGCCGGCCCTATGAACTTCACTTCATCAGCCTCCTAGGTACAGAAACTCATGGACTCAATATAGATTAGACAATGGAATTCTGACACACAGCAACTTGCCAGGCTTGCAGTAGTTTTGCCCACCCCCACCTCTGCCCCTGTGCCCCAAGACAGACACAGTTGCACAAGCACCCATGTCATGAGTTTTGCCTGTTAGCAGCCAGAGGTGCAGGGCCCCAGAACCCAGACTCCCCCTATATGTATCTCCTTGACAGCTGGCAGGCTTCATGGCCACAGCAAGGCCTATCAGGCCTGCAATTTTCACCCAGCTGCACCTTAACACACATGTAGTGTGACCTATGTCGCAAGTTTTGCTTGTCAGCAGCTTGAGGTTCAGTTTCCCAGAAACCCCTGCACCTATCTCCTTGAAACTTGGCAGGCTTTGTGGCCCCA
>NW_017728994.1:2096961-2097269 GCF_001723915.1 Gavialis gangeticus | reverse complement strand
GAATGGGGATGAATGAGGGTGCTTGAGAGACAATGGCAGTAGGTCTAAAAATAACTTCCTCTGAATGACCAAACCGTCACTAGTGGTTGACCTGGACCAACTACCCAGCCCTTGAAACAACCCTCAGCATTCAAGAAGCAAAAGATGAGGCAACCTACCATTGTACCAGGCTGCACATGCTCAGTAAGAACACCTGGAACCCTCTTGAACAGGACTGACCTTGCCTGGACAGGCCCTCCCCATAGGAGATCAGATGTAGTCTGCCTCATAAAGAGTGGTGGTGAAGCATGACTCTTTGGGACACCCCC
>NW_017728994.1:2091682-2091961 GCF_001723915.1 Gavialis gangeticus | reverse complement strand
TTGCCTGGACAGGCCCTCCCCATAGGAGATCAGAGGTAGCCTGCCCCATAAAAACAGGTAGTGAAAACTGACTCTTTGGGATGCCCTCTTCATGCCCTCTGGACCAGCACCATGCTACACCACCTATCCAGCCAAAGGTCCTGCCAGTGACCCATCTCTGGACAACAACTGGACAAAGACCCTTTTTGTAGGTACCTATCACCCCCTACCCAGACTTCAACCAAGGACTTGGACTCTGCTTCTCTTCCCTACCTGGAATCCAGCCCTTCCACTGAGTCT
>NW_017728994.1:2085669-2086682 GCF_001723915.1 Gavialis gangeticus | reverse complement strand
CTCCCCCTATATGTATCTCCTTGACAGCTGGCAGGCTTCATGGCCACAGCAAGGCCTATCAGGCCTGCAATTTTCACCCAGCTGCACCTTAACACACATGTAGTGTGACCTATGTCGCAAGTTTTGCTTGTCAGCAGCTTGAGGTTCAGTTTCCCAGAAACCCCTGCACCTATCTCCTTGAAACTTGGCAGGCTTTGTGGCCCCAGCAAAAGCTACCTTCCCTGAAGTGTTCACCCCACTGTGACTTAACACACACACACACAACATGAGTTTTGCTTTCAGGAATTTGAGGTGCAGTTTCCCAGAAACCCCTGCACCTATCACCTTGAAATTTGGCAGGCCTCATGCTCTCTGCAGAGGTGACCAAATATGCATGTTGCATTCAGATCAGTCAAAAAAATAACAAAGTTATAGATATTTCATTGACTCCTCATTATACTCTATGGCCGAATCTCTGAATCTATCCGAATCAGTTACAAAGCTTCAGAAGCTGATGCACCTGAGTTGAATGAGTTGAACAGGAAAAGAGCTGTCATATGAATTGGCTGAATGCAAATCTGAATTGAATAGTTCCGTATTCACACAGGCCTAGTATTTTCCCACATGCCATGTGAACCAAATAAGACGCATCTAGTTTTGAGGAAAGCAAAATTAAGGGGGGCGGGGGGTGGAAATGTCCTGCAAGGAGAGAGCCAAATCTTTAGCTTATTCCCCTCCCTTAGGCAAAAACTCTGGTTTTAACCCTTTCGCAGCTGAATTGGCTGCTTTTGCCTGAAAGGAAAGAGAATCTCCATGACCTGAAAATTAGGCTCTGTCCGTGGTCGGATTCAGTTGTAAAAAGGTTAAAACTGTAGCTGCCACTAAGGAATATATGCCACACTCCCTCCTGAGCTACTGGGAAACTTTTGGAAAAAGCTATGGGAAAAGCAATCAACATTTTATTGTAGCAAAACCACCAGTTTTTTTTAAAATTTATTTTAAAATGCATTCCCTCCCCTTCCCCAACCATTTCT
>NW_017728994.1:2073147-2084304 GCF_001723915.1 Gavialis gangeticus | reverse complement strand
TCCCTCTCCTGCTTCTGGCTCACTGCCACCTCCAACACCTGTCCTGAGCCCCTCTCTGCCTCCAAACCCCCTGTTTCTTTGCTACTGTCTTATCCCCACTGTCTTCTCCCCTGAGCAACCAGGTTTTTGCCTCAGTTTCTTCCCTGGCTGTCTCCTCCTTTCCACCACTTATCGCCGCCCCCCCCAAATATCTCAGCTCTCTGCCTCAGTTTCCAGCACCAAGCTCCCAGGTTTCTGTCTCTCTCTCTTTTCTGGCTGTCTCCTCCTTGCCACCAGGCTTTTTTGTTTTCTTCCTTCCACCCCTGGCGTGCACCAGTGACCTCGAGTAACCCTGGGGCCACTTAATTTTAAGTAAACCCAAGCCTCAGTTCCTCAGTCAGCTTCTCTCTAGTCCATTGGTTCTAATCTTGGTTCTGGCAACTTTCACTCCATACACTTTAACTCTCTCTCTCTCACCTTAACCTTCCCCCAAGTATTCCAGATACCCCAAGCACACACATACACACTGTACCATCCAAGTTAGGAACTTACCTGTGTGTATGTATAGGTGGGTTGTATGTGTGTGAACTGGTGAGTGTGTGTGTGTATATATAAATATATAATTGTGTTCATGATATACGAATTAGTGATCTGTGTATGTGTACTGAGTGTGTGGGTATTGACAATTGCTTTCTGTCTAACTTTTAGTGTGTAGTGTGTATGTGCTTAAATTGGTGATAAGTATGCATATACCTAGGCTGGTTTGGATGTGTATGTGCCTGAGCTGGTAGCGTCTGTGTGTTTGTGTGTGTGTTTGTGCACCTCATTGATTTGTGTGTTTGTATATGTGCAATTGTGTCACACCCTCCTGTTTAACAGCACAATATTGAGATCCTGAGAGTTGGCCTGACCCCACAGGGCAACATTATAGTCTCCATACTTCTATTGGGGGCTGAAAATTGGCTTCCCCATTTAACATATGTATCCCAATTTTGGAGGACTAATTTTGGGAGGAAGGGTGCATATGTTGTCTTTGAAAGTCAACTGTTTGCCAAGAGCCTGGATCCAAGATATTACGGAGGGATTACCAAGAATCAGCTGGCCCTCTAATTACCACCCCATGCTACTCATCCATGGGGGCACCAATGCTGCTGCATGATCAGGTCAAAACTGACTACAGAGCTCTGGGTGAAAGGTTGTAGGTGACAGGGTTTCAGGTAGTGGTCTCTTTGATCTTCCTGGTCAAGGGAGAGGGCCCTGGCAGGAGCAGATGCATCCTGAAGATTGAAGTCCTGAGATTGAAGCCCTGAGGTGAGTGGGGAAGTGGGTGATCTGGAGGAAAAGCAAGCAAGAGGGTAGGTGCTCTCACACTACCTGAAAAATCAGGACAATTGATTAGTTACCTCAGGTGCCTGTACACGAATGCATGGAGTCTGGGAAACAAGTAGGAAGAACTGGAAGTCCTTGCACAGTCATGGAACTATGATTTGATTGGAATAAGAGAGACTTGGTAGGATAGCTTGCATGACTAGAGCACTGTCATGGATGGGTACAAACTGTTCAGGAAGGACAGGCAGGGGAGAAGAGGAGGAGGTGTTGCACTTTATGTAAAAGAGTCATATGATTGCTCAGAGTTCCAATATGAAACTGGAGATAGGCCTATTGAAAGTGTCTAGGTTAGGGCCACAGGAAAGAGCAACAAGCGTGATGTCATGGTAGGGGTCTGCTATTGACCACCAGACCAGGATGAAGTAGTGGATGAGGCTTTCTTCAAACACCAATAGAGTTTCCTGATCACAAGCCCTGGTTTTCATGGGAGACTTCAATCACCCTGACATCTTCTGGGAGGGCAATACTGTAGTGTTCAGGTAATCCAGGAAGTTTTTGGAGAGTGTTGGGGACAACTTCCTGGTGCAAGTGCTGGAGTGTCCAATGAGGGGCTATGCTCTTCCTGACCTGCTGCTCATAAACAGGGAAGAATTGGTGGGGAATGTACTACTTAGATGGCAACTTGGGCAGTAGCAACCATGAGATGATTGAGTACAGGATCCTGGGGAAAGGAAGGATGCACAGCAGCAGAAAACAACTTCAGAAAAACAGACTTCAACTCACTCAGGGAACTCACAGAAAGGATCCCCTTGGGAATCCAGTCTGAGGAGGAGAGAAATCTAGGAGAGCTGGCTGTATTTTAAAGAAGCCTCAGTGAGAGTGCAGGAACAAACCATTCTGATGTACAGCAAGACTAGCAAGTAAGGCAGAAGACCAGGTTGGCTTATCAGGGCATCCTTCAGTAAACTAAATCACAACAAGGAAGCTAATAAGAAGTGGAAACTTGGACAAACTACTAGGGAGGAGAATAAGAGTACTGCTTGTATATGCAGGGATGAAGTCAGGGGGCACATCCACACATGCAGGCACGTGCACTTGCAGCAGCTCAAATAGAAGTGGCACAAAGTTGTGCTGAAGATTTGTGCCTCAGCACACATGCCTGAACGTTCACTTTGGTGTGGAGCAAATTGTACCACTTGGAGTAAACTGACCCTGCTGAGCTGCTTCCTGAGCTTCCTTCAACCAGGGGGAGCTACAGGCTGGAACCAACACAGGTGCTGGCCTCATCAGTATAAAAACCTTTGCTAGTGAGCAGCTCAGAGCTACTTGCCCTCAAAAACTTCTGAGGCCCTGCCAGTTGGTATATGGGGACGCTAGCCTCTTGTGCCACTTGGACTGCTGAAGCAGCTCTAAACAAGAGTGGCCCCTGTACCCTCTATCTCAGGGGTGGGCAATTATTTCAGGTGGAGGGCTGCTTACCCAGTTTTGGCAAGCTGTCAAGGGCTGCATGGATAGCCCCGCCCCTTGACAGGTGCCCTGCCCCCTGGTCACCTTCTTGGGACCACTGTCCCAGGGCCAGAACCAGTGGGGCCCAGAGCAGGGTGCAGGCTGGCAGGGGTCTGTGGAGCTGGGCTGGGCTGCACCACCAGGGAGAGGAGGGAGCTGGCCTGGCTCCATAGAGCCCCTGCTGGACATGACCCTGTACCCCTGCTGCCCGGCCCTGCTGGCACAGGCCCCAGGACACCAGCGTGGGACCTGTGCTCCTGCGCCCGCTCACTCCCAGTGCCCCCCAGCCCCGTGGTACAGGTGGGGGGCAGCACACAGCCCCAACCCCCTGCTCCATGGCAGGTAACAAGCTGGTGCTGAGTATGGGGAAAAGCAGCCCCTTGCCTGCCTCATGGCCTGTGCTCCCTGCTGCAGCCATTTGCAGCCCATGTGATGCTGTTTGTAGCAGGTACAGAGAGCCCTAGGTGGGCTGTGAGTGACTGCAGCACAGAGCACCAGCCATGGAGAGGGCGAGGGGCTACTTTTCCCCCCCGTGCTCAGAACCAGCTTCTAACCCACCCCTGCTGCCAGCCAGGGCCCTGCGCTGGCTCTGGGCTCACCCGTGGGGGCTGTGCCATGGCGGCAGCAGCTGTGGCCCCCCCACTTACCATACTGGGCAGTATTTGTTGCTGCTGCATGCCCAGAGCTCACATACTGGGCAGCCCAGAGGAGGCAGTGGCAGCCTCACCGCAGCCTACTGTGGTGCGAGCTCCAGGCAGGAAGCAGCAGGAGACTCTGCCTGGCACGATGGGGGACTGCAGCTGCTGCCGCCATGGCACAGCCCCAATGGGTAAGCCTGGAGCCAGCGAAGGGCCCAGGCTGGTAGCTGGGGGGGGGGGTTACAAGTTGGTGCTGAGCATGGGGAAAAGTGGCCCCACCCCATGGCCAGCACCCTGCACTGCAGTCACTTACAGCCCACCTGGGTCTGCTTGTGCCTGCTCAAGAAAGTCCCATGTGGGCTGTGAGAGGCTGCAGCAGGGAGCGCCGGCCACAGGTTGAGCGAGGGGCCACTTTTCCCCATGCTCCGCACCCCACATCTTACTTGAGCTTTCCATGCCAGGGCAGCCACTTGATTCTGGCTGGGGGGGCCTGGCTGGGTGGGTCCTGCTGTTGCAAGAGCCAGCTAGGATTCCCCTGGGTCCTACTGCCCTTAGTTCCTGTCATTTTTTACAGGAACCAAGGAAAGATAAATTTTAGTTTTCAAAATTGTTTTAGGGGCCCCACAGGCCAGACAGAATGGCCTCAGGGGCTAGAACTGGCCCGCAGACCATATTTTGCCCACCCCTGCTCTATCTACTGCAGCAGTCTGGCAGTTGGAACTGCTTCCTGGCTGTGACTTGCTGCCACCTGCGACAGCATGCAGCCCCACGTCTGCATGCCTGCCAGACTCAGACAGGGAATGTACAGCTGCCTGGGCTGTGGTATGGGCACTGTAGCAGAGCCTCTTGCACTTCTGGGCCAGCTGCCAGTGGGCCATGGATGCACACTTGGCCTTTGCGTGGAACTGCTGTCATATCTTCTGGTGCCCCCCGACCCAACTTCTGGGCAGCTATCACCCAGAAGATGTGCCCATTGTGGTGGCCCACTTTGAACTGTCAAAGCATGTCCTCCTGGCCCCAAATAGCCAGGTCAGCCACCTCATCTGCCCTCCAGCTGGGTCCTTGGTGCCAGCCCTGTGCAGGCTCCTCTGCCTGGGTCTTGCCACTTGTCTCACGAGCAGAGACCCTGGTGTTCCCTGTTTAAAAATTGCAAATTCTCTGATAAAAAACTAAATTCTCTCATTAAAATACACAAAATCCGTTCTTTCATGATTAAAATGAAATCCCACTATATATACAGAGATCAGTACAGCAGTGTTTTATTGATATATTTATAATTTCACAGCAATTTGGAAGCCTACCAGTGCCTCCATCATCATAATAAATGAATTATAAATATCTATACACCTTGGCATTTGCTTTTGGTTTTTTTATCATAAAAAAATCAGAGCTGCCTCTGACCCCTTCACCCACCAGGAACACACTGAGTGCCAGCTCCCTACCCCTGCCTTTTCCCCTCCTTCTCAACTCACAGCCCACCCCCAGTGCCCTCAATCCTGACCCACAGCCCCTGCCTGTCCACACTAGTTTCCTCCCAGCTGCAGCCCTGTCCCAGCACCAGGACATGAGTCCAGCTTCAGCTATTCCACTCACTGCTTTGTGGCTCTTAGCAGTGCCAGCTCTTACTGTTATGCTCCCTGTACCTGTACCCAGGCCACAGTGATCCCATGCTGTTCCTGGAAAGCCCTTGACTGGGGCTCAGGAACTGGGCTGGCAAGGCCTTTCTCTTCCAGGCTGACCTCCCCCTGCACAGGCTGCTCTAGGGGGAAAGGGTGCTATAATCCTGGTGGCCTCTCCTACCTAGAGTGCTCTCCCACCCTTGACCCACATCACTCTCTCTCTCTCACACACACACACCCCTGCTGCACCCATCCCCCAGCCCATCACACCCCACAGTTGGTTCCTGGGACTAGGAGCCCCCCCGTCCCAGGCTGGGGCTGCATGTCCCAATACTGGTGTGACCATAGGACAAGGCTGCAGTGTGCCAGTTGCCCCTGCAACTGCAGCTTCTGGCAGCAGGTCCCATCCCATCCCATGAGACTGGCTGGGCATGCAGGGTGTGAGACTTTTGGGAGAGATGTGGGATTTGGGGGGGAAAGCGCGTGTGTTGATAGGATTTGTTGGGGGGCTGGGGAGTTTGTGGGTGGGTGTAGGCTTTTGGGAGTGAGGTTTGTGGGGATAAGGGGCTTGTCCGGGGGTTTAGGGCCTGTGGCTGGGTATGTGGTTGGGGGAGTTGAGTGGGGGTGTGAGGAGACTGTGTGGCTGGGAAGGGGAGTACTCAGGAGTGTGGAGGGAATGTGGGGACGGGGAGAATTGTGGAGGTGGAGGGCTGTGCGGGTGGGAGTGGACTGCACCATGTGGAATTTCCTGGTGTTAAATTTAGAGTCCATGCTGAAAATATGCAGTGCGGCAAACATTTTTTTGTCTCCACTGTGCCCCTTGTGTCATATCAATCTCTTTGAGATGCTGCAACAGGCACATATGCACCCATCTGGATTTACCCAGGAAGGCCAAAGCACAACTGGAATTGCAGTTAGCAAGGAATGTGAAGGGTACCAAGAAGGATTTCTGCAAGTATGTCAGTAACAAGAAGAAGATCTGGGAAAATGTGGGTCACTTACAGAATGGGGGAGGCAACCTAGTGACAGAGGATGCAGAAGAGGCTGAATTACTCAATGCCTTTTTCACCTCAGTCTTCACAGGCAAGTTCAGCTCCCAAGATTACTGCACCTTGCAGCACATTTTGGGGAGGAGATGAGCAGCTAACAGTGGTGAAGAACAGGTTAAGGACTATTTAGAAAAGCTGCATATATACAAGTCCATGGGGCCAAATGGGATGAATCTGAGGGTGGTGAGGGAACTGGCTGATATGATTTCAGAGTCACTGGCCATCATCTTTGAAAACTCAAGGTGATTGGGGGATGTCCTGGATGATTAGAAAAGCCCAAATGTAGTGTTCATCTTTTAAAAAGGGAAAAAGGAGGATCCAAGCAACTACAGAATAGTCAGTCTCACCTCAGTCCTTGGAAAAAAATATGCAGCAGATCCTCAAGAAATCCATTTCTAAGCACTTGGAGGAGAAGATGGTGATTAGGAACAGCCATCATGGATTCATCAAGGGCAAGTCATGACTGACCAACCTGATTGCCTTCTATGATGAGATGACTGGCTCTGGATGTGGGAACACCAGTGGATGTGGCATACCTTGATTTTAGCAAAGTTGTTGATATGGTCTCCCACAATATTCTCACAGGCAAGCTATGAAATTACGGGCTGGATGAATGGACTATAAGGTAGACAGAAAGCCGGCTGGAGCATTGGGCTTAAACAGTAGTAATTAATGGCTCAATGTCTAATCTGTAGCCAGTATCGAGTGGAGTGCCCCAAGGGTTGGTCCTGGGGCTGGTTTTGCTCAATGTCTTCATCAATGACCTGGAAGATGGCATATAGTGCACCATCAGCGAGTTTGCAGATGACACCAAGCTGCAGGGAGTAGTAGATACACTGGAGTGTAGGGCTGGTATTCAGAGTATCAGAGACAAATTGAAGGACTGGGCCAAAAGCAATGTCATGAGGTTTAACAAGGAGAAATGCGAAGTCCTACACTTAGGACAGAAGAATCCCATGCACCAGTACAGTCTGGAGGCTGGATGGCTAGACAGAATCTCTGCAGAAAAGGACCTGGGGGTTACAGTGGACAATAAGCTGAACATGAGACAACGGTGTGCCATTGTTGTCAAGAAGGCTAAGTTCATACTGGGCTGTCTTGGCAGGTTTGTTGCTAGTAGATTAAGAGAAGTGAGTATTCTCCTCTCTTCAGCACAGGTGAGGCCCTATCTGGAGTACTGTGTTCAGTTTTGGGCCCCCCCACTACAGAAAAGTTGTAGAAAAATTTGAGAGTCCAGCAGAGGGGAAATGAAAGTGGTTCAAGGGCTGGGACACATGACTTATGAGGAGAGGCCAAGGGAACTGGGCTGATTTAGTCTAGAAAAAAAAATGCTGAGAGATGATTTAGAGGAGCTTTCAACTACCAGAAGGGGGTTTTGAAAGTGGATGGAGCTAGACTGTTCTCCATGGTAGCAGATGCCAAAACAAGGAGCAATAGTCTCAAGTTGTAGCAAGGGAAGTTTAGGTCAGATAATAGGAAAAAAATTCTCACTAAGAGGGTAGTAAAGCGCTGGAACAGGTTGCCCAGAAAAGTTGTGGAATTTCCATCCTTGGAGGTTCTTAAGATCCAACTAAGACAAAGATTTGCCTGGGATGATCTAGTTGGTTAAACAGTAGTTCAATCCCATCAAATTGAGGAACAGAGATCTGATAGAGTGTGCTTCATTTCATCAGACTAAGGTAGAACAGATTAAATGGCTGGAGGCTAAGCCTAGAAGAATTCAGACCAAAAATAAGGCATATGTGTAACAGTGAAAGTAATTAACAACTAGAACAATGTGCTAGTGGCTATATATAATTTCTCTATTGCTGAAGAATGTAATGTACAGTTCAAGCATGGCAGAGTAAAAGCAGGAAATTTTATGGGGAAATCCTATCTTCTGTGGTGGACAGCAGGTCCAATTAAAGAATCACAGTTGTTTCATGTTAGCTTTAATAGTGTCTCCTCACCCACGTTCTAAAAAGGAAGACAGAAGCTTTATAAAATACATTCATACTTTCACATGATATCCCACAGAAATATTTCATATTTTTTCCTTGACAAAAAGTATAGGATGTTACTATAAAATGTAAACTTATTCAGAAAGGATCCTACTTCCTATATGCTTCATCCCAAGTGATGACACAGAAGAATTTCAATATGGAAGATCTACACAAAAAAAATCTTCATTTCCCAAAGTTATACATTATACAGTAATAAATAGTTAGGGAAATGTACAGAGAACTTGAAAGAGATCACTATTTATTGGGGCCACTTACCATTTCTGTGTGGGTGGCATTTCTACACACTGCATATTTCTGAACACAGAACCCACAGGGCTTTAAAATACATATTTTATGTGCTTCTAGCTATATCAATTGCTTGTTTTCTTTGGAAATATAATACACTTTTATTTCTACAACTCAGTTTTGTATTTACATTTACAAGTTTTTGCCCCTTTTCTCCGATACCATAATGATGCGTTCCGTCTAAAAACCTCTCAAAACATACACAGTCAGATCATATTATAGGTTTACATGGTAAGTTTTGATTTAAGGTCCTTCAGTTTGCAATTATTTTTTGTTACCCCAAAAAAAGAATGGCTTAAAGGATACATAGTCTTGGGATCCAACGAACATCAAGACTCTGCTAAGCAGCTAAAAATATGACCCTATTTTACATTACAGCACTGGAGTTCTGTTTAAATGTAAAAACATTTCAAACACATGAATAATGGAAAAAGAAGATACAAGTGATTGTTAATCAAGAATTGTATCTCCAGTCTTGCATGACAACTTTAAAAGAGAATGTAAAGAGAATAGCCATCACAGTTTTGGAATTTTGTTATTTTCTGACTGCCATCATTTTGTTTATCCTGTATGCAATACAGAGAATGAAAAGAAGCCTGATTTAATTTCTACTAAAATAGTTGATTTCAGTTGTAGGTGGTACCAGGACCATGATCCTTGTTTCATACGGCATGTCCAGATAAGTGCACAGGTGCAGTATGTGGTACCACAGAACTATCTGTAGCACCACACACTGCATATACCACATATGCAGGCAGTCTGTGCACTGATAGTTTGAAGCATAGTAGGGTTTTACTGACACTGGGAGATCCTGGTCTCAAAAAAAAACCTGTGCTAGAAGAAAGCTGGGTGGCACGTGTGCCATCTGAAACCAGAGCCTCGCCAACCAGAGCCACACTAAAGCTGCTGGCTAGGCTCCCTACTGCAGCAACTGCCATAAAAGTCTCTTTCACTTTTTAAATTATGAATATCTTCCAGTACTGTAAAGTAAGCTGTCATTCTAAAACCATGCGTTGTACATAAATATCTGAATGAGATAAACCTGTTTTTATATACTGTGATAATTTCCCCTAACATATAAGGAATTCTGTGTCCATGTAGGTGACAATAATATGGAAGATGTAAATTGATGCAACTCCATTGACAGTAGATGAAAAAAGAGATTCTTGTTTTTCCACCTTTTGTTACTTTATGGGTCAACATCTATATTACTACTGGGAATAGGTTTTTGGGCTGTAAGCATTTTGCCCCAGACCTAATATGAAATTGAATTCAGCAGTGCCTGGATTTTTCTCTTTATAATTGCATACTGTGACAGGAGTATCGTTACTGGAGCCTTCTTATTGGTGTCTCCACCCTCCTGTTATGGGCCAACTGTCTGCTTACTCCCCTGCCATGCCTTGATCTTAATTGATTAATTGATTGATGTAATTAGCAGGAGGCTGCCCACTTCATACACCCTGGTGCCAGGGGGCGCTTTCTGCAGCTCCTTTTCCTCCCCTACACCGCAGCCCAAGCCTCGCAGATGGTACTGACATGGATTTGACCTGTGTCCTGCTGTGATTTGTCCCTCTTCTTTACTTCCCTGGGGCTTCTCGCAGCCCCCTTGCTCTGGGGCTGAGGTCAGTGCACCCCAAAATGCTGCACCCTCTCTGGCGCCAGGGTCCCCACACTACCATGGATCCCCTATGAGGCCTCCTCCAACCCCTAATAGCCTCACCCAGTCCTCCAGTTAAAACAGTGAACACAAAAGCACAAAGCTCCTGGGCTATAACATAAAAAAGCTAAACCGTCCAGCCACACAACATCCAATCCCTACCGGGAAGTACTCCAACCCATAGCAGCAATCAGGGGCAACTCCCACAGTCAGGCTTCTCCCCTCTGTCTGCACTCCTCCTCCCTTGACTGCCGGGGGGGAACTGCCCTCCTGGCCTCATGCCTGAGCTTATATGGGCCAGGCCCTGCCCCTTCCTGTCAGCTGGCTCCCCAGTGGTTGTCCTGGCACCCAGCACCTGTGACTCTGGCTGCCCTGGTAACTGGCTGCTGGGCCTCCCTCTTCATGCCAGTAGGGGTCTCTCCCAAGCTGTTTCTGCTCTCAGGCACAGGGCACCTGAGTGCTCTGAGACACATACACATTGTCTTTTCTTCAAAATTACATTTAGTTCTATGTCAAAAAGATCGTCTGCATAATCTAGCTAAATCTTATCCAGTTATTTGCCTTGACATTTTGTTGCAACTACTGGCTTTACTGCTTAATGCAGTCATTTTCAACCATTTTTAGATTCAGGGTACTCCACCATAACTTTCCTAAATTTAGCAGCTTCCCAGTTGAGAACAACTGTTATACTTCCTCAGCTTACCTCAATGATGCTCAACTCATATGCAATGCATGGGAGAGTGGGGGGGGCACTTGCCCAGCCTGAGATTGCCCTCACCGGCCAGGGAGTGGGGGTGCCGAGAGAAGTGCTGGCAGCACTTCCAGTTTTCCCACCGGCACTTCCAGTTTTGTTGCTGGTGCTCCCAGGGTTGGCAATCAGCTGCTGGGGGGACTACCCCCAGGTCAGCAATCGGCCACTGGTGCCCCCCCCAGAATCAGGAGGCACCATTTGCCCATGTCTGAACTAGACTAGGGCCACTAGTAACAAGAAGGTAGAACTGGCCTTCCACCTCTGGCAGAGCCTCAGCAGGAAGTGGCTATGTTGCCCTGAGGGGTTGGGCCAATGCACAGGATCTCAATATTGCACTGTTA
>NW_017728994.1:2058805-2072638 GCF_001723915.1 Gavialis gangeticus | reverse complement strand
ATTAGATCTGGTAGACTACAGGGGCCTGGGCTGAAGAACTGAGGCTCGGGCGCAACTTAAGGTTAATTGATCTTAATTGATTAAAAGACAATGCCCAAAGCCTGCAGAACAGGTAAGCAATGCCAGCAGAGCTATGGGGGAGCTGAAAAAGTAGGTAGGGAGAGGGGAAAATGGGATTAAGGTAAAGTGTGGGTGTTAAAGAGGAGCTCTGGGTGTGGGGAGCCAGAGGATGGCTCCAGGGCAGCTAGAGAAGTTGCAGAGAGCAGCAGTAGGTTCTGGAAGCTGGAGAGAACTGCAGGACAGTTAATAGGAGCTGGGAAGCTGTGGTGGTGGGGAGCCGGAAAACAGAGAGATGGGCAGCAGAAAATCACAGGAAAAGCAGCAGGCAGCAGGGACAGCAGGAAAGCAAGGAGAGGCTGAGAGGTGGGAGAAAAGGGGTGTTTCCTGGTTTTCTCCCGGCTGCTGCATAGCCACTTCCCAGTCAGGACCCTTGGAGCAGTTTCACCTAGTTGTGGCAATGGAAGCAACAATTAAAAGACACACTTCAATTATGTTTTTTGAAATACAGGTCAGTTAATTTGTAAAAGTAACAGAATTCAAGAGAAAAAGATCCATAATACAGGTAAGTATCTAGCACTATAAAAAAAAATACCTTGGGCACTGATCTTATCTCCTAAACTTGAATTTTATTTCCAAAGCTCATCAGAGTGACAAATGGGCCTTACTTAAGATTAAATCATTTGCCATTCATTTCTTCTACACAGTAATAGGTGCACAACCAACATGCCTTCCTTTGCAGAATGGACATCAGGGTTGCACCCAAGCTGGCCAACCCTGTGCTGACTGGAAGCATGCCTCTGATTGGCCCAGAACCCCAGGGCAGCAGGTCAAAAGCATTCCAGAGATGGGAGCAGGGGGGGAATTCCATCCAGGAGCCACCAGAGTGCCTGGGGAAGAGCCAGACACCCTTCCCACTGTTAAGGGATATGAAGAGGCAGCAGACATCCTGTACATGGCAGATAAGCAGCTGGCCACCCCCTGTGCAGTAAAGGGAAA
The DNA here is from genome assembly GCF_001723915.1 of Gavialis gangeticus. NCBI lineage: Eukaryota > Metazoa > Chordata > Crocodylia > Gavialidae > Gavialis > Gavialis gangeticus. The sequence goes on along the minus strand of NW_017728994.1, from coordinate 2,071,582 downwards.
ATCAGCTGCCTCTCAGCCAGGATGCCCAGAGGAACTGAGTATTCTTCCCACTGAAAGAGCCCAAGAAACACTGCTAGATGCTCTCCCGGCAGGTGGAGCTGGGCAGTGCCTTACTCACATCTCACCAGGGACCGAGCTCAAACCCATGAGCCCGTGTAAAGGGATTCAAGCCCAGTGGGGCTGGGAGCAGGTAAATGGAGGAAATCTTCAAAGGGAAACAGAGGGAGTGCCTGCCTGAAGAGGCTCCCTGATACTGCAGGGACACTCCTAGTCTATGAGGCAGTAGGCAGCTGGGTGGGAGTACTGGCCTCATGGGGGCATGGCAGCAACTTCCCCAAGGTGAAGCTATATCTGGCCTGATGCCAAATAAGGAATGGCCTGCACAGACAGGGCATTTCACCAAGAGGCACAAGGGGCCTGACAGTGGGAACAAGAGGGGTACACAAGACTCCAGAGCAACCCATGCCTCAGGAAGGGGAGAAGCTCAGAGCAGTGAGACATTGGTGCCCTGCATGGCCACCAGGTCCAAGCCATTTGAGTTAACATTATCTTTTAGTTTTCCTTTTTGCAAAATCAAAGTCTGTGGTTGGACCCATGCGGATTCAAGAACCATCAGCCTCTCCATGGAGAAGATCAGGCTGCAACATACTCATAATACCAAAAACAGTGGAGACAACATCCAAGTGGAAAGGGATGGAGTGTAGAGAAGGAGGAGCTCCACAACAGAGACACCACCATGATCACACCTGAACCCTTAGAAACACTTTATCACCTCCAGGCTAGTACAAGTTCATCTACTGGAACATCAAGTTATGGTGGGCAAGTGGGTCAAGTGTGATGTGGCTCCAGGCATGCAGGGCATGCCCACATCGTGTAAGCAGCGGTGCCAGGTGTGAGCCTGTCACAGTGGTGCACTGGATGGGAAGAAAGAGCAACCCACTTCTTGGTGGATCACAGACAAGGTAACCATGTATAGGTCAGTAAGTCCTGAGGAAGGTTGGCAGCAGATTCAAAGCCTGACCCTGGGGGGGTTCAGAGCAGTGTATTTGACCTTGGCATCAGGGCAATTAAATGGGAAGTCTCCTGCCTGGGAACAACTTAAATCACATCAAAGGCATGGCAAGAAAGGCAGGTTGGGGGATTGCCCTAGACAAGTGGGCATGCCAACAGCTGAACCAGGACTGGGATGGCCCACTTGTTATAGGTGTATAATACTGTTGGCTTAGAAGTGTTATTTAAAGGTTTGCTTTTGGAAATTGTCTTATAGTTAATATATATATGCATTAGAATAATGGTTATAGCCACAAAGGTTAATTGATTTCTAAAAACCTGTTTTCTTACACAGACAGACAAACAGCACGGCCAACAGATACACACATGCTGGATAATTGAAAACATTCAAACTTTATTTTCATAATAGAGATAGGCGTGGCTCCAGGGTTTCAGGACCACAGTGCCTGCTTGCAAAAAGCCTTAAGCTTTCTGGTTTTGGGGAGACAGAGCAAATTAGGAGGACACCGGTAAAGCCCCAAATTAGGAGGTAGGCATGTAATAGTTTTGTGAAAATGGGGTTTTGGCTGACAACACAGAAGGTGTCACTGTGTGACCAACCAGTGACAGCCACAGATCAAGAGTCATCAGAAGTCACCAGGAGAAGAAACAGTTCCAAAAGCAAAATGAGGGGTGGGGGGAGGAAGGGAACAGTTGGAATCAGCCCCTGACCTCCATGGCTGCTGATGTTGGACACTCAAGCAAAGGACCTCAAGGTCATATTTATGTATCGACCAGATGGACCGCTCACCTTGTGTATATTCTGGGACTGGGGGATTTGCGTAATGCATGTTATACTTGCTTTGCCTGCATTGCTTTTATTTCTTATCTCTGTGTATCAGTAAACTTTCCTATTATCAACCAGCAAAGGCTGTGGTCAATCTGAGGATTGTGCTCACCCGGAGCAAAGGTATAGGGGTTGGGTTGTGAATCCAGTGCCAACAATACTGGAAACCTGGGGGCAGATTCCTCAACAACTCCATAAGGCCATCAAGGCTGAATTAGAAAAAATGTTGGACAAGAGGATAATACAAATCCAGGATCCAAGTGGCATAGTCCCCTACTGATAGCGTCAAAAAAAAGATGGGGCTTTACACTTGTGCATCGACTTTCAAAAGTTAAATGCAGTGGCCAAATTTGATGCATTCCTGAGGATTTGATGCATTGAGGAAATGTTGGAAAAGGTGAGCCAAATACGCTTTATTTCCACACTAGATATGACCAAGGGGTGCTGGCCTCAGTGATGTCCAGTTTAAGAGGCCCCATATGATAAAAATTAAATAATACTTTGTTATTCTCACAGAAAGGACACTGAAAATGTAAATATGAAAGCTTTATATTTGCATATATACAAAGGCTAAGGCACAAAGAAAAAATTATAATCTAACATAAAAAAAAATTTATGAACTCAATATGAATAATAACTGTGGAGCCATATATAATACTATATATGTATATTTTTGTCATATTAGAATAAAAATGCCCATATTTAAAGAGTCATTTTCCCATATCTCCTTTATTTACCAACTGATTAGTATAAAACTTGATATTGAGTCAGGTTTTTTTTTTTCATAGATTGTATAGACATTAAGGGCTGGAAGGGACTTTGTGAGATCATCAAGTCCAGCACCCCTGCCAGAGGCAGGAAGTCTTCAGGGATTAAATGATCCCAGAAAGATAAACATCCAAATGCCTTTTGAATGAGTCCAGACTAGGTGCTTGCACCGTCTCTGGGGGGCATCTGTTCCAGACCTTGGACTCTCAGACTATAAAGAAGTTTTTCCTTATATCAAGTCTGAATTGGCCTTCTAGAAGTTCGTGGCCATTAGACCTAGTTATCTCTTGGGGAGCCCTGGTGAACAAGTGTTCTCCCAGATCCTGATGCACCCCCCTTATATACTTACAGGCAGCCACCAAGTCCAAGTCCCCCCTGAGCCTTCTCTTTGCCAGGCTGAAGAGTTCCATATCCCCCAGTCTCTCCTCATAATGCTTGCACTCTTGGCCTTTGATCAAAAGAGTGCTTCTCCTCTGGACTCTCTTGAGCTTATCCACATCCCTCCTGAAGTGGGGGGACCTAAACTGGATGCAGTACTCCAGCTGCAGTCTCACTAAGGCCAAGTAAGGTGGGAGGATGATGTCCCTGTTTTTGCTTGAGATGCATTAGTGGATGCATGCCAGAGTTTGGTTTGCTCTGCTGTCCACAGCATCACATTGTGGACTCCTGTTTATCTTGTGGTCAATCAAGACCACTAAGTCTCTTTCAGTCATGGTGCTAGCGAGCGTAGCACCGCTGAGCCTATAAGTATGATGCTGTTTTTTTCTCCCAAGGTGAAGTACCCTGCATTTCTCTACATTCAAGTTTTGGTCTACCCACTTTGTAAGCATGTCCAGGTTGGCCTGTATCCCCAGCCTGTCCTCCACCATGACCACCTTCTCCCATAGTTTAGTGTCATCCATACACTTTGGCAGTCTGCATCTGATGCCTGAATCCAAATCATTACTGAAGATATTGAAGAGTACTGGCCTGAGCACTGAGCCCTGGGGGACTCCACTGGTAACCGTGCACCATATTGGTTTGTTCCCATAAACTAGTATGCTTTGGGTCTGACCCCAGAACCAGTTCCTCAGTCATCAGACCATGAGATGGTGAATGCCACAGTTCTCCAGCTTGGTCATGAGGACATCATGGAAGACCAAGTCAAAGGCCTTCTTGAAATCCAGATAAATAATATCAACCTCATCTCTCTTGTCCAGCAAATGTGACACCTGGTCATAGAAGGAGATGAGGTTGGTCAGGCAACACCTTCCAGTAATAAAACCATGTTGGCTGGCATTCTGTAGGTTGCCTTCCATTGGCCTGCTGCAGATGGATCCCTTGATAATTTTCTTCAAGATCTTTCCAGGTATGGACATAACACTGATAGGTATGTAATTCCCCCAATCTTCCCTCTTCCCTTTCTTGAAGATTAGAACCATGTTGGCTCTTTTCCAGTCTTCTGGTACATCACCCAAGTGCCACAAGTTTTCAAATGTCTTGGCCACTGGTAGCTATAGAATTGTTTCCATTATTCTTACCTACTATCACTGTGAATCAATAAATTTCACTGATTATCAAATGGAGAGGTCATGACTGGTCTGAGGGTTATCAGTCTACAAGGTATTGGGGTCATTTTATGTGTATCAATACAATTGGCCTATTATCGAATGGAGAGGTTGTGTTCAGTCTGAGAGTTGAGATGCACCCAGAACAATGTATCTGAATCTTAATGCTGCACAAATCCAGAACAAAATAATCCTTACAAAACAGTCCTTGGGGACTATAATTTCATACCTCTTTCCATCACCATTTGAATTTTTACAAAGAATGGGAAATTGTTTTGTGGTTTGACAGCAAGTCAATATAAGGAGATAAGCTTTGCAAGGTTAGCCTTTTTTAGTGTAGCAACTCAGATCTATAGGCTTTAAAAACACATATTTAGTCTGGATAACTTTATGGAATTGTCAAGATAAGATATCAGGTGGAATTTGGTTCTGATCATTAACAGAGAAAATTTAAAAAGATCACACACAAAGAAAATATTTTATAAATGACTTCAATTAATCAATTTTAAAACTACCTAGGATAAAATAAAATATACAAAAAATACTATTGAAAGAAAAAATTCTGACATCATACAAAAAACAAACAAACATGCATATCTACATAGAACCAGCAATCATCCTAAAAACTCCAAGAAAGTTGTTATATATAACCAAGCCCTCCAATACTGCCAAATTTGCACTGAAGAGAACTCTCATTATCATCACTTCACAAATCTCAAAAGGGCTTTCACTCAACAAGGACACTTCTCCAGATAGACTGCACTTTTGAAAGAGCCACCCAGCTACCATGTGAAGAACTGATTCAGTACAAAAAGAAAATCTCCATGAATGGTACATCATTAATTATGATATACCATCCTTATCTGGAACCTATACAGAAAATACTCGAACAACTGCATCCCATACTAGAAGAAATTCCGATTCTTAAAGAGAGATTTGTAGACCACCCATCCTAGCCTTTAAATGGTACAAAACCTCACCAACCTAATCACTAGAAGCAAATTTCCTATGGTCCAGAGCAGACCAAATGGATCCAGACCATGCTGGGACAAGAAATGTAAAACCTGCCAACATATCACCACCCTTCCCACAATAACTACACCCCACAACAGAACCATTACCATTCCTGGCCCTTATACCTGCTCCAGCAGAAATGGGAATTAATTTCCAGAAATAGGAATCAATTTATGGAGTGCACTGAATGTCTGGATGGAAAATATGTAAGAGAAACTGAACAACAACTGGTTACCAGAATGAACACACACGGTAAAGCTATCAAAAACAAAAATACCCAACTACCTGTGCTGCACATTTCTCACAAGACAACCACCCTCTCTCCAATCTCTCAGTTCTAACCTCAAAAGGAATTTACAAAACACCTTTCATAGATAAGCCTATGAACTTCACTTCATAAATCTACTGGATACAAAAAAATCATGGACTAAATATAGACAGTGGATTTATGGCACATTATTACCTGCCTGCCATCTGATAACTCCAGCTAACCTCTGTACATTTTACCAGCTCCATTCTATCACCAATCAACATTCCCCTCTCCCCCTGCCCCCACCTACCTGTCTCACATCTATTAATTCCCATCCCCTCTGATCGTCCCTGTTTCACATTTGCATTTTCATAGATCTCCATTTTGCATATTGACTTATATGGTATAGGGGAGGCTAGGACAAGCACTGTACTGGCCCCTGTAGCCTTATCTGGAGTCCTAGGGGCCTCCCAGAGCTGCAGCCATGGTGATCCTGCCGGGCAGAGCCTGGCCGGCAACCTCAGCAAGGCTCTGAGTGGCCCGGCACCACTTTTTAACAGCACATGCTGCCTGAGCATGCACTGCTTTGGGTTTTTTTCCTACAGTTTTTTTGGACCTCGGATAGCTAGGGGTCCAAAAAAAATGGGGAATACAAAAATGTATGCACTCAGGCATCAGATATTTGAAGTTACTATCAAATCCCACCACAGCCTTCTCTCCTACAGACTAAATAACCCTAGCTCTTTCAGCCTTTCCACATAAGCCTTACCTCCCTGGTCCTTGACAGTTTTTGTTGCCCTGCCCTGGATTCTTTCCAATCAGCCTATATCCTTCTTGATACCCAACCTGGTGTCATCTGAAAACTTGCTAATTTTTCACTTCCATTATCCAAATAATTAATGAAGATGTTGAACAATACCAGAACCAGGACAGACAGAACAATACCAGAATCAGGTGAACCTCACTTGATACCACCTTGCAGCTAGACATTGAGCCATTGAGGACTACTTGTTGAATACGATGATCCAACCAATTTTGTGTCCACTTTACGGTACTTTTGTCTGGGCTGTATTTCCTTATCTTGTTAAAGAGAATGTCATGAGAAACAGTGTCAAAAGTTAAAGTTCAAGGCGTACCATGTCCACTTCTCTTCCCTCATACACAGAGCCTGTCATTGAATCACAGAAAGAAATTAGGTTGATCAAGACATGATTTTCTGTCTGTGAATCCATACTGTTCCTGATCACCTTGTTCTCATCTAGGAGCTTCACAATGGATTCTTTGAGGATCTGCTCCATGATCTTTCCAGGTATAGAGGTCAGACTAGTGTGTAGTTCCCCAGATCCTCCTTCTGCCCTTCTGAAAGATGGGCACTGTATTTGCCCCTTTCCAGTTTTCCAAGGCTTCACCTGACCTCCACAAGTTCTCAAAAAGGATAGCCCATTTTCCTCAGCCAATTCCCTCATGCGCACCCTATCCATTCCTGCTGACTTGAAAGCAGCTAGCTTCTCTGAATAATCCCTAACCTGTTCTGCCATTACTCTAGGCTTATGACAGGCATTTGCTTTGAAGCATTAAGATATTTCACTTTGAAAATGTGATTGAATCTGAAAAATTGTTTTATGGTTAGCTCTAGATGTGTTTCTTATTTATGGCTCCCATAAACTTTAAATCACTGCCAGAGGAATTAATATAATATAATTGAAATGACAAATAAACTGCAGTTCATTAACAGTAAAATATAATTGTTATTTCGCTTTTTATGGTATTTCTAAAGGTCCTAATGTTTAATGAAAAAAGTTAAGAGCATGTAAGGGTAAATCTAATCATCTCTACTCTGCCATTCTACTGATAGAGAAGTTATGTTATGGCTTCAGACAGTTCCTCCTTAATGTTTAAACATTCATTTGGATATCTGAAGGATGTAAAAAGTGTGCAAAGGCAACTGTTTTAGAAAACTCTTTGCAAGTCATTTTTAAATTCCAGTATTTATTGCTTCTCATATTCTGAATCCTTAACTTACAAATCAATATTTCCTTTTTAGAAATTCACATTTTCTTGTGCCACTGTAGAGACCCAGCGGATCCAGCAGAGAAAGAGGATTTGAGTGGTCCTCAGAGCTGCTGTGAGGCTAATTTGTGGCATCTGAGCTAAGATATACTTAGAGAAAAGTAAGTTTTACTCAGTATGAAGTTTAAGAATCACATACCAAGGGGTATAGACTGCTGCTGTATTTTAATCAATGTTTTGCCCTTAAAGGAAACCACTTTGTGCTGCCTTTTCTCAAGGGACACACTGAGATTTTTATGTTGAATATGAACGGTGATATGATTTAAAGTAACATGAGTATCTAACAATATTCATAACTCAAGAAAACGAAAATAGATAGTCTGTAATTGGATGGATGGCAGGGAGGGTTCTCTGGCAACTGCTGGAGAAGAAGCTCCTGCAGGAGAGGAAATAAAGGCTTTCTAACAGTTTGTCTGCCTGAGATGTTAGTGCAACTGTGCTGCTTACCTCTTGTTATTGAAAGTGGTGGACCAGGCTGAGGCCATAAGGGAGGAGGAGGCAGCCTCATTGGGGCACACTACCATGTTGTATAGGGGCCCCAGAGCCAGTGAGGGCACAGCAACAGGGGCATAGAGAGGCCAAAAATAGTAGAAGGTAGAGTGAGGCTGAGACCTCATTACAGGGATGATATCAATATATCCAAAGAATGATCCTAGAAGTCCTCAGTGGTAGAGCAGGTGGAGGAAGGCTGTGGCCCCAATGGCTGTGAAGGCGGAAGAAGGCTGCAATGGAGAAGTGGCCCTAGTTGTCATGGTTTACCATGCCACTGAACCCGGCCACCAACTGCCAAGACCGTGTGGGCCCAACTGCACACCGGAGTCCCCATGCTAAACATGCCATGCATAGGGTTCTGTCAGGTCCATGGCAATGAAAGATGGGCAATGGGGCTGGGCTGTGATACTTGGAGGCCCCCAGCCAAAAAATCTGCACACCAGCAGTGAGTGCATGATTGTCATTAGGCACCTGTGTCGGAATAGGGATGTCCTTCGGCAGCTGCATCTGTGACTGAGCAGTCCCTCTGCTCACCCTGATGGGGAGGGGGCTAGAAAAGGTGCCCCCAAAATAGGCTGTCCCATCTCTCCTGGCTGGGAAATTGTCCCCAGCAGGATCACCATTCCTGCAGTTGAAATAAGAAAAAGATAAACTTCAGAACCTGAAATGTGAGAATGCTCATCGACAACCCAAAGAGCAATCACCCAGAAAGCTGAAATGCCATCATGGCTTGGGAGCTAGTGAGGCATAACATCAACATCGCTGCTCTCAGCAAAACCCAGTTCACCAGGGAGGGACAGCTGAGGAAGGCCAGCAAAGGGTACACCTTCTTCTGGAAAGGGAAACCAGACCACGACCGCCATATCCAGAGTCCATTTTGCCACCAGGAACAAGATCACTGATGTGCTCCCCAAACCCTTTGGGTGTCAATGAAAGGCTGATGACCTTTGACCTGAACATCAACCAAAACCAACGCATTACTGTCATCAGTGCATATGCTCCAACTGTGGACTCTGACAAAGTCAGGGAAGGGTTCTACTCTGATCTCAACAACGCCCTTGACCACATCCCCAAGGATGACAAGGTCATTCTCCTGGGTGACTTCAATGCCCAGTGCCCAGTTGGATGTAACCACAAAATCTGGACTGGAACTATAAGCAAAAATTGAATAGGGCAGGGCAATGCCAATGGTATCCTGCTTCTGACCAAATGTGCCTGACCATGATGAACACTGTCTTCCTCCAGAAAGACTGGCTCAAGATCATGTGGAGGCATCCAAGGTCAGGCACTGGCACCTCTTGGACTACATCATCATCTGTGGTAGAGATTTGAGGGATGTGCTTGTCACAAGGGCCATGAAGGGATCTGAAGACTGCTGGACAGGCCACTGACTTGTGAGCTTAGTGATAAACATCCGCCTCATGCCAAGACACTGGAAGCCCCAGAAGGCTCCCCAGAGATGACTCAGTGTCACAGCTCTGAAGGACCCTGGACATCAGGAGGAGTTCCAGGCCCAGTTGTATAATGCACTGGAGCTAGTCCCTACTGCTGATGACATCTCCTTCCAGGCACACTGGGAGCAACTCAAGTTCACTGTCCAAGTTACCTGCATCATGACAGAACCAGGACTGGTTCAATGCCAATGATGCTAAGATCCGTGATCTCCTCGAGAAAGAGTGCAGCCTTCATCACCTGGTAAAGCCATCCATGAACTCAGTGAAAGATGGCAGAGTACCACCAGCTGAAGGCTGAGGTCCAGTGATGCATCCGTGCCATGAAGAACAACCGGTGGGTGGAGAAGGTGCATGTGATCCAGGGCTACACTGACAAGCATGATGTGTAACTTCTTCCAGGCTACCAAGACAACCTATGGACCCTGCTCCATTGGACAGAACCCCCATTGATCACAGGTTGGCTCCCAACTCCTCCAGGATGATGACGCTATCCATCTGCTTTGGAAGGAGCATTTTGAACTCTTCCTTAACCAGGAGTTCACCGTATCAGAGAAGGCCACCTCCAAGCTGTCCTGCTATGCCCTGTGATGGATTCCCTTGGTGATCCCCCAGCCATCAGAGAGCTGAAGTGGGCCATTCAACAGATAAAAACCAACAAACCCTGTGAGCCAGATGGTACACCTGCTGAGGTCTACCATGCTGGTGGCTTCTGCCTCACATCATGACTTTACCAGCTTATTCTCCACCTTTGAAATGAAGAGGAAATCCCCAGGGATCTCAAGAATGTGATCATCATGACCATCTACAAGAAGGGAGACAAATCTGACTGTGGAAACTACAGGGGGATTTCCCTCCTGCCCATTGTGGGTGAGATCCTGGCCCGCATCCTCCTGTTCCCCCTTTGTCCCATCACTGAAGAGATCCTTCCAGAAACCCAGTGTAGCTTTTGACCATCCCAGGGCACTGCAGACATGGTTTTCATTGCCAGGCAGATCCAAGAAAAATGTCAGAGGCAAAATCCAGAACTATTCCTTAACTTCATTAACCTGACCAAGGCATTCAATTTCTTAAATCGTGAAGCTCTGTTGACCATCCTCCAACACCTTGGCTCCTCACTGAAGTTTGCCACCATGCTCAGGCTCCTGCAAAATGATATGACCACCACTGTCTTGAGTGGAAGATCTGAAACCGATGCCTTCTGCATCCGGACCAGGGTCAAACAAGGTTGCATGATCACTCCCACCCTGTTCACAATCTAGCTGACCTTCATCATCCACCTCATTTGAGATGATCTATGATCCAGTGTCAGTATCCAGTATCAACTGGATGGGACGCTTTTCAATCTTGGGTGCTTCCAGGCAAAAATGAAACTCACCACCAAAGACATCCATGACCTTCAGTTTGCAGATGATTACTGCGTGATGGCTCACTCTGCAAGCAACCTTAGATCTCTTCAAGGTCCTCCATGAAGCTGTGTCTACCAGCATTGAAGCCTCAATACTGAGGCAGAATGGAGGCAGTGGAGAAAGAAGAAGGAAACCAACTCAGGGCTGAGAATCCAACTCCCCCATGCAACAACATACCCCATTGCTGAAGAACCTGTGTATCCAGAATTGGGCTTCTTAGTCACTTGAGGACCCATCAAACCTCACAGATGTCATCCTCAACTCTGAAAGACTGCTGATGGATTAGTACCATGACTGAGCTGAAGCTTGAGGGCAGCCTCCCTATCAATCAGGGGAATGAGCAGGGAGCTGGAGACAGCCCCAGAGACATTCCCCTGCTGCCTCCAACCTTGGGAGAGCAGGGGAAAGCAGGGGAATGCCTTCAGGTCTGTCTCCAGCCCCCTGCTCATTCCCCTGCTGTCTCCAGCCTCCCAAGGTCCTCTCCTCCCTCCTCCAGCCCCCACAACCCCCTGCTTACCTGGCAAAAGCCAGGTCCGGGTCCCTGCAGCTTGCACCACTGCCTGCCCAGTACAGGCAGGCAGCGTGCTTCAGGACCAGGGAAAAGGCCAATCCTAGAAATGCTCTGGCATTCTGACAGAGTGTCTCTGGAGGACTGAGCCTCCAGTTGCCTTAGGGCACTGTCTGGGACTGTGCCCTGACCTGTTTTTTTCTGCTGGGTTTTTGTTTGACCCCCATGCTGCAAGTTTGCAGCACGGGGAACATTTTTTTCATTCCTGCACTTGCCTCTTGCCCCATCTCAAAGGGGTCTGAGATGAGGCAAGAGGCACCTGCATGCTCGTCTGGACGCACCCTACCATAGTACAGAGAAGGATTCAAAGATCAGTGCCCCATTCACATGTCCATATAATCAAAAAACAACAAAGTGGGTAATAAAGTGTTTAGCAATTGCTTTATGGTGTGCTGTAAGTCCTTCAATACTGGCTTTACACTAGCTACATCATGTGTCACAGAAAGAGCATACGATCAGGCGCTCTGTGATTGCTACCTCTATCAGTGGTTTTTTAACCAGAGAATTCATAAGCTGAAACATCTTATTCATCTTTCTCTTTGTCCTTCAAAATCCTAGGCAGAATAAGGGGGGGGAAAGCCCCAAAGACATACATCAGTTCAGATCTGCAAACCACAGTTATAAGTTAGACCATTAAGAAGAAGTCCCATTATGCTCTAATTATTTATTGATTTTATATACTATGGCCATTATGCACAGTACTTACTGATCCAATATAATAGTCAGACCTATTTTCATCAGAAAAATCCAATTACACATATAACAAGAATGACATTTTAAATTTTTATAAATGAAGATAAATGAAAGAGAATGAGTGGGCAGAAATAATCAATGGCATTTTTTTTTCATCTGCTCCCTGAACAGCAGGTTCAAGCTGTGATCTGCTACAAATATCTAGTGACATTTCTATTCTTTATAATTGCTCCAACTCACCAATGGTTAATCAAATTCTATTTCTTATTACTTACAATGGCCAATCTCAGGGGAAGGTTCAAAATCTCCATAGTGATTGTATGATTACAAATGTTTTCTTTCTAACCATAGTGCTTATAGGTATTTATAAACCATAAGCTGCCTTTTGGAAATTTGTCAGCACCAGAGTTGTTTTAGATGCAGAATTCTGCAAGGGTGAAAGAATCTGTTATCATTTGCTAGGTAGATTGGATTCATATACCATTACATGACCAGCATCTGCAATATGAATTAGTAAATAGGAATTCTAAGCAATCTGGCTTCAAATATCATTATTCCATGATGTATAATGTGAATCAAAATAAAGGAATGAAAAGTCTGGCCTACTTGAAAGCTTACTCAAATATGACAGTATTGGTTATTGTAAATAAATAAATATATATATATATATATATATAT
>NW_017728994.1:2046373-2053805 GCF_001723915.1 Gavialis gangeticus | reverse complement strand
ATATATATATATATATATATATATATATATATATATGCAAAGCAAGGTTGATATATTTCCATGAAAAAATTGGGTAAAACTCACTTTTTTGTGAAAAAAAATTATCAAGCTCTACTGTATCACCAAGCATGTCTGTTGAAGGGAGCATATGTTTTTGAGGGAGCAAAGCTCAATGCAGCCTTAGACCTTTGCCTTTGTGTCCAGTCAGGCAACTGGATGAAAATGGAGGGAACTTATGGATGTTTGCAAGTATTTGCTTTGAGTTCTCTTTCATATTAATTGTTCTTTGACCATCACCAGCCAATCAGTCTGTAAAGACTAATTCTACTGCACATTAGTGCATTATGGCAAAAGCTGTGCAACACACTAATGCACAGTGGAATTAGTCTACTGTGTATTAAGTGTCACAAAAAGACCATGAGCCTTTGCTACTGCACAGTAGCACCAGCTACTATGCATTTATATAGCACCTCATTGCAAGTAATAAACTTAATACACAGTAGCAAAGGTGAATTAATGCATGTGTAGATGCATGTTAAGAAACCTCAAAATAGAAACAGAATAAAAGTAAAGTGCAGCAGGGGCAGAAGGTCTGTCTCTAAGTTTCCTTTTCCTTTTCTTTCCGTGTGTGTGTGTGTATGTGTGTGTGTACAGGATATGCATACACACACATGCACACACACACTCATACACACATGCGCACGAACACATTCACACACATATATGTATGTGTATATATATTTATAGATATATTTCTCTGTGTGTGTGTGACAAATATATATTATTTCAAACTCCTGGAAAAATCTGATTCCTGTCTAGGCAGACTTTGTTGCAGGAGCCTTGTGGACTTTTACCTTTGTAGCTGTCATCAATGACAAGTCCTTGGACTATGAGAGAACACAGAATCAGCTACATCATAATGTGTATAATGTCCTTGAGGAATGAAAAATACTTCTTACTGTGGGAGTGTAGGAGAAAGAAGAGGACAAGGATTGCCAGAAAGGGCGTTTTTATAGTAATAGAAGTAATGAATTGAAAGGAAAGGAATAAAATAGAGATTTAAAATGGTGTCATTCCAGTTTTAACCACAGTGTTGCTCCTGTGAAACTATAATTTTATTTGAAGTAGCTAAAAAGGAAAAAAAAATAAGCAACAGAGTCCTTCATGCATTAAACTCAGAGTCCAAATAGAAGAGGCTAGCCTAGAAGAAGTAAAGTACATCCCATATTATGTTGTTGTCTTTACTTCATAGTCAGTGGAGAACTAACATGCCATGTGTACAAGGACTTATTTCTCATAACGGAGGGTGAAATTCTACCATGGAACAGGAAATTATTATCCATGCTTCTCTTCAATTTACTCTTGGACTGGTCAGTGGGCATACTTTGCTTCACTATAGTATTGTTTTCTAAGTATGGTATTTGAAGAAACCTTAACCATGACTTAATGATGTGCTCTTTTCTCCTTCATTTTAGTCTGTGTTTATGCACCTTCATTCTGCCATGGGTCTTTAGCAAGTTGCTAAAACTCAGGGAAGAAACATCATCCAGATTTGCTTTGGAAGTAAAAAGTCTATGGCACTGACTGAAGTGAACAAATCCAATAATGGTTGGATAATGATTTGCTGGTTTTATTCCTGTTTCCCTAGGATAAAGACTTCCTTCTAAGCACTGAAGAGAACAATATAAATGTTTTTTCTTTTAAAAAATGAGGCTCATTAAGAAAAACAAAAAATAATACTGGGCATGGATCATTTTGTACTTTACTAATGGCTTGCAATCAAAAGATAATTGATGCATGTCAGTTCCCATTGACCACAAATGGAATTCTTTTTTTTTTATCATCACAGTGGATGGAACTGTAACAAATGTACTCATTACTCAACTTCAGTGAATTCTTGCTACTGCTTAGTTCATTAATACTGCTTCATTAATGATCAAATACATCAATAAGAATTTAATAAACTTTAAAATAGACAATATGAATAATCTAATAAATAATGCTCATACTCTTCTCAGAATTTGTTGAAGCTCTTTGCTGAGTTAGCTGGAATCTCTCTTAAGGAGTCATCTGGAGGCCATGGTAGACTGGTGATTCTGCTCCCATAGGAAGGATTACAGTAGGCACTGCATCTTGCACCTCGTCAGATTGCCCTTGCAATACTCACTCTACTCTCTAGCCTTTTGCAAGTACGCACATTCAAATAATCCAGGAGAATTCTCCTGGATGTGTTTTTATGATAGGAAAACCTACCTGGAAATGCTCAAACAGACATTTGACTAATGAGCCCTTGAAAAGTAGAGAGGTTGCAGTGCTGATGCTGCACAGCCAGGGAATCCCTGTATACTAGGGCTGTGTGAAATTTTGCTGGCTGTTTCATTTTAATGCTGTTTTGACTTGATTTCAGCTCAAAACAGTGAAATTGAAATGAAACAAAGGGCTTTGAAACAGCCTCAAAATGAAACAAGGGCAGTTTAAATGTTTTGCTTTTCAAAACATTTTGAGTTTCAAAGCTGAAGCTGGGCTTGCCTGCAGGGAAACAGAAAGTAAGGAGAAAGAGGGGTAAGAGGGGGGAAGGACTGCTCTGCTATTGACTGTGTAGCTGGCCAAGTGACTGTGATTCTTCCCTGAGGTCCCTTCCAATCCCAGTGCTCTGGGGGAGAGAAACTTCACTTCACTTTGTTTTGGATACAAAAACTCATGGACTCGATATAGACATTGGAATTATAACAAATGACAACCAGCCAGACATCTGCTTCCCCAGGTACCTCTCCACTTTTACCTGCTACATCTCCCTTCCCCTCCCCCCCCAGCCTGTTCCTCACCCCCTGATGCCTGCATTTTCACTGATTAGCTTTCTTGCCTGCATTGCAAGCCAGCCTCTGCTTCTTTACTTCCATCCAGGAAGAGCAGACACATCAACTGCAGATGCTTCCTCAGCCTTACAAAGTGTTTTTCAACCTGAAAGCTTGCTAAGATATATTTCTCCAACTATTCAGTTGGTCTACTAAAAGATATCAGATTGATCGGAATAACCTTGCTTGCCTGGAATGTGATTTCACAGCTCTGTACCTTCCCTACACTGCAGCCCATGCCTCACAGATAGCATCCCAGGCAGCTAAGTTGAGCTCACCTGAAGCCTCACCACTCTACTGAAATCAGCAAGACTCAGGCCTCTCAAAGACCTTACAGGTCTGGGCTTTCCCCAGCCACAATTGTGCATACAGGTGGTGGCTGGAGATTATAAGGCACCTCTTACTTTCACCAGGGAGGTCCTCAGTACTGGCATTTTCTGGGGGATGCAGCCCTGCCAGCAGTCCCACCAGGCTTCCCAACCCTGGCAGGGTGCAGTCTTAGGTCATACCCAAGACCTGAGGCCTCCTTTTTTCCGAAAGCTCCCATACCTCCAAGTTCATCCTGGCACAGGAGCTCATCAGGGACATGTTCCTCCCCTGCTGGCTGGTGATGCAGTGAGTGCCACCACCAGCTCTAGAGCAGGGCATTAAATGGTTCAGAAACCAGAAACCAAAAGGAAATAGGTGCAGATGGAGTGAGGAGGGTGGCACACACTTTGTTTGCACCTGGAGCTGGGAGAACCCCAGCAGTGGGAGGGTCACTTTGAGAAACACCAGCTGCTCCACCAAACCAGGATTAAAGGAGGTGTGGTGAGCTGTCACAACATGCCCAGAAATGGTCCCTTGGAACACTGGTTGGAAGACAGGACAGGTGTTCCCAGACAACTGTGGCCAGATCCTGCCACATCTGACTGTGGCTCCACATCCTCAGCAAGATAGGCAGTCACCAAGGCCTAGCTGCCTGATGGTGGGGACTGGTGTCTCTGGACCCCACCATGGAAGCCATGACTTTGGCACATATTGAGAGTGCCTGTGGTGGAGGAGGAGACTAGCTTGTGGATGACATGCTGGCACAGGACAGTGGATCTCCCTCTTCCATGTCCACCACCTGTGCCCTTCTGCCTCCAGGACTCTGTTCACCAGGACCTCCATCCAGTGATATAGGGTTTTACTGCCACATATGCTCCCCTTCACCCTCAGGTCACACACAGCCACCAGCATATGGACAGTACTGGACCGCAACAGATCTAGCTATTTCTTGATGCCCTCCTTCAGCTGCTAAACCAGTGCCTGCACCTCTGGTGACAGCAGCATGCCCCAGCCAGGAACACTGATCCTCTAGAACTTGTGCATTTCTTTTTCAAGTTCCCTCGCTACAGGGATCACATGGCTCAGGAGGGCATCACCACTGCTGAGGCTCTCAAATAAGGTCTTGAGTACTACAAGATCTGGGAGATGGTATCCCATGCAACTTTGTTAAGTGGGCCACTGATCCCAATCTCCCCATGCAAGGCCATCTCATGGGGAGGCCTTCTGTTGCTCAACCAGCCTTTTGAGTATCAGGTATGTGGAGTTCCACTGAGTCTCCACATCCTACTTGATTTTTTGTGCAGCTCTGCCTGTTTGTCGTGCAGCATCATGCCCCAATTGATGCTGTGGTGGAAGTAGCCTGCCAACTTCCTGCATTTCTAAATCAGGTGGCTGGTTGTGATGGCACCCTGACTGGCAGCCCTGTCACTATGAGATGCAGCTTGTGTGCCACACAGTGGATGCCAACAAAGTTAGCATCACATACAGGCTTGATCATATCTGCCCTATTGTCAGTGACCACAAACTTGTGGGTGAGCTTGCCCTGCCCAACGAACCACCCCTGCACCATGCAGTTCATGGCGCCCATGATCTCTGTCGCTGTGTGGGACTCATCCATCACCTCAGCTTGAAGGAGACTCCACCAGCAGCCTAACTGGTCACACCAGTGCCCTGTGAGGGAGAGGTAGGCATGATGTCCACCCCAGCTGCTCCAGATGTTCGAGTTGAAGTGTAAGGCCGCCTATGGACCTGCCTTGCACAGCTCCTTACTCAAGTACACCCTGTATGCCTGATACAGGGAGGGCACCACCGTCCTGCTGAAGGTGGTGTGTGCAGGCACTTTGTACAATGGAGCCATGAGCACTGAACATAGGCTGCTCAACAAATAAGAAGGGCTGGCCATCAACAGCAAGCATCTCCCCAGTGCTCTGGGTGACCTTACTCACCTTGGGAACATGCCTTCCTGTGTGCCCACCTTTCCCCCACTGTTCCAAGGTGGAATGCCTCTGCTTTGGGGGGACAGGGGCTTTGGAGCAAGAGGGGGACTTCCCTTTGGGCACACTCCCACTGGTGCCAGGCTGAAGAGGAGTAAGGGCAAGGGGGTGGTGCCTGCAGAGATGCATCAGCATCCCTGGGATGCTCATGCATTTCTCTCCCTTGTCCTAGCTTGTTTTGGCTCAGCAGTGCATGCAGGTAGCATATGTGGGATCCTCTGCCAGCTCAAAATGATCCCAGACCACACCACCCCATTACTGGATGTGGGTGCATGTGCAGATGCTGTCTTTTCCCCCTCCTCAGCATGCAGAGACACAGCAACAGGAGGTGTGGACTCAGCTGAGCCATTTGGCTTCACAACCTCAACTTCCTCCAAAGTGCCTTCTGGGGAAGGAGACCTGGCTCTAGGGGAAATTTGAGGGGTGTGGAGCACAAATTCAAATGATTCCCCCTCCTTCCCCAGAATTTCCCTTGCTATGGCACTTAGATACAGATCCAGATCCAGGTCTTCCTCAGGCACCAGAAGGCTTAGACAGGGAATTGATATTGGGATGGAGGAGACTGTACTAGTGCTGCTTGTTTTTGTAATGGTGGTGGTGCTTGGAGTTGTTATTATTATGGCAGGTGCTATTGTAGGGGATGCAGACATTGTTCCCATGTCCTTGGTGCCACTATCAGCATAAGTGACATGGCTGCTAGTTGGTGGAAAGAGACTGTGTGTAAGTTTTGGGGGAGGGGAGACTTAGAGCTCTCCCTCTACCCCCTCTTCTGCCCTGGCCAGAAGAGCGGTCACCCTCCTTTCCAATATGCTTCATGTTTGGTGTGATGGAAAATCTGTGTGTGTTTCTGTAATGCAATGTATGTATTTATGTTATATATAAATATATGGTCTGTAATATATGTTGTGCTTTCCTGCAGAGTCAATGCAGACTGTCAGGGAAAACACAGATTTCTTTTATATGGAGAAAGAATTACACAGAATAACACAAAACAAAAAGAGGATGTTGGGAGAAGAATAAATTGAAAGGAATGGATTAGGAAAGGATTTTACAGTATTTCAGAAAGGATTGGACCACACTTGCTAGGAACAGACTAGCAAGTAGGAAGTGAGGGCCTTCCTGATGCTCCTGATGCTGCTGGAGAACACAGCTCAGTAAGCTGACAAAGGCACAGCTGACAAAGCTCATTTCAAACAATGCTTTTATGTTCCTTCTTCATCTCTGTCCCAGAGCACTGGGATTGGAAGGGACCTGAGAGAAGGGTCAGTGACTGGCAACATACAAATGTCAATATCAAAGCAGTCCTTCCCCACTCTTCCCCCTCCCTCTCCTTAGTTAGTATTTCCCTGCAAGCCTGGCTTCGAAACTCTTTGAAATTTTTTAAACTTTTCAAGTTCCCTCATTTGACTTTGAAGCTGTTTTGAAGCCTTGTGTTTTGTTTTGGTTTCAGAGTTTTGAGCTCAAAACATGTTGAAGCACCTTCAAAATGAAACATCCGTTGAAATTTTGCACAGCCCTAGTGGGTATGTCCCCTTCCATTCCCATCTTTTTGTCAAAAGCCCCCTAAGCTGGGTGTGTGTGTTAAGAACTGATTATCAGAGATAATTAACTGCACTGATTATCCCCTGGCCTTTGATATCTACTATCACTATAGAAAGGATCAATAGGGAGTGGAGTGAAAACGAAAACCACACCCAAAAGTCTTACAGCTAACTCTCAGAATACGGTGGCCTTTGTACACATCACATTTTTTGCCCTTTTTTGTGCTGCAATGACATGACTTCTTTGCATGAGTGGGTTTTCCAGATGCTTTAAAAGTATTTCTGGTGCATGAAAGTCAAAATCTTCCAATGTAGCTTAGCTTGACTGGCTCTAAATTAAAGCTTTGCATCCACAGATCAGTTGCGTGCCAACACAAAGGCACTCAAAGGTGTGTGATAAGCCTCTTTGTCCACCAGATCGCACTGCTACTTTTTTGTAGTTCACCCCTTTGAATTGCTTCCACTTTTGAATTGCTCTGTTTTTTTTTCCCCTTGTGCCATTTGCTGGCTCCGTGCTCCCACAGCTGTGTGGCAGGGCATAGGTTGGGGGTTTCTGGGGTGGGAGGGGCAGCGCTGGACTGTCCTGCTCTCCTGCAGCACTGGCCAGGGACTGGGCTTAATTTGAAAACCAGGTAGGTGCAAACACTGATGCAATGCTCCAAAATAACAAGTATAAATTTTATAAACTTATTTAATTTAATGAGGATTAAACCCCGTGGTGAGTACAGGTGCC
>NW_017728994.1:2044973-2046362 GCF_001723915.1 Gavialis gangeticus | reverse complement strand
GGGGTTTTTTGTTATCTGGGTTATCTATGTGGTGTGAAGTTAGTGTGTGTTGTCATTGATGCCTCTCTGGTCAAGAAGTGAGGAGGCTTCCCAGAGGTCATAGGCTGATGCTGTGGACCATCTATCCCACCAGGAATAGACACCATGGCAAGGGTAGTGTATCCCCCTCCCTATTGAAAAGAGAAAAGTGTCTGAGAAGGGAAAGAAACCTCTGGGGATTGATTGGGGTGACCGAGATCTTGGCTCACTTGAGCTGCTGGCCTGTCCATGACTGCAGCTGCTGTCACTGAGACAGTAACATAGTTAATAGTTGAGTGAGACAGTGATTTGCTTTCTATTTTGTTCATTACTGTTCTGATTGTTGCCTGTTAGCTGTGTATCTGTCATGTTCTTTCTTATATTTCCATATTACTAACCTATTCCATCCACATACATCTTAATAATGTTCATAGGTACAGTAAAAAATAAGACTACCATTGGCCATGTTTGAGCTCTACATATCAGCATCAATATTCCTATGCTGTTACATAGTTGCTCTTTGCCTTAAAGGGTCCTGCATACTCTAAAGTTATCTAACCTGACTGTATTCCCTGTTGATTTCCCTATTCTTTTATTTCCACCTGTGCATTTTGTTTGTTGCTACTAAGCTACTAGGGAAATGGAATTCTTCAATGTTGTCTCCTTGCTCCTGATAAATTGTTATATTAGATTGGTTACTCATTTTTGCTGCTGGTACTATCTTGGTCTCCAGGGCAGAAACTCTTAGGTCCAGCTCCTCTCCCATTAACTTCTGACTTTTTATCTGCATGTCATTTGTAGTAACTCAGGGCATGAACAGACATTCCCAGGACCCAATATATGATGACATGGCTTGCTTTAAGCTGTATGATTGTAGATTGTGTCCTCCATGTGTGCTGGTGCTGATGCTGAAAGTTGTGCTGGGAATGAGATTTAAGTAAGTCAGGATGGAAGGAGGGCTGGATGATATCTTGGGGGTGGCAGGCTACTTGGCTTGTTCAGGGGAGGTGGTAGATTCATGGCAGGGGGGTGTTATCTGTTTGGGGATTGGGGTGTCAGGGTACTAAAAATAGCCCATTTAAGGTGGGCATGAGGGATAGAAAAAATGCTGCCCTAGGGCTTGGACAAGCAGCTGGGCTTTCTGAGCCCTAGAGCATGTGTACACATTAAGGGTGTGCAAAGTGGGCCATATTTGATTCAGATTCAGCCCGATTTGGGGGACAGTGATTCCATTAATTAATTCAGATCACTGTCCCAATTCAATTAGGCTGAATCCAAATCTGAAGAGTCAATGCCAATTCAGAGAATAAATGCCAATTCAATTCAATGCCAATTCAGCGATTCAGCCATAGACACAGCTTTAAATGTTTT
>NW_017728994.1:2042206-2043831 GCF_001723915.1 Gavialis gangeticus | reverse complement strand
TGCAAACACTGAAGCAATGCTCCAAAATAACAAGTATAAATTTTATAAACTTATTTAATTTAATGAGGATTAAACCCCGTGGTGAGTACAGGTGCCCCAGTACTACAAAAAAAAGTTCAGATATTTTTATCTAATAGCAAAACTTACACATTACAATAGCAATTATTGGGAAATTCTGAAGGCTCACTGTCCCATATACTTTCAACAGAAAAAGAAAACAGCCTGATACCTAACAAGGATGAAGGAGAAAAGGAAACAGATTGTTCTTGTTTTTAAAACACAGGGATGCCTGCAAGCTGTTTCTGATGTTTTCATTGAATTGTACAAGTGAAAAAACAGTTTCATTTTGTTTGAATTATGGCATAAGAGAAAAGGCTAGTGAATCTTTAAGAAGGGCATGAAAGAAAGTTCATCATTTACTGCCTGGAAACTTTCCTTAGGAAAAAAAAAAATTAAGCATGTACATTATGGGCATTTGTACACATGTATGCGATGCAGCACCGGGTGCTTTTAAAAGTGCCCAGCGCTGCATCAAGTACATTTGTAAAAATAGCAAAAAGCACATCAGTGCTGAGAACATGGTGATAGTGAACATTTGAAATAAAACACATCAATGGTGTGTGCACTGCCGCCATTTTCTCAGTGTTCACATGCATTTTGCCGTTTATACAAATGCATGTGATACAGTGCCAGGCGCATCAATTTGCATGCTCTACAAAGTCAGTTGATTGAGTCTTCTCTGAAGTACTGGATTTCCGATGCATTGGAGCAGACTGCTTGTATGTATGTAAGTGCCCTATGGGCCAAAAAGAGCCCACACCATTCAGAGCCAAATGCTTCTCTGCATCTAACTTGACACTGTGACTACCTGGGGAGAGCACTTCCGTAAAATCTTGGTGGCTCATCCCTGACCTGATTAGTAAGTTTACTTGGGTTATGTTATTACAGTAATGGTTAAGCAAATTGAGTAGTGTTTCCACATGCCCAGTAAATACAGTGGAAGACCTCACCTTTAGACCTCTATCAGGTAATGACCCAATTTTGGCAAGAGGGGCATGCACAGATACTATGTTGCTTATGATTCATGCCAAAACTAATGTGAGGCCATCAGGAATGGTTACATTGTTTTTGAGGTAACAAGAGTTATGGTTGGTGTGCTTATTGATTGATGACTTTCTGGGAAGAATGATTGGATGATGGATGATTGGCTGTTCTCAGTGGGGGCAGGTGGCAGGAAAGGAGCAATGGGCTCAAGCTGCAGCAAGGGAAGTGGAGGTTGGATACTAGGAAAAACTTTCTTACTAGGAGGGTAGTAAAACACTGAGACAGGTTACGAAGATAGGTGGTGGTATCTCCATCCTTGGAAGTGTTTAAGACCAGGCTCAACAAAGCCCTGGCTGGGATGATGTAGCTGGGGCTGGTCCTGCTTGGAGCAGGGGGTTGGGCTAGACGTGACCTCCTGAAGTACCTTCTGACCCTAATTTTCTATGATCTTCATCCTCTCTTTAATCTGCCTTAAGGAATTTATTATGAACCCTCCCCCTCAGTCTTCATACATTTAATAGATTTAATAGACATTAGGGGCTGGAAGGGACCTTGTGAGATTGAGTCCAGCCCCCCTGCCA
>NW_017728994.1:2032648-2041946 GCF_001723915.1 Gavialis gangeticus | reverse complement strand
AGTGGTATCAGGGTACTAAAAATAGCCCATTTAAGGTGGGCATGAGGGATAGAAAAAATGCTGCCCTAGGGCTTGGACAAGCAGCTGGGCTTTCTGAGCCCTAGAGCATGTGTACACATTAAGGGTGTGCAAAGTGGGCCATATTTGATTCAGATTCAGCCCGATTTGGGGGACAGTGATTCCATTAATTAATTCAGATCACTGTCCCAATTCAATTAGGCTGAATCCAAATCTGAAGAGTCAATGCCAATTCAGAGAATAAATGCCAATTCAATTCAATGCCAATTCAGCGATTCAGCCATAGACACAGCTTTAAATGTTTTTTCTACATACCTTGAGGTACCAGCCATGACTCATGAATGCTGAGAAAGTGGGGTGGATAGAGTGTCCCACAGGAGTGTGTGTGTGGGGGGGCATGTGCTCAGCTGTGGACTCCCACCACATGGCAATTGGCTGCAGGGGGACCCTGGATGTCCCCCCCCAAGAGGTACCAATTGCCAAGCCGTGGGTGGGGAGGGTCCCCTGTGCACTCCGTGGCAGACTCATAAGTGGACTGGAAGTGCTTCTGATCCACTGCTGAGCACGCTGGAGACCACCCCCCTCCCCGCTCCCTCTCCCATGGGATGCTTCATCTGCTCCACCATCTCAGCAGTCATGATGAGCCACCTGGTATCTTGAGGTGTGTAGAAAAAACATATAAAACTGTGTCTATGTCCAAATCATTGAATCTCTTCAAATCAATTTGGAGGGTCCCAATTCAGAGAGGATTTCAATTTGCTTTGGAGAGATTAAAGGGTCACCTGAATTGATTTGGATTTGGAGATTTGGCTGCTAAATTGGGCCAGATCTCTGCAAAATTGAATCAGCGACTGAAGCTTCACACAGCCCTAATACACATGAAGTTAAATCAGACATGGGTTAGCCCAGTCTACGTAATGCACTTCCTCATGTGAGCAAAGTTAGATCAAGACAGTCATTTTTGCCCAATCCAAGCTCCCTGCATGTATATACAGTTCACCACTTAGAACAACCTAAACCTAGTTAGGCTGATCCAAGTGTAATGTCTACATGTACCCTGAGAGAAGAACTACATTACAATCTAGTAGAGATTACAGAGACTTGGTGGGACTCCTCACATGGTTGTAATGTAGCCATAGAGGACTACACCTTATGCAAAAGGGACCAAGTAGGGAAGAAAGGTGGAGGTGTATCTCTCTATGTCAGGAAGCAGTACACCTCCTTGG
Organism: Gavialis gangeticus; assembly: GCF_001723915.1. Lineage (NCBI taxonomy): Eukaryota > Metazoa > Chordata > Crocodylia > Gavialidae > Gavialis > Gavialis gangeticus. The sequence goes on along the minus strand of NW_017728994.1, from coordinate 2,040,702 downwards.
AGGCCAATATAGAGTGGCTTGAAACCATCTGGGTCTAACTATGGAGGGGGAGGGGCATGGTGAGAGAGACGTAACTGTAGGTGTATACTACAAACCACCAAACCAGGGGGAGGAGCTCAATCTGGAGTTCTTGAGAACTGGCAGAGGCCATGTGCACACAGGACATGGTTGTCATGTTTCAATTACCCAGACATCTCTTTGGAGGAACACACAGCTATGTTGGATCAGTCGCATTGCTTCCTGACCTGCATCAAAGAGCTCTATCTCACTTAGGAGGTGCACAGGCCAACCAGAGGTAACAGTGTTCTAGACTTGGCCTTGGCCACAGGAGATGATCTGGTGAGTGACTTTAATATAGAGGGTAGCCTGGGTGACAGCGACCATGAGACCATCATGTTCACTGAACACAAGACACAAGACATCCATCACAAGACAGGGAAATCAGCTAGCAGGGTTGAAGTTTTGGACTTCAAAAAAGTGAATTTCAACAGGATAAGGGCAATAGTAGGGGAAGCACTGTGGGACAGGGGCTGAAGGTGAAAGGGGAGCATAAACAGTAGTCGTTCCTCAAGGATACAATCCTCAAAACACAAAAGAAGTCCATTTCCATGTGGAGGAAAGGCAGCAGAAGGGCTGGTAAACTCTCTTGGCTTAATAGGGATATCATGTTCCCCTTGAAAAAGAAAAGAGGCATACAAACAATGGGAGCTTGAGACACTATCCAAGGAGGACTATACAACAATGGCCCACACTTGTAGGGAGCAGATTAAAAAGGCTAAGGTGGTGACTGAATGTAAATTAGCAAAGGAAATCAAGGACAATAAGAAGTACTTCTTTATATATGTAGGTTGTGGTGGGCCAGTAGGGGGTGCTCCTGCGTTGAGCCACCCACCTCATTGCACCCAACCACCTTCCAGGCTCCGAGCGCCTCCCTATGGGTGTCTTGCATCCGGATGACCCCCTTCCTGGAGCACACTCGCTAGCCTGGGGGTAACGGAAGCTGCCACCACCCCAAGAAGAGACTCTCTCAGCCCTGCACCCTTGAGGAAACACAGGCACAATAGCCTAATAGGTAACTTAACCCAATACCAGCACTTGGGGCACTTCCCCCAAGTCGGGGGCCAAAAAGGAAAGTCCCTCTTAGTCCGCAGACCTAAGGGGCCTCTTAGGCATAATTTAGACCCACCCCTCAATAAGTCTCCTTCACCGGTCACAAAGGAGAACTTTATTGATTACAAGGGGTAGGGTGAAAATAGGGTACAAGATAGAACAATATCATAGAAATCCCATAGAACAAAACAGTCTGGCTGAGGTAGCCTTTTGATCACACATCTGAATTACTGCCAGCTATACATCTAACCAGATCTCGAATAGCTTACTCACAAGCATCATCCAGAGGCTGTTGGAGATTCCCTCTGGAGGCAGGCCATTCCGAGCTCATGAGTTATGGGGGAGAGAGCCAGTTTCAGATGGTAAGGCTCCTCTCTAAGTCTGATTCCCCCACATGGCTGCTGCCCCTTCCTCCTGGGCAGTCTTAACTTAAATAGCCCCTGTGACCTCATTCACCTGGTCCAATGGAGGCCAAGCACCTGTTGGCTGTCAGCCAACCAATTTGAAATACATCACTAGTTGCCGGGCAAACTCTAGCCTACCAGGTAGATGGCCCTCACCCAGGTAGCTGATACCAGTCATGTAGGCAGAGGGAGCAGGTTTCCTCCCTCCCTCAGGAATGTAACCAGCTCAGGTTACCTAAAGAGATAGGGTAAATGTGTGTCTCCTCTGCTGGGCCCATCCTAACCAAATTGTCACAGGGCAGAGATTTTGGGGAAAAACAAAGGTGGCTTCTTGCCACATTGGTAATAGAAGGAAAACAAATGGAAGTGTAGGGCCATTGCTTAACAACTAAGGACAGCTGGCTACTGATACTTAGGAGAAAGCTGAACTCCTGCAAGACTATTTGGATTTGGTATTTCACCAGACTAAGGGGAAAATCATACTAGATAAGTTTCAGAATGGACATGGTAGGACCACTTTTCTACCATTGATGCTGAGTTGGTGTTTGATCAGTTAGAAAACGTAGATATTTATAAGTCAGTGGGACCAGATGAACATCATCCAAGAGTGCTGAAGAAGCTGGCCAAAGTCATTGCAGGACTTTTGGCAAAATTCTTCCAGAACTTGTAGTGCTCGGGGGAGGTCTCTGAAGACTGGAAGAGGGCTAATGTTGTGCCCATCTTCAAGAAGAGGAGGACAGAGGACCCAGGAAATTATAAACCAATTAACCTAACTTTTATCGCAGGGAAAATACTGGAAAAATTCATCAAAGTGTTTGTGTGTAAGAAGCTTGCAGAAGGTAGGATTCTGAATGACAGCCAGCATGACTTCATCGCAGGCAGGTCTTTTCTTACCAACCTCATCTCCTTTTATGACCAGGTAGCACACCATGTAGATAAGAGAGGAGGTCAAAACTGTATAACTAAACTTCCAAAAGATCTTTGATTTGGTGTCCCATGATGTTCTCCTGGCAAAATTGAAGGATTTTGGGCTTTACCACTTGACAGTTAGGTGGGTAGGAAGCTGGCTGTAGGGTAGGATCCAAAGAGTTCTAATGAATGGATCTGTGTCATCCTGGCAAGAAGTGGCCAGGGGTTTCCCTCAGGGCTCCACGTTTGGTCCAGTGCTTTTCAACATCTTGATCAATTATTTGGATCTGGGGGTGAAGAGATCACTGGCTGAAGCTCAACGGCACCAAAATGACTAGCACCATTACTGAAAGGGACCTGGGGGTCATAATTGACCATCAAATGAATACGAGCCACCAGTGTGATGCTACAGTTAGCAGAGCAAACAATACACTGGCATGCATCAAACAATGCATCTCAAGAAAAACCAAGGAACTGATTCTTCTGCTGTACTCAGCATTGACAAGGCCACAGCTGGAGTATTGCATCCAATTCTGGGCACTGCACTTCAACAAGGATGCAGCAAAGCTTGAGAGGGTCCAGAGAAGAGTCACCCATATGATCACAGACTTGTAAGGCAAGCCATATGAAAAAAGGCTGAGGGACTTGGGGACTCTTCAGACTAAAAAAAGAGCAGTCTGAGAAGGGACTTGATAGCAACTTACCAAGGGAAATACATCAGCTTATCAGGGGAATATATCAAGGGCTCAGTGAACAACTGTTCACCAGAACACCCTTGGAGAAAACCAGGAGTAATGACCACAAACTCCTGGAAGACCATTAAAGGCTTAACACTAGGAAAAACTTCTTCACAGTTAGGATGTCCAGACTGTGAAATAAACTCCCTTTGGAGGTGGTACAATCACATACCCTGGAAATCTTCAAGAGGAGACTGGGGTCACCTGACCTCAGTTGTTCTTCCTGCCTAGTACAAGAGGGCTGGACCCAGTTATCTTGTGAGATCCCTTCCAGCCCCTTTATACTCTATGAATCCACATCGTCTATAAAATCAGGGTCTTCCAATTTGTCAGTGTCAGGGAGTCACTCACTCAGCTTCCTTACCTAGGTCAGTCAGCTCAGGCATTTAAAACCATTTTTATTCTTCTCAGAGAAGCTTCACAGTCCTAATAAAAACAAATCAACCCAAACCAGGGAAAACAGACAAACAAGAAAACAAATAAGCAAGCAAGCAAGCAAGGACAGAACCTGCTTTGGGCAGCAGGAGAAGCAGGAGGAATTGTTATTACACTGTTGTTTTTTTGTTGTCAGTAGCATAGATATATTTGGGTAGCCCACTGAAGAATACAGCTGCAAGAATTCAAAAATACTATTTCATGGAAAGATGCATTTATTTCAGTGAAACCTGACAATTTTTCTGAAGTACTGATCAAAGCCATTGCATTTCTGAAATAAATATTGTAGAAAGAAAATGCACTTGTACACAGAGCATTTCAATAATAAAAAAGTTTTACAATCACTCCAGCCCCTTTGCTGATTGCCAACTCCTGTTTCTAATGCTAATGTGCCTTTAACGTGATGCACGGCAGACTAATTGTATTGTGCATTAGCAATTTTCACTGTGATGCGCTAATGCAGAGTAGAATTAGTCTACTGTGATTTTAGCATCATCTGTAGACATGCCCTGTTAATTGTTATCCTGTTAGTATTGTGCTTATCCACTCATTTTCAATGCTTCTAGGTCTATAGCAAAAGCAGCAGTGTAACAATATTAAAACGTATGCCAAATCATTGTCCAAATTGTTGCAGATAATTTCCTCACCATGTCCATAATCCTATGGCAGCATTCTGCAATCTTTCTCTTCCTACATAAAGCACTGCAAAACAAGAAAAGATTATTGTAAACCTTTTCTTCCTGTACCACACAAGCACTGTAATCTCTCTATATCAAAGTAAATGTCTATCTGTAAATATAGTTTCATAGTTAGTAGGGTTGGAAGGCACCTGAGCAGATCATGGAGTCCAAACCCCTGCCATGGCAGGAAAGAGAACTGGGGTCAAGCAACCCCAGCAAAGTCTCCATCTAGCCTCCTCTTAAAGACCCCCAGGGTAGGAGCCAGCACCACTTCTCTTGGAAGTTGGTTCCAGATCCTAGCCGCCCTGTCCATGAAGTACCGTCTCCCGATATCTAGCTTAAATCTATCCTCTGCCAGCTTGTGACCATTATTCCTAGTCCCTCCTGGTAGTGCTCGGGGGAACAGGGACTTCCCCAATGCCTACTGGTCCCCTCTGACTAGTTTGTAACAGGTCATTAGATCCCCCCTCAGCCTTCTCTTGTGGAGGCTGAATAGATTCAGGTCCCGTAGCCTCTCCTCGTAGGGCCTGAATTGCTGCCCCCTGATCATGTGAGTGGCCCTCCTCTGGACCCACTCCAATTTGTCCACATCACTCCCAAAGTGTGGCACCCAGAAATGAACACAGTACTCCAGCTGCGGCCTGACCAGTGCCGCATAGAGGGGGAGGATCACCTCCTTGGATCTCCTTGAGATGCATCTGTGGATGCATGACAAGGTGTGGTTGGCCTTCCTGACTGCATCCCCACACTGCCGGCCCATGTTCATCTTGGCATCGATGTTGACTCCAAGATCCTTTTCTGCCTCTGCACTGTAAGGGGGGCCCAGAAAGGAGTGGCTGTTCCAGTCCCTGCTCAGGAAAATGGAGGCAAAGAAATCATTAAATAGGTTAGCTCTGTTGTCTGGTGTGATGACCAAATTTCCTACTTTGTCTTGTAGGGGCCCCACGTTACCTGGAACCTTTTTTTTGCCCCCTATGTATTTGAAAAAGGGGCTGACAACCCTATTCTTGAAAGAATAATTAACCTGTTTAAAAATCAAATCTTTGGATTTATTTTTCTTTATGGTACATACAAGTAAACTCAATATGAAGTTTCTGAAACCCAGGTGATCTTTTAACTAATACACAGAACTGGCTAAGCAGGCATCCAGGGAAGAGAAGGGAACTGTTCATTCTCATGCTAACAGGTAAATGAAATTATTCCCTTAGGATAGCATCCAGAGGATAGTCTACAAAAAAATTGTACCAAAGCAGCTGTTGAGGCCTCTAGACCTAATAAAATTATAAGGAATTTCCTGTTGATTCCTATAGTTGTAGTTCCATTTCTATATTTTCTGCTGCTTTTTGAAGCCTCCTATGCAGTTGGCTTAGTTGTACAATGGGCAATGTATTGGACTCACAGAAGAATACTTGTAAAGATAATGAGAAATGACTTGTAAGCAACTGATTAATAAAAAGAAAGCATTGTGTGTGTGTAAAGAACAGATTAAACTAATCGGAGACTCCCTATACCTAAAGAAGGGTGATTGCACCTGAAAGCTTGCAAAGAATTTCTTTCCAACTACACAGTTGGTCTAATAAAAGATATCACTTCTACCAAAACAACCTGTGTTTCAGCAGGTTATTTGATATATCTTGGTGAAGTCTCATTTACAGAGTGAGGATGTACCATCTCTGGCAAATAATGCCATGCTGTTGATAAACAGCAGGCATATGGAATTGAATTATTGTTACTGATGTGAGTGAGAGACCAAAAGTTTCTGAAAGAGGACCTATGTAAGAATTAGGAATTTGTTATCTACCAAATGTGTACACAGGGAAGATGTGGTGAATATACAGCAAAGATGATACTTGGAATAAAATATAAATGAATTCAGAGTGGAATCTGGAGCTCATTGAAATCAGGGAGTGTTTTGTCCATCATCTTCAGATTTTTCTGCACCTCATGTAGCTTTTCACAACAGTGCACTAGCAGAAATGGCTGAATGAGGAATAGAGCAATGGATTTTGGTATCTAGAGTTCAGTTGGATAAAGTAAAACTTAGCTTATTTTTATCATAGTAGCCACAAGAATAATGCAGTCATATAGGGAGGGAAAAAAAACACACCCAAGTTGTTTCTACTTCAATTTTTCCATGAAGTCTGGACCTGACCTCTGTGGCCATGTCCAAACATGCAAGCACGTGCACTTGCAGCATCTCAACTAGAAGCAGTGCAAATTTGAGCCGGGGCTTTTTGCCTCAGTGCATGTGCCGGGACATGCACTTTGGTGTGGGGCAAATTGTGCCACTTGGGGCAAAATAACCCTGCCTCACTCCTCCCAGATCTGCAGCCAGGGGGAGATAGAGCCTGGGGCCAGCATCTGTGCTGTCACCAGCAGTATAAAAAGCTGCCCTGCCCTGGCCCCAGCAGTATAAAAAGCCTCCCTGGCAAGTAGCTCAGGGCTACTAGTTCTCAGGCGCTTCTGGGGCCCAGCCAATTGGCACTACCCCTTGTGCCAGGTGGACTGCTGAAGCAGCCCTGAGAGTTCCCTGCACCCTCTACCCACTGCAACAGTCTGGCAGTGGGGGCTGCTGCCTGGCTGTGACCTGCTTTGCAAATGGCAGACCCAGATGGGGACGGGAGAGCCAGTAGAGGCATCTGCCTCTCTGGGCCAGCTGCCAATGGGCTGTGGCTGCAGCGTTGGCCTCTGTGCACCACTACTGCCACGCGTACCCCCTGCTTGGCCATCAGGGCAGCTATCCCCTGGAAGATGTTCCGAGTGTGGTGGCCTGCTTTGAACTGTAAAAGCATGTCCTTCTGGCACCATTTGACCAGGAGATCAGCCACAGCCAGTTGGGTCCAAGGTGCCAGTTCTGAGCAGGCAAGGTCCTGCCACTGGCCTCCCTAGCAGGAATTCTGGTGTTCCCTATTGGAAAATCCCAAAGTCACTCTGTAAAATACCCCAAAACCCATGTTCCGCCACAAGTAAAACAGAAAACCACTATAAAGAGAGAGAGAGTGAGACAGAGACAGCGATCAGTTGGACAATGTTTTATTGATATATCTACAGTGTTAAAGTGATGTGGAAGCCTACCGGTTTCTCTATCATAATAATAAAAAGAACTATAAATACATGTTTCATGAATTAATTAATACATGAATACATATTTTGCTGCCCTCCCACAGGGAATTTGGCCCCTGCACAGGGGCTACAGCCCCCACACAGGGGCCAAATGGTCCCTGCTGGGGCTACCATTCCCCCTGCAAGGTCCACATGTCCCAACCCCTTCATAGCTGCCCCACCTGGCTCCATCCCCCACCAGCTGCTGCAGCCCCCCTAATGGCTGCCCCACCCAACCCCACGCCCCACTCCCACAGAACAAACCCAATGGCTGCCCCACCCATCTCCACCCTCCACTTGCACCCTGAGGACCCCATGGCTGCCCCCACAACCACAGGTACCTTCACATTAAAGAAGAAGAAAAAAAAAAAAAGGAAATAAATGTGGGGGGGAAAGCCTCTACTTACCCTAGAAGCAAGGTTGGGGAGTCTCTGCCTCCTCACAGAGCCGCCCCTCCCCCAGGCAGCACAGGACAGCAGGGGGCAGGAGGGCCCAGGCTGGGGCCACTGGGGTTGTCCCTGTGCCCTGCACTGTGTAGGCAGGGCCCCAGTCAGCCAGAAAGCAGCTCCAACTCACGATAAGTGCCAGGGTTTGTTGTTTTTTCTTTTAACAATGGGGGGGCAAGCAATGGGGGGACAGTCAGCCAGGACGGACCGTTCCAGGAGGTTCCTGGCTGA
>NW_017728994.1:2000320-2004761 GCF_001723915.1 Gavialis gangeticus | reverse complement strand
ACTTCCCAGGCTAAGGGGTCGGGGCAGCAGATTGCCCCCTTAGTCCCCTTCAGGTTGCAGTCTCCCACAGCAAACACTTATGTTTTGTCTTGGGGAGAACGGGGGTGGTAGCTGCAGTTGGAGAGTTGCAGGTAGCTGAGTTGCAGGAGCTGGCAACTCAGCAGGCTCTGTTGGGGCTGCAAGAGGTTCATACCTGTTGCTAAACTCCAGTGGGGCAGAGGCCTTGGTGTGGCGAGCCTTAGGGCCCTTGACCACCTTGGTCCATGGCCTTGACTGGACAGAATGGGAGGTCCTGGAGTCCTCCCTTGTCCTGGAGGGAGACCGTGGTCTACCCTCCGGCTCCGGGGGAGAAGGGCCTGGCAGTAGGAGTCGATCTCCTGCTCACAGTCCCTGATGGCATGCAGTCTCTGGACTGTGGCCTGCAGCTCCTCCAGCTGATGCACCAGAGACCCCAGTAGGGAGCAGACCCCACAAGGGGAGGTAGCCATGCTCCCCAGACCCAGAGCCTGAAAAAGAGACATCTGTTGCTTCCTAAGAGAATGCTCTAATCAACATTCAGGGGTGTAGGTTGTAGCCACATTGGTGTAAGGACATAAGTAGACATGGTTCGTTGGGTAAATCTGGTATCTTTTATTATAACAACTCAAATAGTTGGAAAAATTCTTCTTTGCAAGCTTTCAGGTAGATACCTTTCATCAGGCAGAGGAAGCATCTGCAGTTGTTCTGTGATCTTCCTGGATGGAGTAGTAAAGCAACATCCTTAACCTGGATAGGGTAGTGGACTGATGTTTTTGTATGTTGAACTAAGTGGTGTCAGTGTTCAAAGCACATGACTAGATCAGGCCCCTCCGGATGGCTTACATACTAGGGCTGTGTAAAGCCTTGGTCCCTGATTGAATTCAGCGGAGATTCAGCCCAATTCAGTAGCCAAGTCTCTGAATCTGAACTGAGTCAAAGGACCCTTTAATCTCTCTAAATTGAATCAGAACCCTCTGAATTGATTTGGAGAGATTAGGAGTGATTCATCGATTCAGACATAGACACAGCTTTAAATGTTTTTTCTACATACCTTTAGGTAGCAGGTGGCTCGTGAACGCTGCAATGGTGGGGTGGATGGAGTGTCCCAGATGAGTGCAGGGACCTCCCCAGTGCACTTGGCAGCAGACTCATAAGTGGACCAGAGGCATTTCCAGTCCACTCCGGATCTGCCGGAGAGCATGCAGGCCTCCCCCACCGCCACGCCTCCCTGGCTTTGTGACTGGTATCTCCTGATTCTAGGTTCACTGACGAGCCTGTTGGGGGGGTTGGGGAGCTGCACTCCTGTGGGATGCTCCATCTGCCCTAGCATCGCAACATTCATGAGCCATGCCTGGTACCTTGAGGTATGTAGAAAAAACATTTAAAACTATGTTTGAATCGCTGATTCTCCGAATCAGCATCCAATCTTCAGATTCAGATTTGGCCGAATCAAATTAGGGATAATGATCCAAATCAATGAATCAAATCACTGTCCCCTATTCGGGCTGAATCTGAATCCAAATAGAATAGGGCCCGTTTCACACATCTCTATACATACCTCCCAAACTAAATTTCCCTTGTTCCAAATGGGGTTAGAAGCATGCACAGAAGGCAAAACAGCAGGCAGTTAGGGGGTCTTCAATTCAGAAAGAATTGTTCAGAAAGTAAATTTAGGCCTAGTACTTTCCTGTTCATTTTTATCTAACCTCCTGACAACGTCATTGCCTCAGCAATCTGCTTTCTCTTGACATCTCTTTAATGGTGACAAGGAAGAAATGAACAACATTTGACATTATTTTGATGTAGTTGAAGACAAGCTGCCCAGTTCAGGCAGGAATTCTCTTTTTGTTGCATTTCAACAGTGCCTGGTAAAACAGAGTCACAATCTGTGACCTAGGCATGACAGCAGTCAAAATGATGAAGCCCTCTGCTGATGGCTAAGCATAATGAATTAATATACAAATTAACAGGCCATACCTCACAATTTTATTGCAAATCTCAAGTTACCGCTGTTAAAATTCTTAAAACGTTCAGCTTCTGTTGTCAGATTCAGTTGATGAAAACCTTCCCTCTCATTAGAGAAAAATTTCTGGTTATGAAACTAGTCTTAAATTACCTGAATGAATCCTAAATGCTCAGGAAAGGAGAACAACAATAAAAATAGCCCTGATTTTACAAAATGTATGATAAATTGATCCCATGATTTTGGGGGGGCCCAACGGAGCATCTTTGAATCCTTGATGTAGCTACACTTCCTATGCAACATTGTATTTATTCTACATTTTATGTCTAGAGAATTTCTTGCTGGGGTACATCTAACTTTAGTTTAATAGAAGGCATGGGCATTGGCATATTCAAGGCCATTTTCCTTGGAGTATTACATTTTCTCCTTTTATTACAAAACACCTGGAGTACTTGGAGTACTTCATCTGAAAATTACAATTCAATTACTGATGTGGGCTATGATAGAACATTTTCAGTTAAGAATACCCCTCCCCCATTCTTATGCTGGGAGAATATTACTAATGACCTGTTATAAAAATGCTTAGCAAGCTGAGTACCATACAACAATTTGGAAACTTGTTTTTGTCCCTGAGGCTAATAAATTAGTGGTGACTTGTGACTCTCAGGTTTAATCCCAAGAATTGTATGTCTATTAGACTAAATGTCATTTTCCTCAGAATCTTGTTCCTATTTTATTAACCATAACACACTTCTAGAGCCTTCATATACAAAAACAAATCAAATACAATATATGTAGTTACAATGCTAATACTGGATTAAAATGTCCTTGGATTATATACAAAGCAGCTATAAGTAGGAATAGCCTGTCAAAATTCTCACCTAATGTAAATCAACATCATTCTACCAAATGCACAGAAGCAACAGTCATGTATTCAAACTGAAGATGTACAAATGAATGTTAAAGGATGTAAAGGATGTTAAAGGATTACCTGGACAAGGGATAAGAGATTGAAATCATATATCTGGACTTTAAAAAAGCCTTTGATTTGATGTCCCATGATCTCCTCATGGAAAAATTCCCAATTGTGGCCTCGGCTACACAGTCTGATGGCTGGGAAACTGGCTCTGAGGTCAGACCAAGAGAATAGTAGTCAATGGAAGTGAATCACTATGGCACTCCGTGACCAGTGGTGTCCACCAAGGCTCTGTCCTTGGACCTGTTCTGTTTAACATCTTTATTAGTGATGTGGACATTGGCGTCAGAAATGCACTGGCCAAATTTGCCAGTGAAACTAATCTCTGTGGCATAGTGTCCACGCCTGAGGATAGGCTAGTGATTCAGGCTGATTTGGATAAGCTGAGTAAGCAGGCAGATATAAACCTGATGGCATTCAATACTGAAAAATGCAAGGTACTCCACCTTGGGGAAAAAAAACCACAGCACACCTATAGGTTTGGTAGTGCTACACTTGCTAGCACCACGGCTGGAAGAGACTTGACAGTCCCTTCCAGCCCTAATATCTATTGACCACAAGATGAACATGAGTCACCAAATGTGATGTCGCAGCTGGTAAAGCAAATAAAACTCTGGCTTGCGTCCATAGATGCTCTCAAGTAAATCTCAGGATGTCATCCTCCCACCGTACTTGGCCTTGGTGAGGCCACAGCTGGAGTACTGTATCCAATTCTGGGCTCCACAATTCAAGAGGGATACAGAGAAGCTTGAGAGGGTCCAGAGGAGAGCTACACTCATGATCAGAGGGTAAGAAAATAAGCCTTATGTTGAGCGGCTGAGATCCTTGGGACTCTTCAGCCTAGAAAAGCACAGGCTCAGGGGTGACCTGGTGGCTGCCTATAAGTATGTAAGGGGTATGCATCAGGATCTGGGGGAACATCTGTTCACCAGAGCACCCCGAGGGATAACAAGGAACAACAGTCATAAACTCCTCCATGACCATTTTAGGCTGGACATAAGGAAAAACCTCTTTACTGTCTGATTCCAGGCTGGAATAGACTCCCTCCAGAAGTGGTGCAGGCACCCACTGTGGACTCATTCAAGGAACATTTGGATGCTTGTCTTGCTGGGATCCTTTGACCCTAGCTGACTTCCTTCTCCTGGGGCAGGGGGCTGGACTTGATGATCTCTCAAGGTCCCTTCCAGCCCTAATGTTTATCAAATCTATGAACTGATTAAATACTTCCATAGTAGATTGTAAGGGAACTTCAGGAAGCTTGAATATTGGGTCATACTAAGTCCCCATTAACCTGAGATGCTATCCAAATTGTCACCAATTGCATTACTATTAGATCACCTGTGGTAAGCAGTGAAACAGAAATAAAACTAAAACAATTTTCAAACCCAGTAACACAACTAATGGAGGTGAAAAGATACCACCACACAAGGTGCCCACCTACACTTCTGTTCAGTTCTTACAACTGTGTGCACTAGTACCATAGA
>NW_017728994.1:1990021-1995320 GCF_001723915.1 Gavialis gangeticus | reverse complement strand
TACACTTCTGTTCAGTTCTTACAACTGTGTGCACTAGTACCATCCTAAGGCTTCCACCTTTCATTTCTCATACTGCACAGTACTTATCCAGGAGAAAACTCCAAACTAAAAATAGCAATATCTCAGGAGAAGGGAATAGTGTGGCTGTTGTGTAGCACCCACACCAGAAGACAGAAGGATTTTTCCACAGTTGTATGTATTGTAAATGTTGACCCTGCAAGATTTTTTCAGGCTATAAGGACCAAACCCCTGGCAGATGTTAAGAGTTAATGTGACATATCACTGAGTGGGAAAGGATAGAAAGGACCTCTTATTAGGGCTGTGTGAAATGGTAGTGTTCCATTTTGACCAGTTTTTTGATGTTCTGATGGAACAATGTTCGATTTCAAGTTTTGTTTCGAGTCAAAATGGCTGTTCCATTCCGTTCTGTCAAAACGTTTTGTTGTTTTGACCCTGTTTCAACATTTTGCTCATAGGATATAATGAGCATGGTCAAAACAGGCTATAACTTTGTTATTTCAACCTTATCTGGATGAAACTTGGAGAAATGGTAGCCCCTTCTGAGGGCATGAAGTGTACCAAGTAATGGTCACAAACACCTGGAAGATCATTTTAGGCTCAACATTAGGAAAAACTACTTCACAACTAGGGTATCCAGACTGTGACCATTACTCCTAGTTTTCCCCAAGGGTGCCCTGGTGAACAGTTGTTCACCGAGCCCTAGACATATGTTTCTATTATAGCGGTAAGCTGTTACCAAGTCCCCTCTCAGCCTTCTCTTTTTCAGGCTGAAGAGTCCCAGGTCCCCCAGCGTTTCCTCATATGGCTTGCTGTGCAAGTCTCTGATCCTATGGGTAGACCTTCTTTGGACTCTCTCAAGCTTTTCCATGTCCTTGTTAAGATGCGGAGCCCAGAACTGGATGCAGTTCTCCAGCTGCGGTCTCACTAATGCTAAGTAGAGCTGAGTAGAGCAGGAGAATCACTTCTTTGCAATGGTTTTGCTGGAGATGCACCAATTGATGCATGCTGGTGTATTGTTGGCCCTGCTGGCTACAGCATCGCACTGCTGGATCATTTTCATACTGTCATCAATTATTACTCCCAGGTCTGTGGTGACAAGTGATGGGGGATCTTCAGATCTGCTGCCTGATGAGAGGCATCAGTTGCACAAGCACCCATGTCATGAGTTTTGCTTGTCAGCAGCTAGGGGTGCCAGGTCTCAGAACCTTGTGGCTTCAGTAGTTCCCCCCAACCCCCCATGCCCCAAGACAGACAAAGTTGCACAAGCACCCATGGCATGAGTTTTGCCTGTCAGCAGCTAGAGGGGCAGGGCCCCAGAACTTAGAACCCCTACACCTTTCTCCTTGATAGCTGTCAGGCTTTGTGGCCTCAGCAGGGGCTAGCAGGCCTGCAGCTTTCACCCTGCTGCACCTTAACACACACAGTGTCACCCATGTCATGAGTTTTTCCTTGTCTTCAGCTTGAGGTGCAGTTTCCCCCAAACTGCTGCACCTATCTCCTTAAAACTTGGCAGACTTTATAGCCTCCACAGGGGCTACCATTCCTGCAGTTTTGACCCCACTATGGTGTAACCTGTACACGGGACATGAGTTTTGCTTTCAAGAATTTGGGATATGTTTTCTCTGAACCCCCTATACCTATATCCTTGAAACATGGCAGGCTTTGTGACCTCAGCAGGGGCTATCAAGTCTGATGTTTTCAACCCACTGTGACTTAACACATACACATAACACAAGTTTGGCTCTCAAGCCTTAGGGGTGCAGTTTCTTGTGGAACTTGGCACGCTTCATGCCCACGGGCTATCATTCCTGCAAGTTTTATCCAGATCTGGCCAGAAATGACAAAGTGATAGGCTGTGTCAACATTCCGCATTATAGCCTATGGGTGAAACGTTGAAATAGCATTAAAATGGCAAAATATTTCAACTTGTCTCATTTTGTTTCAAGGCTGTTTCAACCATACCTGTTTCATTTTGATTTTTCTGTTTCAACCTTGAAACAGGTCAAAACAGTGTCAAAACAAAAGTGGAGATGAAATTTTGTACAGCCCTACCTCTTATCTAGCAATAGTTCCCTATATTCTTGGGTTTAAATGAAGGTAAAACAACCCACAGTCAAGTGCTATCTTATGTCAGGTAAGGAATAGTGGTGAGAAGGGTCATACTTCGCTAGTGGTGTCTGATCTGGCTGTGTTTTTGGTTGCACCAGTCTTGTTAGCATGTGAATATAAATAACATTAGTTGGAGGAAAGGCCCAGAATCATCCCTGTGAAAAACACTGAAGCCAGGTACAAACATTACACTTTTACAGGTATAAGTGATCAGAAACTGGTCTATAGCTATAGCAGAACACAAGTTCAGCATACACAGACTGATTTTAAAAAATGGAGGAATCCCGTCTAAGATCCGATCCAATCTGATCTGATCCGCTCTGCTCCAGGTGAAAGTGTTCTGTTTCCTACCAATTTAACTATGCCACTTACAGAAAATTGCATAAATTAGATCAATTCTGCTTCACGCTTTTTGAATGCCTTTACCTAGCCTGAAGGCTCAGCAGACAAACAATGGTCAGTAAGACTCTTATATTATTGGTTGTGCCTTAGAGCTCTGGATAAGGAAAAATATATGACAGCTTTTTAGTCTTTTCAGGCTGTATCAGACATTCCCTTGGTGCCCATACAAACAGCATAGAAGGAAGAAATAGCCTGAGGAGTTCCAAAGTCTGTTCCCAATCTAGCATTGACTCATTGGGATTTTCAGCCTTAACCACAAAGCTCTCAGCTGCTAGGAGTCTATTTGGAAACCCTCATTTCCAGAGGTGTAACAGGCAGCTCTACACTCTTGGCAGTTTCAGCTATGGGGAGTGCCAGCTCCTGCATTATCATTGGTACCTATTTTTGCAGGCTGTCCACCCAAGAGCCCCTCCCAGAGTTTGCTGCCCTAGTTACCCCTTCCCCCAATTACCCTCTCTTTCGCTCTCATTTCCCATGCAACTTCTATGACCTTCAGGAAATCACTTAACTTCAACTTCCCTTTATGTTAAAGAAAAATTAAATCCACATGTGGTGGGGGGAGCAGGGGATGAAAGTAAAGGATGAGGAGAGAGACACTGGTAACTTTGCTTTTCCCCCCACAATAATATTTTTTGATAAATCAAAGCCCAATATAGGGCATTTTTGTGAATGAACTCCAGAAATAGAAGTTACACTAAGCATTTCTGTGAAGTTGTATTTTATGTACAATTAGTTAATCAAAAAGGTCAAGAACACCAGTGTGTCCTTGATGATTCTGTTGTGTTTTTTCTTTATATAATCAAATCTGCTGGAAAACTGAAAGGGATAACACATACATGAGGACCCTGTTCAGCTGCAATGTTAGAAAAGTCAGTGCTAATAACTACAGTCTCCTACACAAGGAATAACAAATTCTTCTCTAACTCAGAATCAGACCTCATCCATCTTTGCCTCAGGGTCCCCACTCAGATAACTTCTCCTAGCCAGTTCATCGGTTAGTTGCATCATAGAAGCTTCAAATAGTATCAGTATTTTGTTCTCATTAGTGTTGGTCAAACAGACTGATATTCAGAACAGGTTAAGCAGACTTTGTTACCTCATCCCCACTAGTAGGCTCTCCCTCAGAAAATCCCATCTCTAACCAAGACTGATATGGAAAACCGATTGCCAAAAAAGCTTCCTAAGTTAGAATTCTTTCTTAAAATCACCCCAGTGTCTCCAATAACCCTTTCCAAGTGAGCTTCTTGTTGCCTTTTTATCTCCTCTTTTAGGAGGCAATGAGATGCAGATAAGGATACACCCAGTACTTCAAAGGGGTCATTCCATGCTGCATCAATGAGTAATCATCAACCAGCATAAACATGAGTGGGGTGAGTAGAAAGTGAAGGGCAGGTACACTGATCAAATTTCAGCTAATTTGGTTATTGCAGCCATACATGGGTTTGGGAAGGTCTGAGTGAGAATATCTTTCTTAAAATGATACCAGTAAAAACATTTGAGAACCACTGTGCTACAGCCTGGCTGCACAACTACCCAGGAACAGATTAAAGATATGCTTTATATTACCTAAACTGTTTGGATCCAGGTTAAGTGCCACCGTATTAGCTAAGAGGAATCTTAGAACCCAGTAATTTTCTCTTTTTCTACTGTTTTCTTTAAAAAAGACACCACTTCCCCTCTTTATTTAATGTATCTTGGCAATGGAAAGAGTTTACTTGTTTTAGAATTAAGATATTTTTTCTGTATTCTACTTAATTCCTTAACACATTGTTAATCTAGGTTAGCTAGTTGTTCAATCACTATCTCCTCTGTGGCTTGTTAAAAGTCAGCTGCCTAAAGCACACTGCCTGAGTGCCAAAGGTATTCTAATTTACACACACTTTCCTGGGTAAATTGGGACACAGAATGGATTGGAAAGAGGTCCTCAATCTTTGTAGAGGAAGCAGAAAGGCAATGAAAGAGTGTGATGATAGCCTCTGGTGACAGCAGAAAGGAAGACAGTGCTAAAAACAAAAGTCATGAGAAAAAAAAAAGCTATGCTGGAGGTCTCATTGTAAGGAAAGACTTGTGGGTTTTTCCCCACACAGAAATGTCCCTATGTACTCCCCAGCACCACAATGAGTCATGCAGCTGGACAACCATATGCAGTAAATGAATCACACAACTTCCATTGTTAACAGTTACCTGCCTGTGGTCCCAGCAAACAACACTGGTGTAACTTAGATAAATGTTGTACAATAACAGAAGTTTCAGTGATGTGTGAAAGGAAAAGGCAACCAGCTCTTTCCTGTGTAGCTGTCATGTTTAATGCTGTTAGATGCCCTCCCTACAAAGTCAACAGTTTTTTGCTCTGTTACGCAGGGATAGAAGTGGATATATGATACCTACACTAGTGTAACTTATACAAAAGGAGTTTTACTCCTGAGTTTTCCTCAAGCTAGATCTACATCAGTATACCATGTGTTTGTTCCTTCCTTACACAGGTAAAAGCAAGTTATACTGGGGCAACCATGTATGTAGTAGTCTTATGAAATGGGATATAGAAAGAACACATCAAACATGTACCTTGTGCTATTATCAAAACAAAGATTTGCTTGTTTCAAATACTAGTTAGACCTCAACAAATTAAACCATGGGTGTGTGAAATACCCCTGGACACTACCCATTGTGCCAGCTGGAATGTTGCTGCAACATCCCAAATCAATTTTTAAAAATACTCCAGAATCCATGTTCTTCCACAATTAAAACAAAAGACCACTCTACACAC
>NW_017728994.1:1964983-1989724 GCF_001723915.1 Gavialis gangeticus | reverse complement strand
CCTATTCTCCCACAAATAAAACAAAAAACCCCCCTACACACACACACACACACACACACACACACACACACACACACATCTATAGAGAGAGATACAGAGAGCCAGAGATCACTTGGGCAGTGCCTTATTGGTATATTTACAATGTTAAAGCAATTTGGAAGCCTACCAGTGTCTCTATCATCATGAAAAAATAAATTCTAAATACCTATATGTGTTGATGTGTGCTTTTGGTTTTCTTTGCACATGATAGGTGTGTAATGGGGGATGTGGTGTTTACAGGAAGGGGGTGGGAAGAGGTGTGGGAGAAAGTAGGTGGGTGTATGTGAAGGGATGTGGATTGGTGTGTAGGTAGGTGTGGGGAAATTGCTGGGGCTTCTCAGGAGGGGTGTGTCACCTTGCCCCCACAGGGTGCAGCCCCCCCACAGCACATGGAATGCCCCTTCAGAGGGCCCCAGCTCCCCCCTGGAGGGCCACAACCCCCCCACCCAGGGCCCATAACTTACCTTTCACAGCAACAGTGGGAGTGGGGTGCTTTGAGCCTACTGTTGCCAGCTCCCAGCTCTCCGGGACTGTTCACAGAGCCCAACTGGATCCTGCCAGCCCCGGGGCTGCTTGTGCCACCCGGCCAAGCCAGTCCCCTGGCAGCAAGACCCAGCGCAGCACACAGGAACCATGTGCCAGGACTAGCTGGGTCCTGCCGGCCCTGGGGCCCCACTGCCGCCCAACCAGCCTGGTTCCCTGGTGGCAGGACCCGGCTCAGCATGTAGGGACCACGTGCAAGATGCAGCTGGGTTCTGCCAGCTCTGGGGACTCCGCAAACCTCTCCACATCCCACTTCCACTCCCCAAACCCTACCACATCCCACTGCCATCCCTCACACCCACCCATGCCCATAAGCCCTCCACCCCCATTCTCCATTCCCTTACTTACCTTGGACAGTGCCAGGGACAGCAGGATCACCAAAGAGATGCTCTGGCCACAACCAGAGCATCTCTTCTGGAGGACTGACTCCTGTGCTGTCTAATTCCCATGCTGACTGGAGGACTGACTCCTTGCTCCGCTGTTCTGTGGAGCAGTTTTTTTTTTTCACCCCTGGATACCCAGGGATCTAATTTTCTCCACATGCTGCAAGTTTGCAGTTCAGGGAACATTTTTTTCATTCCTTCACGTGCCTCTTTCCCCATCTCAAAGGGGTTTGAGATGGGGCAAGAGGCACATGCGTGCTCATCTGGACACACCCACTGTGTGCATCTACATGTGCAAATAATTTGAAGCAATAAACTCCAGAGCAGTTTGAGCCTGAGTAAACTATTCCTGGGTGCAGTATTTACATGTGCACCCAGGACAGCAGCAATTTGAGCCAGGGAAGAACAATTTATACCAGGGCTGGGGACACTAGGGGACACCCCTGGGCTCCAGGTGGTGGTGTTGGGAAGCAGAGGGACTGTCTGTGGTATGAGGATACTGAACATGAAGAACTGTGTGGGGGGTAAGCAGCTGGCACGAGTCCAGCCCCGTGGCTGGGCTGAGTGGGTGCAATTTACACCCATGGTCAAGTGCATTTAATCACAGCTAATTACCTCACTTTAAAATAGTACTGTCCCCAACAGTACTGTCTTATATTGGCATAAATTCATTTACTGCAATCACATACATTAGTTTACTGTGGCATAACAGTGTTACACAAGTAGATAGTGAAACTTCACCCCTCAGCCATTTAGTCTACTCTGCAGTTAAACGCACATGTAGATACAGCCACTGAGACCAACAGGAGTTGAATCTGGGCCTAAATAACCATTACAGCTCTATACTGAAGAAATCAAGTTACAATGTTTAATGGAAACTACTTTGAGGAGGGATTGGTATGGAAAGGGCAAGTCAATAGCTCATGGATCTGTTTCTGTATATATATATCACATCTCCAACATGATTCCAAAAACACTGATCATCCCAGGTATGAAGCAATGGTTTTTCTCATCAGAAGGCATGTCTACATGTGCAAATAATCTGGGAGCACTTTACTCTAAAGTAAACTCTCCCGGGCACGTATCTACACATTCAGAAACATGGGATCAAGTTCACTGCTCCTAGTACCAGACTGCTCCCACTCCATGGAACCCTGCAACAGGTCCCTGCAGCAGCCAGGGGAAGCTCTAGGCCAGGAGCCTAAACCAGACCAGGGACCAAGAGACAATTGTCTCCTGGGGGGGCAGAGGGGCTGGGACATTGCTCCCTGACCCCAGGAGCTGTCTGCTGCCAGTGCCACGGTGCTGGCACTGGAAGGGAAAGATCTCCCAACCTGGGCCCCATGACCATGGGACTCTGGCTGGGTAATAAAGATCTTCCAGAAATGGCCCCACAATTGCAGGACTTGGGTTGGGAGATAAGGATTTCTCAGCCTTGTCTCCATGACTGCAGAGCAGGGCCTGGGAGCTCCCTGCTGCTGAGGCAGAGGGACATTGCCCCTCCTAAGGTCTGCCCTGGCAGCAGGCAGCTCCCAGGGGCATGAGGCAATCTCTCACCCCCTGCTGTCCAGTTGACCTGGAACACATTTGTTCCTGCTCAGGCATGTACATGTGCTCAACAGCACAGTAATTATTCATGAATAAATTTGCTACATGTACCTGCAGGTAGCAAATTTACTCATGATTAGAGCCAATTACTGTGTGGCAAGTGTCTGCCCATATAAATGTGGTCGTTTACTGCACAGTAATTAGTTCTTGTGAACAGTAAAGCATTTCGTGTAGCTGTGCCCAGATTACTTTAGTTGACCAAGGCCTAGACTGACACAACACTAAATTAATCTGCTCCATGAAAGGATGTTGAAGTGGCTGATTTCAGCCTCTGTGTTCTCATCAATTTCCCTCATTGCTCTGTTTCTGAAGCAAATAATATTCTCCCAAGAAGCTGTTTACGCTCTTAACCATAAGGACCATGGCGCTTGTCAATGTTTCTGTATAGTACCTAAAACCCGTTGAAATGAACTCAAAAGAAAACAAAAGATGGGATGAAAGAGGAGACTAAAGTTACTAGGATTCTGCCATTTGACTCCCAAGCCCAAGAGCATTGTTGTCCTCCATTGAGAATTTGACCAGAATCTAGAAGGTAAATTGCTGTCATGTCTAGCTACAACAATCTCAGGCAAAAATTCTTCGATAGCAGAAGAAAATTGTGTATGTGCACTGTTCATTCAAGATTTTATGCTTAATGTAGACCAAAATAAAGGACAGAGAGTTTTATTGCAGACATTGCCTTCAGAATAATTCATGCAGCATCTGAAATTCACTTCCCTTATCTGAACACTGTATGCATTGCTCAGAATTGTGATAATTTTTGAAGTATCTGTTGTGCCTTTCAATATTGATCATTTGTTTCCTTTTTGAGTTTCACCCTAAAATGAAGAGTTCATAGTAGGAACACAGGATCTAATAGGCAAATTCATGTTTTGTTTTGTCATCAAAGGAATTCTTAGATCTGCCACTAATCAATGAACTCCTACCTTTATAGAATCATTTATCACTGAGTCAATCAGCAAATTCACAATTGGATCTCTGCCAAACAGAGTCCTGTTTTGAAATTCAGTTGATATTTAGATCAGATTGTCCATAGCATTTCCCTAATACTTCTTTATGTCAGTCATTATTTTCCTTGCTCCTGTATATATATGCCAGGTGGACTCTAGTACCAAACTGGAAACCGAATGTATTGACTGGGCACATTTCGTGAGATGCTATGTCACCATAACGACAAGTTACAGTGACATAGCTCATTGCTATGGTGACTTAGCATCAATGGGCACTAATCATGATGTGTAGGCTTTAAAATAACCCATACACCTCCAGGACTTCACACTACTGGCAGGAACTGCATAGTCATTTAGTACTTGCTAAAGCAAGAACTTAATGACTATGCAGTACCAACCATGTGTATACGTGCCCAGAGTCACCTGGAAGGAGGTCACTAAAACCTCTTGATCTGTGAATTGGAGACTATTTCAGAATCACAGGCCTTCAACTGAAAACCCTGACTCCCACTCTTCAAATCCATTAATAGGCAATCAGTTTTTGCAACTCTTGAACCTTACTTACTGGGTTTTAGGTAGTTTATTAGATACACTGTTCCAACAGGCTTGTGGTTAAGTCTATAAATATTAGAAAATAATTTTCATCCCTACCAGATTTAGTTCTGCTTGCAAAATACCAAGACAATACAGAGAAAGAGCCCTAGTGAGCAGAAGCTCAGCAGAGAGTAAATATCAATCGTTCAGAAAAGAGTGAAAGAAATAAAAAATAAAAATGGATTTTTGAGAAAGAATAGAATAGATAGAATAGAATACTTTTCCCCAATACAACAATTCTTGAATGATTCATCAGTTGTTTTCTGAGCTCATGGCTCAGCAGGACACTGATTTGACTGACTAATTTGTATTTTTGCTTTAAATAGAGGACTGGAGTGTGCTGAATGATAAACCATTTGTCTTCTAAATCTTATCTTAGCTTTTCTATTAGATGAAAACACTCTTTCTTGTACAACAAATGCTTTCAATGCTGGATAAGAAGAACCTGATACATAGCCTTGGAAAGTTTTTTTTTTTCCTCCTTCAAATGTAGTCGATAGATGGTGTTTATAAACAGTCTGCCTAGATATATCACACTCTTTTCTGGACTTGTCAAAGCCCTCATCTTCGAAGTAAGCTGTCTCACTGCTTACAGTTTTTTCTTTCTAAAATAATATATCAAACTCATCAGGTATTTGGGTTCAGTTTTTCTGAGGAAAGGAAAGTTGGCAAAAATGATGTCAAAGCCACATTTGTGATCTGTTAATTCTTGGTGCAGCCTCTCATGAGATGCAGGGCAGTTTAAGAGCTTCAGCAATAGCCCCCAAGTGGCAAGCTGTGCTCTGGCTGGTCCTTTTTCATATTTGTGATTTCTCCTATGTCCAGAATACTGAGTGGGGCTCCAATTCATACTAGCTCTAGCCTCCCATGCCTTTGAATATGTATTTTACCCAAAAGACAGTATCATATTCCAGAGAGAGAGAGAGCAGGTAGAACCATATATAAACAGTAATATATACAGGCGATGATTATTGGGGATGATATCTTTTATTGGACAACTGCATGCTTGGGATAGTTTTAGACAGGATTTTTGATGTATGGCATTCTTCAGGTCTGTATTGGAACAGGCTACCTGGGGCATGTGTAGATGAAATGGGCATTAATGTTGTGCACCTGAAAATTTTTACACAGCTTATTTTTTTGGTGTGGCACATTTGTGTTTTCATGTCACAGCTTTCATGTTTGCATGACATGGTGCTTTTGAGTGAGTTAAGTCTCCTATGTCTTTCCCCAGAGATGTCAGTAGGGGGAATGAAATACCAATCTACCCCCTGTAATATCTTCCCTAATGTATTACAGCAGGAGGCACATGTAAACCGGCCTCCCCTGTCCCCGCTTCCACCTCCAGCCTCTCACTGGGAGTCTCCCTTGGGCACAGTAATCCCAAAAAGCTTGTCAGTTGCACCCACCTATGCTCAGTTGGTTGGTCTGGTCTCTCTCCATCAGTATGCAATCCCAAAGATCCCATTGCAGTCCCCATTCCAAAAATAAGCCACGTCAATCCTTCCCTCCCATTCCTTTCCCTTCCCCACCCACCATGTTACAAATATATGTGCCTCTTCTTTTATTTACTATATAACTTCTATGATAGCATAAAATGTTCAAGGTTTAGCGTAGCGGGTGGGTAGGTGTTTGTTGTCACCCAGTTGATTGGTGACTGCTGTCAACGTTGGTGGTGGCAGTGAGCTGGCAAGCTCATCTGACTTTTTTTTTTGTTCTGGTGTTTTTGGACTACATTTCCCAGCATTCCCAAGCTCATTGATCTTCATACAGCTTCCAATGGGAACTTCCACTGGAACCCTCTTATTCCCTGCCCAGGTTCCACCGTCAATCTGTTTGTGTAGTTCGACATATGGCTTTTGGAGGTGTGTTGTGAAATGTTTTATAAATGTTTTTTAAATGTTTTTGAAAATATTGGTTGCTGTTCACCTTAGCCCCCATCTGCCTAGCCCACAAAGAGCTATAGTTAACCTTCTTGCCCATGGTGGGGGGGCAGGCTTATTCAGATGTAGGTGACAGTGCGTAATGCCCCCCTCCCCCAAACCACTCATAGTCGGGAAGCAGAAAACCCCTTGCCCAGTCCACATTTCCTCCCCACTCCTGTGACAGTCCTCCCTTCTGCCCCCCACCCACAACATCTCATGTCCTTGTATACAGACACAGATTTAAAATGTAAATTAATTTATTTTAACATAACCAAGAGAAAAAACAAAGCACTCTTAGGTGTTGTTGTCAGCAATATATCCTGTCCAACAATCATGCACAAGGGCCGCCCAACCAGCCTCTCTTTCAGGATTTATCCTCAGTCCCTGTGCTGCTGCTGCCTGGACACGTCTTTGTTGTCTGCCTACTGCCTGTCATGCTTCTTCTTCCTATAACTCCTTGCAAATCTCTCCGTGGCTTTCACAGATGTTGTGCAGCATTCAGGCTGCCACTACAAAGGTCATGATATTTTCTGGCTCCATCACAAGCCTGCACATAAGCACCCTCCATCGCCCTTTTAGTCAGCCAAGTGCACATTCTACGACCATCCTGCAACTGATCAGATGGTAGTTAAAAAGCAGCTTCTGCAGGTTGGAGATGTTCCCTCCATAAGTCTGTATGGGGACTAGGGTTTTAGGGGGTAGGCAGTAGGGCTGTGCAAAATTTCACTAGCTCTTTCCTTTTGATGCTGTTTTGACTTGTTTTGAGTTCAAAACAGCAAAATCAAAATGAAATGGAGGGCTTTGAAACAGCCTTGAAAATAAATGAAGGCAGTCAAAACTTTTTGAAAGTTTCAAAACATTTTGAGTTTTGAAGTTCAAGCTGGTCTTGCCTTCAGGGAAACAGAAAGTAAGAAGAGTGAGGGAGAAAAAGGGGGAAGAGGGGAGAAGGACTGCTCTCATATTGACTGTGCCAGTGACTGTGATTCTTCCCTGAGGTCCCTTCCAATCCCAATGCCCTGGAGCCAAATGGAGAGCTTCCAGGGGATCAATGTTCCTGGCTGGGGAAAACCACTGTCATCAGACATGCAGGCACTGGTGAGGCAGCTAAAGGAGGGCATCAGAAAATGGCTTGATCCCTTGTGGTCCAGTACAGTCCACGTGCTGGCTGCCATGTGTGACCTGAGGGTGAAGGGCAGTGTATGCAGCAGCCAAAGCCTGAATCAGTGCACAGAAATGCTGGTGAAGAGTCAGGGAGGCAGAATGGGTGAGGCATTGGGACAGGGAAGAGGGGGATTCACTGTCCCATACTAGTATGCCATCCACCACCCAGTCTCCTACTCCACCACAGGTGCTGCCAATGTGGGCCAAGGACATGGCTGCCATGGTGGGGTCCAGAGGACCCAGACCCCACCATCAGGCAGATAGCACGCAGGCCTTGATGGCTGCCTATCTTGCTGAGAATATGGAGCCACTGCTGTGCAGCCCCTTGGCCTACTAGGCAAGCCATAACCAAATGTGGCTGCATTTGGCCACAGTTGCTCGTGAACACAGAAGCCAGTGTTCAGAGTGAGAGGGTGTTCAAAATTGCAGGGGATATACTGAAACCCCACCACACCTGCTTGGATCCTGGTTTGGTGGAGCAGCTGGTGTTCCTGAAGGTGAGCCTCCTGCTGCTGGGGTTCCCCAAGCTCCAGGTACAGATGAAGTGAATGACACCCTCCTCTCTCCATCTGTACTTATTTCCTTTTCTCATTTTTTAAAAGCCATTGAATGCCCTGCTCTCAGAGCTGGAGGCATCACTCATTGCATCACCATCCAGCATGGGAAGAACATGTCCTTGCTGAGCTCCTGTGCCAGGATGAACTTGGAGGTATGGACTGGGGCTATGGGGAAGGAGGAGGCCCCAGGTCCTGGGTATGACCACTAAAACTGCACTCTGCCAGGGTCAGGGAGGTCTCATAGGATTGTTGGTGTCATGGCAACCCCAGGAAATGCCAGGGATGAGGGTCCCCCTCCTGAAAGGTGGGGAAGAGGCATGATAACCTGCATCTACCACACACACACAGTCCTGGCTGGGGAAAGCCCAGACCTGTCATGTCTTTGACAGGCATGAGGCTTGCTGGTTGCAGTCAAGTTGTAAGGCTCCAGGTGAGCTCAGCTCAGCTGCCTAGAATACCAGCTTTTGGGTTGGAAATCCCTTTGTCACGATAAGGAAGCACTTGCAGTTGGTCTGTGTGTATGCTCTTCCTGGATGGAAAGAATAATAAAGAAGCCAGAGGCTGGCATGCAATACAGGCAAGAAAGCCAGGCAGTGAAAATGGAAAGGGAGGCATCAGGGGTGATGGACAGGTTGTGGGGTTGGGGAAAAGGAGGATGTAGCAGTGCAGGTAAAAGTGAAGAGGTACCTGGGGAGTGAGATGTCTGGCAGGTTGTAGTGTGTCAGAATTCCACTGTCTATATTGAGTCCATGATTTTCTGTACACACACAATGTCACCCATGTCACAATTTTTGCTTGTCAGCAGCCTGAGGTGTGGTGTCCCAGAAACCCCTGCACCTACCTCAGTGACAGATAGCAGGCTTTATGGACTCATCAGGGGCTACCATACCTGCAGTGTTCACCCCCCTGTGCCTTCACACTTACAAGTGACATGAGTTTTGCTTTCAATACTTTGCGGTACAGTTTCCCAAAACACCCTGCACCTATCTCCTTGAAACTTGGCAAACTAAATGGTCTCAGAAGGGGCTACTATCCCTACAAGGTTCATCTTATCAGACAAAAAATGACAATGATATAGGCATTTGTCTATTGGCAAAATGTCAAAACAGTGTCAAAACAGCAAAACAGTTTCAATGAAATGAAATGGAACAGTGTTTTCAAAACAAAATGAAACTCAAAACAAAACACTGTTCTGTTGAAACATTGATATGGACATCAAAATGGAACGGTGCTGTTTTGCACAACCCTAGTAGGCAGTGTCCACTAATATAGATGGGAGCATGGCAACACCATGGGTCCCTCTCCTCCACACTGGGTGTCTAGTGTCCTTTTTCCATGAGGTCAGGCATAGGGGCATTCTTGAACACGCATGCATCATTAGCACTGCCAGCTTACCATGAGCCAGCCTAAAAATGTTAACGAACTATTCCCGGTGGTCCACCATTGCTTGCAAGAGCATGGAGGCATATTCTTTCCTGTTTGTGAAAGACCTTCCCCTCCATTCAGAGCACAGCACTGGGGTGTGAGTCCTGTCTAAATCCCCCGTGCAGTTTGGGAACCCCTTGGCATTGAAGCCATCCATGACTTGCTGAGGATTCACCAGGTGTATCATTTTGTTTGAAGCGAACTCCTTTAGCAGCTGGCATACCTCATGAGTTGCCAACCTGGCCATGCAGGCATCCATGCCAAACTGGTTTTCAATGTAGTGGAAGCTGCATGGGCTGGCCAGTTTCATGATGGCCATTGCAGCCCTCTTGCCTGGTGGGATGGCCAGATGCATGTTAGTGTCCTACCTCACAATGTGGGGCCGCAGCATTGAGACAATATGATTGAATGTCTCCCTTTCCATTTAGAACATCTCTAGCCACTGCTGGTCATTCCAAGTCACCAGCATGATTCACTCCCACCAGTCCAAGCTGCTGTCACAGGCCCACAACATGTGGATTCTGGTCCTCCTCAGGTTTTTCAACCGAGCCCAGTCATCTTCCACTTCCTCATTTTCCTCTGGGTATTCCAAATCCTCTGAGTACCTGTATCTTCATCATCTTATTCTCATTGCTGTTAAAGCAAGAACACACTTTGCCACTGAATACTCTATTATCATTCTCATCCTTCTCAAGTGGTGCAGCAGTAATTCTCAGGTAAATAGCATTTGCAAAAGCAGTACTGCCTCCTCATCCTCTTGCTCACCCATGCCCTCCATATTCTCCATGTTGGAAGACTTTTCACTGTATTGTTCCCCATCATCACGCATTTCATCTTCATTCTTCATTTTTCCCCTCTCCATCAACAGCTTCTCACCTGTCTGCACCAAGCAGGGGGCAGGGACTGTAGGGTGGTCTGTGGCCTAGAGCTTGGTGTAGCTGCTTTTTCAACAAGTCACCCGAGGGCATTGGGGTTTTTGCACATCATTTCAATCTGAGATTAGCAACCACTGGTGTTCTGATGTAATCAAACTTGCAAAAATAAAATGTTTTGCCTACTCCTGTCCTGGTAATGTAGGCTACTCAGAACTTTTGCCACTTCAGGAAAAGCAGGCTGTCCTTCTGCAATAAAATTATTTTGCACAATCAGACAGGTAGGTATCAGTTTTTGAAACATTCTAAGTCATTGAGCAGCCATCCCAAAATATTGATCTCATGCTCAACCCCATCACAAGGTCTTTGTTGGTAAACAAAGTGCTTCATCACCTTTGGGTGTTTTAACACTTACAGGTAATGACTTCACAATCCTTGGAATTCTTCAAGAACATCATGCACGCACAGCCTGAGTATAAAGGCACCCCCATCCCAAATTTCACCAGCCCCTTCTCACAAATCACTTGTGCTGTTGATCACTTGTGCTGCTTCACCATGTATCAGAAAGCCAAGGCCAGCAATATGGAGCTGACATCCCAGGAGACTGATACTGTTAGGATGACAGTATTTAGATCTTTGGGAGCATTGAATTTGCAGCTGAATAAAAAGGTATAACCTGTGGCCTAGCAAGCCGCTAACCACAAGGCAGAATAATATGTTAAAAGTAACATTGCAAGACACTTAGGCACGCATTTTCCTAACAATATAGTATTGTTGTAAGATATATAGCTCATTGTGTAAAAGAGATAGGATGCAAAACACAGGCTATTGTTAGAAGATAAAGCTGATTTTGCTTATGAAGGCTTATGCTAAGCTAGCTGTTTGCTTATGCTAAGTAACCATCCTAACTGTGTCAACCATTTTCTGAAAAAAAGCAGCAAGTGAGTCTGTGTAAGTCTGCGTGTTGTGAATGAGGTGAAGGCTTAGGAATGTGGAGATGGTACAACTTGGGATTGAAAAACAGACTGGAATGTGAAAGACAACACATAACTGGCAACAGACTCCAAGATAAACATATGCGAAAAGGTGAATGGTGATTTGTAAAGAGACCTCCCGAAGCTTCCAGGCTTTGGTCAAAGTCCACCCAAGTGACTGAAGAAGTGAGGTCAGGGTCTTAGGCATGCACTCATAGTAAAAAGACATGAAAATAAGTGAAATACACAGGTAATTCCATGCTAATGAAACAAACAGTAAACAGAGGCAGAGTTTAAAATAGGAAGGACTAAGGGTGGGACAAAGAAGGGACAAAGGTGCAGTAAATGTTAATGGGGATAAACCAAGGTGTATAAATATGGGGAAAACTAATGTTCACTGCTGCTCCCCAGGTTTTTTGGCAGCTTGCATGAAGCTGTCTCCATTTTGAATAAAGCTGTTGATGAGCAATGTGTGCAGGTGATGCATGATGGTATCAATCCATTGTCTCCCTAGTCGTCGGGCGTCTCATGGAGTCAGATACCTCCAATGTCCATGGGCCCAACTGGACCTGGGAAGAACTGGAGGACTTAATTGACATTTGGTTGGAGCAAAGGATCATAGACAGGCTGGAAAGTAGGAGGAATAAGCCTGCTTATGTTGAGATCACAAAAGGCATGCAGGCGCAAGGGCACAATCATGACTGGACCGAGGTCCAGTGCAAGATCAAGTCCCTGAGATCAGTGTTTTACAGAGCCAAAGATATGAACTAATTCTGGGGCAGGTCACGCCCCCTTCTACAACATGCTGTCCATCATTTTCTCCAAGGATGCGGGCAACAACCCAGGTATGAAGACTTGCAGCACAAAGGTTGGGCAGGAGGAGGAAGAGGAGGCAGCAGCAGCTCCTCCTGAGGGTGAAGCCATGAGCATATCTTAGCTCTACACAGACTGCTCCCTGCTCCTTGATGACCATGACTGTAGGTCATCATACACTTAGTGCCAGTTTTCCGCTCCGTTCCACAGTCTAGCACAGATGATGAAGTGGAGGAGGTGAAGTGTCAGGAAGAAACCCATGAGGCTGATACATCATCTACTGCTACCAAGATGCCATAACATGCTGGACTATATATGTGTCTTGTAATTTGCCTCTTGCCACTGTCAGGCAATGACTGGGTGTGTGCTGTTTGGGTTTGGGGGAGGGGCTGGGTGGAGGGGGAGAAATTAGTGTGTTGCTATAGGTGGATAGCAATGTTCTTTCAGTGGTAGTGCATGATGGGCTGGATAGCTCATAATGTAACAGACACCAAACTAATTATTTGTTTAATATTTTCACAGCTAGCACAGACAGTGGCAGCACTGGACATGTTTCTGAAGTGGGTACTTGTAAGTTTTGGGCAGTACAAATAGTGTCCCTCTGTTGTGGGGTCTGTTTCTGTGTATGCCACCATTTTCTGTACTGTATGGTGAGGGTCGGGGTGTGTACTTTCCTCCTTTTCTCCTGGGGGGAAGGCAACCATTGCTTTTTTCCTTATCAGCCACTACCACCCACGGCCACCCAGAATGGCCCCCAGGTCATACTACAGCAAAGAGCTGCAGAGATTTTTGCAGCAGGCAGTGATAGTCCCTTGAAAGCTCACTCAAAATTTTGGTGGAGACCTCACTAGCCAGAGTGGCATGTGCAGATGCCTGACAGGACAAACTCCTTGAGAAAGTGTGAAACACCATGTGGAATTTGAAAGACATGTTCAATGAATCCCATGTTGAATTACAGGGGTCACAGGAAAATTTCAGTGATGCCTTTCAGAATGTGCAGAAGTACCTCTTAAATGGGTACCACGCCCAAAATGGAAAACTCAGTCCGATGGGCTTGGCTCTATGCAGGAAAAACCCAGAAGGAGAATTATACCTGAGCCTGTTCCCCCTAACTCAGTGGGGTCACAGGAGGGCTGGATGACTGCCAGCAGGGCCAGGGGGGCACCACTGTGTTTCAGAGAAACAGGGGCAGATCAGGGGCAGGGTGGGGTGAAAGTAAAGAAGCCCAAGTAACTTCTAAAAATAGTGTGTTCCAAACAATAATACTTCATAGTTTCCTGGCTTTCTGTCTGCCTCCATATCCACCCTTACACTACTCGGTTGGGAAGATGGATTTCATTCATTGTTTGGGTTCATTTCTCTGTTCGTTTTTCCAGCCACTTGTTGCATGGAGTATGGGGGGGAAGGGTTGGCAATCTCTCTTGCACAAATACACAGGGGGGCTCCAGATGTAAACAGGGCAGCTTCCAGGGTGGGTCTCAACACAAGTGCTGGCCTGCACACCAGCATTTTGCAAAGGCAGCACCCACTCTGCAAAGTCACTTTTGAGGCCATATTGCTTCTGAATTCACCCCCTTTAGTTGGCAGAAGGAAGTGGTGTTTCACCCCCCAGAAGCCTCACTTGCTTTTTGGCAAGGCACCAGCCACTATGTAAGTTGCCTACAGGGGCTAATGCCTTCCCAGTTGGATCTGTCTACAGTGTGTGGTGGGGACACTCTTTGGCTCACCCTTCACAACCCTTGCATTTCCTCTAGATGGAAACTTTGCAAATGTGCTTTTTCAGCATCCTTTTTGCACTCCTTTCCAGCCAGGTACTAGGCACTGTCTCCTTTGTTTTGGAACATCAAAGTGAGGCTGTGGGTGGGGGGCGGTATGGGATTTAAGACCTTCTTTGCTTGCACACAAACTCAGGAACTTTGCAAACTTTCCCACCTTCTTTTTGTGCTCTTTTCTAACCCGGTGCTAGAGTGTCTGGGGGTTTTTTCCACACCAAAATGAGGCTAGTATGGTGGAGGGCTTTCCCTGTTGAAGGACTATAAATTTTATAGATTTCATAGGTTTCATAGACATTAGAGGCTGGAAGGGACCTCATGAGATCATTAAGTCCAGTTCCCACACCATACGCAGGAAGTCAGCTGGGATCAAGTGATCCCACCAAGAAAAATATCCAGACATTTTTGGAAAGAGTCCAGAGTTGGTGCTTGCACTACATCTGGGGGGAGTTTGTTACAGACCCCGGACACATGCACCATAATATTTTTCTTGTGTCTAGTCTAAATCAGCCTTTCTGGAGTTTATGGCCATTAGACCTTGTTATCCCTTGGGGAACTCTGGTGAACAGATGTTCTCCCAGGTCCTGATGTGCCCCTCTTATGTAATTGTAGGCTGTCATGAAGTCCCTCCTGAACCTTCTCTTGTCCAGACTGAAGAGTCCCAAGTCCCTTAGCTTCTTCTCATACAGCCTTCACTCCAGGCCTTGGATCATAGGAGTGGGTCTCCTCTGGACTCTCTTAAGCTTCTCCACATCCTTCCTCAAGTGGGGTGGGGGGGCTAATGCTGGATTCAGTACTCCAGTTGTGGTCTCACCAAGGCTGAGTAAAGTGGCAGGATGAAGTCCCTGGTTTTGCTTGAGATGCATCAATAGATGCATGCCAGAGTTTGGTTTGCTTTGCCAGCCACAGCATTGCATTGGTGACTCATGTTCATCTTGTGGTCAGTCAGGACCCCCAAGTCTCTTTTGGTCATGGTGCTAGCAAGTGTAGCATTGCCAAGCTTGTAAGTGTGTTGAGAGTTCTTCCTCCTGAGGTGGAGCACCTTACACTTCTCAACATTGGAGGCCATCCAGTTTTGGTCAGCCCACCTTGAAAGCATGTCCAAGAAGGCCTGTATCACCAGTCTGTCCTGTGGTGTGACCACCCTCCCCCATAATTTGGTGTCATCCACAAACTTTGCCAGTTCACATCTGACTCCCAACTCCAAATGGTTAATGAAGGTGTTAAAGAGCACTGATCCAAGTAGCGAGCCCTGAGGGACTCCACTGTTCACCCTGCACCATGTTGATTTGGTCCCATTAACTAGTTCTCTTTGGGTCTGACCTTGTAGCCAGTTACCTAGCCATCAAACCATAAGATGATCAAGGCTACAGTTCCCCAGTTTAGCCATAAGGGTATCATGGGGAAATAGGTTAAAGGCTTTCTTGAAATCAAGATATATGACATCCAAGTCATCTCATTTGTCCAGGGCTCATGTCACCAGGTCATAGAAGGAGTTGAGGTTGGTCAGGCAAGACCTGCCAGTCACAAAGCCATGCTGGCTGGCCTTCAGAAGCTTGCCTTCAGAAGCTTGCCTTCTGTTAGTTTGGTGCTGATGGATCCCTTGACAATTTTTGCTAGGATTTTTCCACGGATGGACATCAGACTGATTGGTCTATAATTCCCCGGGTCATCTCTCCTCCCTTTCTTGAAGATAGGGACCACATTGGCCCTTTTCCAGTCTTCTGGGATCTCACCCAAGCACCACAAATTTTCTAATATTTGAAAATTTTCAAATCTTTGCCAAGGGGGGTGCAATGATGTCTGCCAGCTCCTTCAAGACTCTTGGGTGCATTCCATCAAGGTCGACAGGCTTGTGAATGTCCAGATTCTCAAGGCGTTCCTTTACCTGATCCACATCAATTTTGGGCCTGCCACCCACTACAAGGCTGGTTCATGTCTTTTATGACAATATGATCCCCTTTGGGGGAGAAAAACCAATACAAAAAATCATTTAGGAGATTGCCTGTTTCTTGGGTGTCAGATGTCAGCTTCCCTGTTTGATCCCGCAAGGGCCCAATGCTATCTTTATTCTTTTTTTTTTTCGATTCCCACATATCTAAAGAAGGACTTTTTGTTGTCCTTGATCCCCAAAGCTATCTTGAGTTCAGTTAGTGCCTTGGCTTTTCTGAACTGCTCCCTACAAGTATGGGCAAGTGCTGATTAGTCCTTTTTGGTGATGCTTCCCATTTTCCAACTGGAATAGGCTTCTCTTTTGAGTTTAATGAGGTCCAAGAGTTCCTTGTTCAGCTAAGGGGGTTTCCTTGCCTGTTAGTTACATTTCATGTGGAATGGAATGGCTTTTCCCTGTGCTTCAATGATTATGTTCTTGAGAGTTGTCCATTCCTCATGTACTCCTTTTCTAGGGGATATGGCCCCTAATTGCCTGACTTGCCAAATCTCTGAGTTTATGAAAGTCAGCCTTCCTAAGTTAAGGATTTTGGTTTTACTGAGGGATTTTCCTGCTCTTCAGTGAACTGAGAAGGTGACCAAATCATGGTCACTGTCAGCAAGCTTCCCCTCAATCCTCAGATTGCTCACCAGGTCCTCCCCTTTGGCCAGGACCAGATTGAGCAATGTCTCTCCCCTAGTTGGACCATAGACTTCCTGTGTTAGATAGGGGTCATCAATGCAAGCAAGAAAGCTGTGTGACCTGTCTGATTTGGCCATGTGCTCATCCTAGAAGATGTCAGGGAAGTTGAAGTCCTCCGCGATAATCATACATTGAGAGCATGCAGCCTCCACCAGTTCCCTATTGAATTCCTGATCAAGTTATTCCTCTTGGTGGGGAGGTCTATAGTAGAATCCCACAAGTATTTCACCCTCTCCATATTCTCCTCATATTTTGACTCAGAGAGTCTCAAGATGCCCTTCCTTGTTAGAAAACTCAATCTGCAGGGAGGTTAACTTATCCTTGACATAAAGAGCAACACCGCCACCCCTCTTCCCAAGACAGTCTCTCCTGTATAAGAGATAACCTTCCAAAGCAACAGATCAATCATAGGTAGAGTCCCACCAGGTCTCTGTTATCCCTACAAGGTCATAGTCATTTGCACATAAAAGAAGGGCCAGTTCCTCTTGCTTGTTTTCCAAGCTCC
This sequence comes from Gavialis gangeticus, assembly GCF_001723915.1. Classification (NCBI taxonomy): domain Eukaryota; kingdom Metazoa; phylum Chordata; order Crocodylia; family Gavialidae; genus Gavialis; species Gavialis gangeticus. The sequence continues at coordinate 1,972,971 of NW_017728994.1, read as the reverse complement.
TGGCATTTGTGTATAGGCAGTTGAGTCTACCATGAGAAGCCCCATGCTTCCCTATGCAGTGAGTTGGGACCTTTCCTTGGGCTATTGTTAAAGCAGGTTCCCTTGGGGTCCCCAAGTTATTGGTAATGTGTCTGATATGACCTGGGCTAGACCTGTTAATAGATTTCCCATCCCCAAATGATCTTAGTTTAAAACACTGTCAAGAAGGTCTGAGATGAAGGCTGTCCCTGCCCAACAGTCCTCTCTCTCTGAAGTGTGGACCATGGTCAAAGAAGCCAAACCCCTCATGATGACACTATCGCCAGAGTCTTCTGTTCACCTCACCAATGCACCTTTCCCTCTGCAGTTCATGTACTGTGACTGGGAGGATCAATGAAAAAATTATCTGAGCCCCCAGACCCCTGAGCCCAGCCTTCACAGCCTTATAGTCACACATGACCTGGCCTGGAGTGCTCCAGGCTATACCCCATTTGTGCCCATGTGGATGAGTAGCATGGGACAGTGGTTGGAGGACCAGATAAGTCCAGAGATCCTCTCTGTCACATCATGGACATGAGCTCTGGGTGGGCAGCAGATCTCATGGGCTAAGGGGTCAGGGCAACAGATCGGTCCCTCTGTCCCCCTAGGGAGGGAGTCAGCCACCATGATAACTCTGCACCTTCTTCTGGGCACAGGTGCTGGTGGCCCTCTGTCCTCACATGCTGCACCCCTTTGGGCTGGAGACAACTGTCATCCAGGCAACGCCAGTGTGGACTTCATGGCAGTTCCTTGGTTTTACCACACTGTCATCAGCCTGAAGGTAGGAGTCCAGGTTCTGCTTCACATCTCTATTGGAGCGCAGCCACTGGACCATTGCTTGGAGTTCCCTAATCTGGCATTCCAGTACCTCCACCATTCAGCAGACCCCACAAGCGGAGGTATCAGTGCCCCCAAACCCAGATGCCTGCAGTCTTGCTATGCAGCCTCCACATGGAGCCAGGGGCTCCATCTCAGTCGATGCCAGGGCCGAGAGTCCCCCTTGGGTGGGGGAAGGGACCACAGTCTCTGTTTGGTATAGGCTAGAACCACAGGCTCTGTTTGGGTGGAGACCCCAGTGGTGTCAGAGCAGGGGAGTCCAGGTGCAGGGGGGAGCCTCGGGGTGTGACGTGTCCCACCCACCATGGTCCTTGTAGTAGTCTGGCTGCTACTGTGCAGACCCTTGGCTATGGCTCAGTGCCTGGAGTCTCAGGCCCTCCTGCTCACCCTTCTGCACAAACTCCCATGCTAACTCGTGCACCGGGCAGACAAGCACACCCATTTGTGCATCCTGTTCATTCAGGTCTAGTCGCACGGCTCCCTGGGGGGGCTGGGCAAAGTAGTAGCCAGGACAGGGCAAGCCTCTCAGCTCCCTCCTGAAGCTGGCTAGTCCCTCCCACCATGGGTCCTGCTCACCTCCAGCTCTGCTGGGGTTCAGGCGGGGTCCACTGTGGCTGCTGGGGGTTGCTGGGGGTCTTTGGGATTCAGGGGCACAACGAGCTTATAACCCATGCATCTCTAGCTGCTCCTGGACCTAAATTTCAGCTTTTTTTCCATTGGTGGGCCCTTTTAAATTAAATTGTGGGAGCAGAGGTCATGGTGTGTGTTTGCTGTATTGACAAGGGAGGTTTGAGGTGGGTGAGGGATGACACCACAGTGGAGGCAGAAAAGAACTCATCCCAGTCATGAGACTTGTCCCTAGGGAGCACAACAATGCGAATCCAGGGATTGACTTCAGTCTGATCAAGCAGAGTGCAGTGAAGCTTTGAGTGCTATTCGATGCCCACAACTCTGTGATGTTTTACTCGAAAGAGGACATGGCAATGTGCTCCACACCACCTTTGGTAAGTGACACCTGACACTTGTCTGTGCCTTGAGGGTGCCAGGGTTGTCCCTAGGGGGGTGCAAAACAAGTGACCACCCAAGGCACAGCACTTTGGGGCCCCATGGAAATGGGTGGAGCAGACAAGGTGACCTCAGGACCACTGCCAGCCTTGCATATGGATGCTTGCCAACTTGTTATCACGCATCCCAGACAAACTGCCTTTGGCAGCAGCTTCGGCAGTGGTGGGAGTTAGGGGGCAAGTGGTGCCAAGGGTGCCTCCTTTGTGTCCACACCTGGGCTGGCCACCATACCTGCCACCATTGGTACACCACTGCCCCACACCCAGATACAGTCACCCTGATTTGTGTCATCTCTGGTTTGTGTGAGATGTATTGTTCAGTTCAAATTTATTGTAAATGGGGCTTGTGGAATTTTATTGGCATGAAGGAAGGTACAGGAGGAGCACAAGAGGCACCAATACAAATCCCAATGCTCTTTCTATCCTTCTTCCCTCCCTCTGGTTTTAGATCCCCTTCCACTGCTAGCCGCAGGCTCATCAATCCCTGTGGGTGTGACAAGAGGCCAAAGAGAAAAGGAAGAAAGAGAAGATGAAGAGGATGACAACACTTCTTTCAGGATTGTCTCAACAACTGAACTATTATGCATTATAATTATAGTTGACTTTCATCCTATAGACTTATATAGACACATAATATAATAATAATTATAGACACATAATATAATAACAGGTAATACTAATAATAGGAGTCAATAATAATATTAATTCCAATCATTATATATTAAGAATGCTTGTAATAATATTAATATTAATTATGATTGTAATGGTTCAATTCCTTATCACAGTATTTCAAAGCAGGTCAATCTGCCTTATCACCCCCGCCCCCCCCAGCTGCCTCTTACAACACACATACCACACATCCTGGGCACACTGATTCCTTGTAATGAAAAAGAAGATGTTGAATATAAGGCAAATGATTATGCGCCCTCCCTCCCTGCTTCTCACCATGGCGGGGAGCAGGGGGGTGGGAGTTGTGATTCCACACCTCCTGGTTACTGGCCATAATAATTAGCAAGCTCCTCCCTAGGTCCCTCTATTCCCATAGCTGGGCCTTCTGGCTTGGGGAAAAGTACCTCTTTTTCAAAAAGTACCTAATTGTGAACCTGATGCCACACCAGGAGGGCAAGGCATTCTACTCACCCTTCTCCTTGGTTGCTAGCTAGGCCACAAATGCAGCTGAGGTTATTTTCAATAGGACACTATGCAGTATAAAGCATATCATTGAGGGGACTCATGTTCATTGAGCGAGAATTCCCTTCAGTAGCCTACTATCAAGCGACTGTTGCTGTAAATAAGCATGTAAAGAAATGTATAATAACTATGTAATGAATGTGTACTAAAGTAAATACATACATTATTAAATACTTTAAAATTATGAATCACCTTTACATAATATAATATTTGAATTGTTGTTGGTCACTAGTACTGCTAGAGCTTCTCTTCTGTCTACTTGAATTGTTGCACAAGTTCTGCAGATCCATTTCATATTATTCTTACCCTCCTCCTCATTGCTGGCCTTGTTTGCTAATTAGTGTATTATGGCATTGTAATTTGAGAATTGTTGCGGGCCACAAATCTGGAGGTTTTCTTCTTGGTTGCTGGCTAAGCCCTCCAGCTAATTTCCTCCTGGGGTCTGTGTAGTAGGTCCATGATGCCAGGCTCTTCGCCCCACTAACCCACCTCTGCATATACCTCTCCATTGCACCTTGTATCTTTCAAATTGTTGCTTGTCACAAATGCTACAAATGCTACTCCAGGTGCGGCCACACCAATGGTGAGTAAAGCAAGAAAATAACTACTTTGGATTTACTGGAGATGCATCAATTGATGCATGCCAGAGTTTTATTGGCTTTAGTAGCTACAGCATCGTACTGCTGGCTCACATTCGTGCTGGGCTCTATCGTTACCCCCTGATCCCTTTCAGTTGTAGTGCTGGTCAAGTTAGCGATGCCCAGACTGTAGGTGTGCTGGGGGTTCTTCCTTCCCAGATGCAGCACTTTGCATTTCTCTATATTGAACCTCATCTGGTTACATTCTGCCCAACATGACAGCCTGTCTAGGTCTGCTTGTATCTGCAGCATATCTGTAGGTGTGTCCACACAACCCCATATTTTAGTGTCATCTGCAGACTTGGCCAATGGGGCTCACCCCCTCATCCAGGTCATTGATGAAGATATTGAACAGCACTGGGCCAAGTACCAACCCCTGGGGTATGCCTCTGTCCACACCTCACTAGGACAACACCAATCCATTCATTTTGATTCTCTGTGTACTACCCTGCAACCAGTTTCATACCCATTAGGTGGTCCCATTGTTGAGCCCGATATCTTCTGGTTTTCTGATCAGTACATCATAGGAAACCAGGTTAAAGTCTTTCTCAAAGTTGAGGTATATGATGTCAACTGCTTTTCTCTTGTTCAGGTGATGAGTCACCTGATCATAGAAACAAATGAGGTTGGTCAGACAAGACCTGCCTGTGATGAAGCCATGCTGGCTGTCAGTCAGTATCATGCCTTCTGCAAGTTTGTCACATATAGCCTCTTTGATGAATGTTTCTAGAATTGTCCCTGGAATAGAAGTTAAGCAAATTGGCCTGTAGTTTCCTGGGTCTTCACACTTCCCCTTCTTGAAGATGGGCACAATATTGGCGCTCTTCCAGTTCTCTGGGATTTCTCCAGAGACCCATGATTTTTGAAAAACCTTTGCCAGGGGCTCTGCGATTACTTCATCCAACTCTTGCAGCATTCTTGGGTGGAGATCATCTGGTCCTGCTGATTTATATACTTCTAATTTCTTTATTTGATCATACACCAGTTCTATGGCAATGGTGGAAAGGATGTCGATCCCACCCTGCTCATTCTGTGCCCTACCTGACATGCTGTTCCCTTGGGTCTTGAGAAAAACTGAGGCAAAGTAGTCATTTTGGAGTTCCATTTTTTCCTGAGTGGTAGTGACCAGGTATCCTGAGGCATTGAGCAGTGGCCCAACACTCCCATTATTTTTCCTTTTCCTCCCTATGTAGGTAAAGAAGGACTTCTTGTTGCCCCTGATTCTTGTAGCTAGTTTTAGTTTGATTTCTGCCTTAGCTTGCCTAATCTGTTTTCTACATGTGTGGGCCATTTTCAAGTAGTCTTCCTTAGAGGCTGTCCCAAGATTCCATTGTTTGCACATCTCTTTCTTGTTCTGTAAGAGGGCTGCAACTTCCCTGCTTAGCCAAGAGGGTTTTTTTGACCCTTCTGCTACTTTTTCTCCATAAGGGAATGGATTTTCTCTGAGCCTTAAGGATTGTATCCTTAAGGAATGACCATTCTTCTCATGCTCCCTTTACCTGTGGTCCTTGGTCTCTCAGGACATTTTCTACTAATGCCCTGAGCTTATTCAAATTTGTGTTTTTGAAGTCTAAGACTGAGCTTGCTATCTGTTTTGTCAGCCTTGCAATGGACTGTGAATGTAATGATTTCACGGTCACTATCACCTAGGCTGTCCTCAATGTTTAAGTTGGTCACCAGGTCATCCCTTTTGGCCAGGACCAGGTCAAGAACTGCATTGCCTCTAGTTGGCCTATGCACCTCCTGAATCAAAAAAAGCTCTTCGGTCCTGTTCAGAAGGATTGTGATCGACCCAAGCTGGCCACGCATTCCTCCTAGGAGATGTCTGGGTAGTTCAAGTCACCCATGACAACCATGTTTCATGCATGTGTGGTCTCTGTTAGTTCATGGGTGAATTCTAGATCAAGTTCCTCCCCTTGATTAGGTGGCTTGTATAATACACCTACAGTCAGGTCTCTCACCATGGCTCCCTCGGAGCTTGACTCAGAGGGTTTCAAGCTGTTCTTCTTTGGGGCCGACATTGGCCTGTAGGGAGATGTACTGCTCCTTCACATAGAGGGCACCACCCCCACCTCTCTTTCCTACTTGATCCTTTCTGTAAAGGACATAGCCCTTTATGGTTGTGCTCCAGTCATGAGAGGAGTCCCACCAGGTCTCCGTGATTCCTAATAGATCATAGTGTCCATTGGAAAGCAGGAGGATTAGTTCCTCCTGCTTGCTCCCCATGCTTCTGGCATTGGTGTACAGGCACCTAAGTCCTTCTACTGAGGTCACTGGCCACCTGTTGCATTGAAGGGGAGCTGTTTTCTCAGCTCCCATAAGATTGGCTACCTTGGTTTCATTGTCAATGGAGATTTCCTGTATATTGGTACCCGGGTAGGCTCCAGTTAGCATTTCCCCACCCCCCTGCAATCTTAATTTAATGCCCTAAACTTTAATGCTTTAATGAATGCTTAAATGCACTAAATGGACTTTTAGAGTTTTGTGCAAATACAAATGCAGTTACTTCAGCATAAATGGGAAATATTTTTGCATCTATCTATGCCCCTGGAGAAGTTCCAATTGAATCTCCATCCCTAGAAATCTTCAAGAAAAGGTTAGACAGACACTTGAGTGGGATGGTTTGGTCAAGAATGATCCTGCCTTGAGCAAAGGGTTGGATTAGATGACTTCATTAGGTCCCTTCCTATTTTCCTATGATCTTAAGAACATGAAGAAGCATGTCCTGCATTCCAAACATTTTTTAAAATTACACCTACACCCAGTTAGTCTAATAGAAGTTATAACCCACAAAACTCTGTGCCTCTCATATATGGCTACAATTTCACTGTACTGCTACTACATAAAATATGGGCTGAATATACCACTCCCCCACCCCAATGTGACAGCGCTATGGAGGAGATGGAATAGCCTATAGGTAACACACCTAATGTGGTTGATGTCTGGCCTGCATTGGAAGGGGAATGTGGGAGAGAGAGGGAGAGTCATGGAAAATAAGAGGTAGACCTGAGACTGCTCTAAATCACCCACAAATTGCTCAAGATACACACTTAAAGTTACCTTTACCCCATCTATTCAGCTTCCTGTACTTTGCCCCAGGATTAGAATAATGTGCCCACTCTGTTTCAGATCAGATAGATTATCCATGGAGCCCGTTCTTCATTAAGAGGTAGGAATCAAGACCACAGCATAATAAGCTTTCAATGTCCCTCTCATGTGAAGAAAATAAATACAAAAAATATTTCTGGAAGACATTTCTATGTGCTCAAAGGAACTTCTTATCACTTAATATTCTTCAGAGTACTTAAAATAGTAACTGTGGTGCCTGGGAACTCAGGAGCACATAGATTCTTCAACAGGAAGCTCATTTGCCAGGACTCACTCAAGGACAGAGTTCTTATCCCAGCAAGACTCTTCCTGCCTTCAAGAGCCATTTTGCTGTGTGCTGAGAAATAGCTAATTTATCACAGTTAATCTAGACTTCCTTTCTTTCTCTCTCATACTGTAAAATGCACCAGTGATTTTTCCCTTACATAAAAATGTTATTCTTTTCATAGAATAATAGAAACATAGAAAATTGAGGTTAGAATAATAGAAAATTAGGGTTGGAAGGGACCTCAGGAGGTCATCTAGTCCAACCCCACAATCAAAGCAGAAATATCCCTGATTAGATCATTCCAGCCAGGGCTTTGTCAAGATGGGCCTTAAAATCCTGATCCCCTGCCCACTCTCCCAGTCTAGCCAATGGCTGCCCCACCCAGCCCCAACATCTCAGTTCTTTAAAAAAACCAAAAAATCCACTCACTAGCTGCCAGGCAGAGGTGAAATCTTTCTCTGAATCTTTTATGAATTGATTTGGAACATTTTATTGGTCTTCCAATTTGATTTCGATTCAGCTGCTAAATCGGGCTGAATTTCCTCAAATTGAATTAGCACCCAAAGCTTCACACAGCCCTAGTAGCCAGCCAGAGCATCTCTATGGCTGTCCCTCACCCTGGTGCAGAAGCACACTGCCTGCCCTCTAGGGAGCTAGACCTGGACTCTATCTGATAAGTAAGGGGTGGGAAGCTGCACAAGGGGGGAGGGGACATGTTGGTACCCCCACTGGCCCCATCCCCTGCCTGCTCCTGAGTCCCCCAGATCACTGACCTGCCTGGCACCATCCCCCGCTGGCTCCTGCAGCAGCCCTGATTACTGCCCCTCCTATCCCCAACCCACACCTGCCCCCTCAGCCCCCCCA
>NW_017728994.1:1936699-1964411 GCF_001723915.1 Gavialis gangeticus | reverse complement strand
CCTGCCCCCTCAGCCCCCCCATTGCCACCCCACCCAACCCCAGCATCCTGGTAATTAAAAAAAAAGCCCCACACTCACCAGCTGTGGCAGCAGCCATCAGGTTCACTGTGGCCTTGTGGTAGAGTGCCCCAAATAGCAAGGGGCAAGGGAGGGCAAGAGGACAGGCCCCAGCCACCTGGCACTCACACTGCCGCTGCCCCATCATGTGGGTGTGGCCTGGGTTAGCAGGGCACTGTATGGCTCTGCATGCGTCAGGTGGCTGGGGCCACTCAGACTGAGTGGTGTGAGGCCCTGCGTGACAGCTTCAGTGGCCCCAGCTGCCCAACAGCGTGCGGAGACATGGAGCACCCTGCCAACCTGGGCCACACCTGCACTGTGTGGCTGTAGCAGTGCGGGTCTCAGGCAATCAGGACCAGTTCCCATTGCCCCCCCTCTGCCCTGTGCTGTGTGTATGGGGGGGTGGGGTCTCTGCCACAAGGCCCCAGTGACCCTGATGGCTTCTGCTACTGCTGATGAGTGTGGAGCTTTTTTTTTTTTTGCTAGGGATGGATAGGGGGTGGATCTGGGTGAGTCAGCAAAAGGGAGGTCTGGGGGTTCAAGCAGGGGTGCACCTGGGTGATGCATCCATTGGAAACCTGGGGTGCAAGCAGAGGGTGAGGCCAAGTAGGGAAGCCATTGGGGGGCTGGACAAGCTGGTGGGGGATGGGGCCAGGTTGGGGGAGCAAGTGGGGTGGCGCATGTGAGCCCTGAGCCACTGCATTGGCCATGTGAACCATGTTGAGGGGTCAGTATCTCCTGTGGGGGGCTGTTGCCCCTGTGGGTGGGATGTAGCCCTGGGGGGGGCATTCTGTGAGATGTATGGCAATCTGGGGGTGCAAGCAAGGGGTGGGACAAGGTGGGGCAGCCATTGGGGGACTGAGGAAGCAAGTGGGGGTGGGGCACCTGGGCCCTGCAGGGGAGTTGGTAGCCCCTGCAGGGGCCAGGTGGCCCCTGTTGAGGGGAGCTGTTACCCCTGTGGGGGGGCAGTCAGTAAGCTGTATGGGGGAAGCTGCACCCTGCGGGGGCAAAGGACCCACCCATCCTGAGCAGCCCCCCTCACAATCCCACCACAGTCTGCCCACACCTACCAACACATCCCATGGCCCCAAACATCCCACCACAGCAGCCCACACCCCCCCACCTCTCTTCCCACCCCAACTTCTGCAAACCCCGTATCCTCCCCAGCACACACCCTCCATGCCCCCTGCAGGATGAGACTTTCTGGCAGGAGCTGTGGCTGCAGGGGCAGCTGTCCCCACATCCGGGTTAGTGAAGCAGTCAGGAGAGCTCTAACTGCTCTTTGGTAAGAAAAACAAAGGCAAACAACAAAACATATAGGTATTTATAATTCATTATGATAATAAAGACACTGGTAGGCTTCCAAATTGCTTTAGCACTGTAGATAAATCAATAAAACACTATCCAACTGACCGCTGTCTCTCACTCTTTCTATATATATACAGTGGTCTTTTGTTTTAATTGTAGAAGAACATGGATTTTGGGGTATTTTACAGAGTGATTTTGGGAATGTTTTATCAGGGATTTTTCAGTTTGCAAAAGAGAACACCAGAATTCCTGCTAGGGAAGCAAGGGGCAGGAACCAGACAGAGGAGTCTGCTCAGAGCTGACACCTTGGACCTAGGTGGAGGTGGTGACCTCTTGGCCAATTGCAGCCAGGAGGACATGCTTTGACAGTTCAAAGCAGGCCACCACACTGGGAATATCTTCCAGGTGATAGCTGCCCAGATGGCTGGGCAGGGGCACACGTGGCACTAGTGCCGCTCAAAGGACAACTCTGCACCCACAGCCCACTGGAAGCTGACTCAGAGGGGTGGATGTCTCTACTGGCTGTGCAGCCCCCATCTGGGTCTGGCAGGTGCCCCCACTACCAGACTACTACCAGTGGGGGCAGGTGCCCCCACTACCAGACATAGGCAGCAGCCCCCACTACCAGACTACTGCAGTGGGTAGAGGGTGCAGGGAAATCTCACGGCTGCTTCAGCAGTCAGGTGGCACAAGGGGTAGTGTCATCAGGTACCAGTTGGCCTGGCCACAGAAGCTCATGTCTATTTGTCCACCTGATTACCATTGGCAAGGCCCAACTGGCTAAATAGTGGCCCCTTTTTACAGGGGCAAATGGACAAATGGAAAAACTAAATTCTTGGGACAACTAATGAAAAAAAACAGGATAGGATTGTCATGTGGGTCAAACGGTCAGAATGTGAAAATCAGTGCATCTGAGTGGGATACCAAAAATATGTGTGCCTGAGGGGGACACTGAGGGAGATATAGGTGAAGGCAGGGGGGGCAGTAGTGTGACAGACATGCCAGATATCCACCAGGGAGTAGTTCATTGGGATCTCCTCAAGGATGCCCACAGCAGCCTAATTCCACTCCCTGTCCAACATGTCTCATGCATTTAGGTTGATGTTAAAGTCCCCACCAAGGACCAGGCACTTGCAAGGGTTGAGGGTGCCAATGTAAGTGCCCACGTGGTGGAAAACATCCACCAATTCTGGGTCCTTTACAGGAGCATACACATTCAGAAGGTCCATGGCCAGCCTTGCACTTGGACCCAAAGGTGCAACAGATAGCTTGGCACCACTTCAGCAACCTGGGGAACCTCCAGCTACAGGCCTGGGGAGAACAGGATGGCCAACCTGCAAGAAGTGGCTGAGAGGTGACCTAAAAAGACCTTGCCTCCCAACTTCACCCACCAATTAAGCTCATTGGCTGGAGTCATCTGGGTCTCCTGCAAGAATACCATGGGGTACCCCCCACACCCGACAGGAAAACAAACACAGAAGTAGATACGATGAGGCAGTTGTGGGGAAATGCAGAAGGAACAGTCAATTAAGGCAGCACAGACTCCCTCCCCAGGCTATCCCCCGACCATGGCTTGGTGGTGGGCTGGGCAGCAGGCCAGAACAGGAGTGCAGATGCTGGGGTGCCATGCTAGGGTGCAGTGTGATGGGTCCTTCCTGAGGGGGTGGCAGCAGCATGGAATGTGTGGCAGAGGACCCCCCCCAATGGGGGGGAAGAAACAGCAGCAGGTGCAACGAACTTGCCCCCAAAAGCTCTGAGACCAAGCGAGCAGCTAGCAGTAGCCAGAGACAGAAAGGGGCCTGGTCATCTTCTCCCCAGAAGGTCCTAAGGCCAAACTTGCAACAACCAGCAGGAGCAGCAGCCTGGGACAGCAAAGGATGTGGCCAATTTCCTCCCAGACGCTCCTCCCTCAGAAGCTCCTAAAGGCAAGTAGCCCTGAGTTACTTGCTAGGGAATATTTTTGTACTGATGGGGCCAGGAGAGGGCAGCTTTTTACACTGCTGGGTGTTAGAACCTGACTCCATGCGGCACCCAACAACTAGGAAGATGACAATCCAATTGCCCATGGATCCTGTTACTCATTAGCCAGAGCAAGCAGAGAGCAAACACCAGCACACATTGCTCACAACAGCTTTATTCAGAACGGAAACAGCTTTGGGCCAGGTCCCAAAAAAACCAATAAACCAGGGACCTGCAGAGAACATTAGTTCTTTTTACATGTTATACGCCTTATTTCATGCTCATTAACATTTACTCCACCTTTATCCCTCCTTTGGTTCCACCCATATTTCCTCCTCGCTCAAGCTCCACCTCTGTTTATTGTTCACTTCATTAGCATGGAATTACCTATGCATGTCATTCATTTACATGTCTTTTTGTTATGAGTGCTTACATAAGACTTTGACCTCCGCTCCCTCTGGTCACTTTCTGGTTTCTTTCTGACTCCTCCTTCATCTCTAAGGTCTTGCTTCTGCTTTATCTCCTGATGATAGCTGGCAAGCTGCAGGTTGTTCTCCTTACACAATGGGCTCTATACTTTACAACACTATGACCTTGTGAGAAAACTGCTTACCTAAGCATTTGCAATGTTACTTTTAATACATCATTTTGCCTTGTGGTCATCAGCTCTGCTGAGACACGGAAAAAAGCCTTTATTCAGCTGCAGATCCAGTGCTCCCCAAGATCTAAATACTGTCACCCTAACACTGGGGTCAGCTCAGGTGCTGACCCCAAGCTCTAGCTCCCCCTGGATGCAGATCCAGGCAGGATTATTTTACTCCAAGTGGTACAACTTGCACCACACCAAAGTGCCTGTCTGGGCACATGTGCTGAAGCAAAATGCCCCAGCCCAAATTTGCACCACTTCTTTTGAGGTGCTGCAAGCACATGTGCCTGCATGCGTGGATGCACCCACACTGTCTCTGACCTTCCTCTTATTGCCAAAATACTTGTAGAAACCCTTCTTTTTATCCTTCATGTCCCTTGCTAGCTTGTAGAGGGGCCTGGGCCAAGCAGCCACTCTGGGGTGGGCCCAGGTGCCACACACTCAATGAGTGCCTTATTCTTCTATTTTTGTATCTCACCTGCTACAACTTGGTGTAACTATAAAAATATCAGGAGGTAGCACGACACCATTATGGGGTCCTGGTTTTCCCTGGAAAAAAAGCCCTAGATTTTCTGATTTAAAACAATAACCCAAATTTTTTTTTCTGTGATTAAAATGAAACACCACTAGAAAGTTATATTGATCGATAGATCAATCAATATAGTGGTGTTTTATTTTAATCATGGAAAATTTTATTTGTGGGTTTTTTTTAATCAGAAAATTTAGGATTTTTATCAGAGAAAACCAGGATCCCTGATGATAGATCAATCTATCTATTTAGTGGTGTTTCCTTCTAATTATGGAAAAATGTAGATTTTGGGCTGTTTTTTTAAATCAGAAAAAATGGGCTTTTTTTTAGCAGAGAAAACCAGGATCCCTGCTGATTATATGGGGTTCACTGAGACAGGTGCATGTCACAATGTCTGAGAGTCTTCTGTCTCAATGTTTCCTCCTCCCTACACCCCACCCCTTTCCACTCAGGTGTTCTGTTGGTGATCAGAGTAGGTACCTGGCCTTCCCTAGGCACCTGGCTTCATGTGCTAGGTAGAATGGTCTGTGAAAGAAGAAGACCAAGTAGCCTGGAGCCAGCATAAGTTGGCTGAGTCTGGGGTCTTTTTAAAGGTCTGTGATCAATGACATCCAGGCTGTGTAAGAAAATGGATAAACTGATAAGTAAAATAATAGTGTCTTTGCTTCAGGCCTCACTTCAGCCCAGCAGCATAACACAGACACCTTTCTCCAGGCAGTCAGGGCTCTTCTGGGTTTGTCTCCTGTTATGAGCACAATCTGAGTGGGCTGGCCTGTCTCAAGCCAAGCACTTCAGGTAACCTGGGGTCATAAGTATTACTACCCCCCGTGTGGCCCCTAAAGGTACCTGACCTCCAGCAGTTGTGTGACAGTGAGGGTTCTGTGGGCAGAGCCAGTGTCATGCTGATGTTTAATTGCAAATCCTTGACTGTGCTGGTCGAGGGACATGACATCAGCCAGTGACTATGCCAGTGTTCTCCCCTTTCTGAGGCTGGTTCTGCCTTATGCAGGAAGTTCTGGGTCAGCCTGCGCCAGCAAGGTCAAGCAGAACAACACCCAAAATTGATGTTTTACCCCATCTTTTATAGCCTGGTCAATTCACTAAGTTCTCTGGGCTTTTCCTGTGTTATCACTGTGTTCTTCCTTGAAGTTCAATTGCCATTGTTCTCTCACTGTTTTGGGGTGAATTATTCTTGTTTTCATATGCTATCTGTCTGCATTCTTCAGCCAGTTGACAGCTGATGATTTCCTTTTCCAGAGACATGCTCTCACCCATTCTTTCACATATACAGAATACAAAGATTGAGCACTTATGTCAAGCTACAGAGCAATACAAAATGGAATTTCTTAAGGCAATGCAAAACTCAAGAAAATACATAAGATTAAAAACAATAGGGAAAAAGTCTATTTGTATAACTTTCCCTTCCTTAATCCTTCAAAACATTTTGTTTTGAACGGATCACTCTATAATTTTTGCAAAGCTATATATTGTGAAGCAATTAAGGCATGTGATTTCAATTTAAAATACATTTGTTTAATCCAACAACACATTACAATCAGCATTATTCCAGTTAGTATAGAAAAGATGACAATAGAATGTAACCTAACATTTAGGACCACTGTCTATCATGGTGAGCCTCCCTTGAAAATATCAATGCACCCCCAAATCCTGCACCCACACTGGCACCAGGTCCCCATGCAGTTGCAGAGTCCCAATGAGGCCTCCTCCTTCCCCAAATAGCCTCACCCAAACCACCGGTGTTATTCAATAACAAAAAGAAATATGAACAGTCCTGTCCATGGGCAATAATTACCACCAAAAAACAAATGTGATTAAAGAAGGCAGCATGCCAGCTTACATTTATGCAGGGTTCGTGCTTCGGCTCTCCACCATCGGCTACAGTTTTTCTTCTGGGGTTGCTGTCATCTCTCCAGGGGCTTCTGTAGTTCCCCTCCTCCAGCCTTTGGACCGCTCACCAAGCCTCTCTATGGAGCTCTTGGATGCACTCCTTCCCTTTTGGCTGCTGCTTCTACTGCCGCTCTGCCCAGGTTTTTTATAGCCCTGGCCTGCCCCTTCCGGTCAGCTGACTAGCTGGCCAGGCTCAGCATTTAACATCCTCCTTACCGGCACTCCGTGCCCAAAAAGTTTTGGCCTTAAAAGGGGCCAACCTGTCTTCTGGTGACAGGGCTAGGGTAACCTGTGGCTTTCAAATAAATTTAATACATTAAATTTCATACACCATTGAATAACTTTAACTGAAATACATGGACCCATTTTGATTCTTCTCCCCAGTTGTATTTCATATACCACTGGACTAAGATGGCTAATGATAGGCCCCAGTCCAATTCACTTGAAATCCAAAGTATGTTTTATCTTACCCAGCTATAAATACATAACTTGATCATCAATTTCCCATAAAAATAGGTTGCCAAACTTTTCTTTCTGTATTTTCTCCTGCATTTGTTAAATGGCTTCCTTCATTCATATTTGAAGGGTTACTTTGTTCTCTTTTTAATTGTGCAGACTATTTATACACATTGTAGTTAGTGGTATTTCCCACAGCATTAAACTGATCCATGTCCATCACCAACTGTTCAAATAAAATTTGATATGGTTGTATATATTGTTCACAAACAGTCTAAAAGTAAAGACAATTTATTAATGAAATATATTTGTAACCTATTCCATGGGCCTCCCCTCCTTTAATGAAATAGTGATTGATACTCAGAAGGTTGGGTCTTTTTTTGCACGTTGGACATAATTAGGTATTCAGGGTTTCACATCATTTTACATATTTGTCCATTCTGCATTTTGCTTTAATCAATAAAGAATTTCCTTTACTTCTTTATACAAATACTGATATGCTAGGTTTATCAGCTCTTGCTTTTCCTGTAAAACTATGGGTTAATGTAGTTTTCATACACATCCTAGCATGTTGGTGTTATAAATAGTATCTAAATACAAATGAGATTTCCTTTAGCATTAAAAACATTTCATCAAGTTATTTACTAAACATGCACATATTACATTTTTAAATAAATGCCATTTTGCTAAACAAGTAAACTTTACAACTTGAAACTTTCATATGAATTGCTGTTCTTTGTTTCAAAGTTTAGAACAACTTTTCTGTCCAAACTGGACAGAAAGTGTCCTGGTCTGGGATCCATAGACAAATTCAATTTTTAGAGGGAGTATTGCTAATGGTTTTTATCACAACATTATGATATTCATATACATTTAAACTTTGGCAGCTTAAAACAAACAACCAAACAAAAGACAAACACACAACAGGAAAAACAACACAAAACAGACAAACAAAACAATTTTTGCTGTGCTGATAAAACTATGACTAAGGTGAAGAAAATGCTGCTGATGGTAATGAGGCATTGTAGTGTTTCAGTCACCTTTGCTACTAGATTGAATTTTACACTGTTTCTGCAAGAGAAAACACACAAACCTGCCAAGGAAAACTCCTTGCAGTAAGGAGTTCTCTTATTCATATTTACACATTTACAATGCTGACGTGCAGTAACAATGCACATATTTTTACAATTCTTGGGGTGTTTTTCCGTGTGTGTGTGTGTGTGTGTGTGTGTAAAGTGACAAGGATTGTTTACATTTATTTTACTGTTTTTAATGGTTCATTGCACCATTTTAGTAATTGGAAATGGGACCTTTACAATTTTTTTCACCAAAATGTGAGATCAAGGGATGCCAATGCTGTTTTTACACTTTAACCAAACTGTCATTTTAAAAATATTTTTTCCTTTTAGAAGGACAAAATTTCCCCTCTGAATTTTTATTTAAAAGGCTTTTTCCATAGCTTTATTGCTAAGACATTATAAAATCTTTAAGGTATTTGAATAAAACAATACTATTGTTCCCATGCATATCAATTCAAAATTATATCAGCACTTTTGTGCTAAGAAAATAAGCAAAATATTATATTAGCCAAATTCAATATTAAAAATCATTTTATCCTTCCTGCTATAGCTGCTGGAACTTCAGAGTATTTTGTTATACCAGGAGCTACAAAAGTTGTTACTGCATTTAAAGCTCTGAAGTTTATAGTCAGTTTTCAGGTTTTCTTCTTTGCCCTCAAAACAGACCAAATCAGGAAACTATAAATATTAAACATCTATACTATCATTTCCTAACTTAAACCATCTATTATAACTTATAGTTGAAAGTTTATTCAGCTCTAGTGAATATTTGCCCTGCCTTTGTGGGGGAGGAGTTTGATTTCTCATTTAAAACACATGCCTGTATCCTGCCACGTTTAATTCTTTCTGCCTGCATCTTAATAAATGCTTTCATTTACTTGTCTTGATTGGCCATGTGTAGATGAAACAAAATTTCCTATTTACGTTGATGTAACTGCATTTGTGTTTGCAAAGCCTGGGATTTCCCACTACTTTAAAATCTATTTAGCTTCTTAAACTAACACTACTCAGAGATGGTTTAAAGTCCATTTAGCTCCTTAAACTAACACTACTCAGAGATATTCTAATTTGCATTGCTTTCCAGTTATGCCACTCCAGCTGTGGATTTTGTTCATGCAAACAGTCAGAGACTCCACAGACTTCTAATTAATCCCCTTTGCCATGAGGGGGCACTATGTTCCAGCTTCTAGCCAGTAGGTACCACTGTGTGTTCTTTTTTACCTGCCTTCACTCCTCCCTCCTCCCTCACAGCACGCAATTCAGGTAGGTCAGGACAGGTCTGCTCAAACCTATTATTATTATTATTATTATTTTAAAATTGGGGAGAGAAGTAATCCTTTAATTTTCTACCTCATCTTAACTATTCAGCCCCTCACCACCACCAATACTGTATCTCCTCCCCCCCACCCAAGTACCCTCCCATCCTCCTGTGACCCCTGAGGCTCCTGCACCCCCTGTCATGTGCTGCCACTGCAGTGGCCATAGCTCCCAGTGACAGCTACAGCATCACCATAATGGTAAGTTTTATGCAAGTAGTTTGAAACTTTTGAGTGAATGGTTACATGACTTCCTTCAATATTGCAATATTGCAGACCTTCTGAACTTCATCACATTCCATTTCAGAACCACACACAAGTAGCATTTTCTTGCAAGAAAATGCTACTTGTGTGTGGTTCTGAAATGGAATGTGATGAAGTTCAGAAGGTCTGCAATATTGCAATATTGCAGACCTTCTGAACTTCATCACATTCCATTTCAGAACCACACACAAGTAGCATTTTCTTGCAAGAAAACAAGCAAACCCACCCACAAAGCTTAGTTAGGGAGGGCCCCCCTCAGGTGGGGGCCCCCTAGCATGGTTGGGGTCCCCTCAGGTTCAGATGAATGTCCTCCCACCCACCTGCCCCCCATGTACCCTCCTCAGGTGGGGGTGGGGTTCTACTAACTATTAGGTTATTTAAAATCTCCCCTCCTTCCTCAAATCAGAGAAGAAAATTAAGAGACAGAAACCTCAAGGAGAGAAAGTCGTGGGTGGGTGTCAGAAGACATGTACCCCAGTCCAAATTTGCTGGGACATGGCCAGTAACCAGGTGAGAAGACAATATGAAATGGGCCTGCAGAACTTGTGCAAATCAAGCTGATGCTCAGGCCAAATCCAGTGAAGAAGGCTTAGCTTCTGCCAATGCACTGGTCAAAGCTAACCAGAGGGAGGGCTGAGGTGTAAGGCAGAGAGACAGTGAGGTGAAGAGCCTACTACCTGGACTGTGGAGGTCATGGCCAGCAACCTAGAAGAAGACCTCCAATATTCAGAGGTAAAACTCAAACTTCCTTAGTGGAAGGCACTACCTGTGACCTGAGCCCTCTGCCACTGCAGTGGTCATAGCTCATGAGCACAGCTTGCTTTGTGGCCAGCAAAGATTTCAAAGTTGCAAGGGTACAAGGGAGAGGCGTAAGTCAGAGAGCAAGTGGTTTGAAAAGCCAGAGTGAGGAGGTATTGGCCAGCAACCTAGAAGAAGGAGAAGGGAGAGAAGCAGGAAGGGTTTTCCCCACACAGCAAGAAACTTTCCCCCAGCAATGATTCCAAAGTTAAAAGGGGGCAACTGAGAGGTGTAAGGAATGAAGAAGTGTAAGGCATGGAGAAGTGTAAGGCTCAGGGCAAGTGCTGATGGTCAGGCCAAAGCCAGTGAAGAAGCCTCATCTTCTGCCACTGCAGTGGCTAAGTAACCAGGTGGAGGGTGAGAAGACTATATATTAAAGGCAGGAAGGGTTTTTCCCAGCAAAAAGCTTTCCCTTAGTCAAAAGACATATCCCAGTCCAAATTTGCTGGGATGTGGCCAGTAATGAGGAGGAGGTCGAGAAGACTATATGAAGTGTCATATAGGGTCATAGCTCAGGAGCACAGCATGCTTTGTGGCCAGCAATGACTCAAAAGTTTTAAGGGTGCAATGGAGAGGTGCATAGGTGGGAAAGTGGGGTGAAAAGCCCACAGGCCTGGGCCTACTACCTGAATCCCTGGAGGGAGTTTGCCAGAGGTGTTGACCAGTAACCAAGAAGAAAGGCTGCCCACAGCAATCCTCTAATTACAATTCCATTATATGCTGATTAGCAAACATGGCCAGCAACCTGAAGGAGTGCTAGAATGATATGAAATGGATCTGCAAAATAGAGGGACCTAGGGAACAGCTTGAACCAGGTGGTGGGTATTTCCTTCATCCCTACCCCCAATGGGGAAAGAGGCCGGGAGGGCGCATAATCACCTGCCTTATGCTCAGTATCTGCTTTCTCATTGTAAGGAATCGAATTGTAATTATAAGTCTATATAACATAAGTCTATATCATACACTGGCTATATATGTACAGTGGAGGCCCAGGATGTGTGAGATGTGTGCAGGGTGATAAGGCAGATCTATCTGCTTTGAAATGCTGTGATAAGGAATTAAACTGTTACAATCATTATTGACCACTAATAAATCATCATTAATATCACTATTACTATAAACTCTTATTAATATATTACTATTGGAATTAATAGTTGCCTCTTATTATTAGAATTACCTGTTATTATATTATAAGTATATATAAGTCAGGATGAAAGTCAACTATAATTATAATGCATAATAGTTCAGTGGTTGATAGAATCCTGAAGGAATTGTTGTCATCTTGTTCATTTTTGCTTTCTTCCTTTCTGTTTCATCCTCTTATCACACCAACAAGGATCAATCAGCCTGCAGCAAGCAGTGGAAGGGGATCTAAAAACCAGAGGGAAGGAGGAAAGGAGGACAGAAACAGCATCAGAATTTGTATTGGTGCCTCTTGTGCTCCTTGCATACCTCCTTCATGTCCATAAAATTCCACCAGCCCTGTTTACGATAAATTTGAACTAAACAATGCATGCCCCCGCTCAAAGGGAGATGACTCTATTATGGTGCAGGGCAGTGATGTACCGAATGTAGTGGGTGGTGCATTCGCCCCATCATGGATGAGAAGGGGGCATAATTGATAGGTGTGAAGGGAGTGCCACCACTTCATGCTGCTCATTTCCTGCTCTTCCCCTGCTGTTGAAACCACCAGAGAAGGGGTCTTATCTGAGGCAGGTGCATCCAGAAGCAAGGGTGGTGGCACCCCGGCCTTGTCCCCTGGAGCTTGACCCACCATGGTATGCCAATGGTGCAGAGCTTTGGGCAAATTATCTCCCATGCCATGCAGAGCCAATCATGTGTGCTGCCACAGTTACTGCAGAAGAGGGGAGTTGATGAGTGTCTGGATGTGAGGACAGTGGCACTGAGGAGTCACCCTGTCCACTCTGCCCATCTCTGTGGGGCTCCCAAATTGCTGTGCCTGGGGCAGTCACTTGTATTCATGCCCCCCTAGGGATGATCCTGCCACCCTCGGGGCACAGACAAGTGTCAGGTGTCACTTTAAAAAGGTGGCATGTAGCACATCACCTTGTGCTCCTTTGAGTTGCATGTAACAGAGGAGCAGGCATCAACTAGCACTCAAAGCTTCATTGCACCCCACCTGATCAGCCTGCATTCTTCTTAAACCCTGGATTCACATTGCTGTGTTCCCCAGGGGCAAGTCTCATGACTGGGATGAGTCCTTCTCTGACCCTTCTGTGCTGTCGTCCCTCACCCACCTCAAACCTCCCCCATCAATACAGTGAATGCACACCCCGACCTCTGCTCCCCCAATTTATAGTGTTTGAGTGGGGCAATCCCCCCACCCCCCACCAGCAGCCTCATCTTGGTGTGGGGAAAAAATGCAAAAAGAAGGCAGAAAAGTTTGTAAAGTCCCTGGTTTTGTGTGCAAGCAAAGCAGGTCTTAAACCCCACATGCCTATGATTCTTTGCTATGACCAAATGTCAATTAAGTCCTCAAGTACTTTTCGGGTCCACTTGGGTCCACAGGCTTTGGAGATGTCAGCCTCCTGAGCCATTAGCACCATGCAGTTGGCCTTGGCTTTCTGAGACATGGTGAAGCAGTTTGTAGTCACCAGAACAAGCAATTTGTGAAAGGGGGATGCCTTTATACTCAGTTTGTGCTTGTATGAGGTTCTGGAAAAATTTCAAGAATTGTTGAAGTCATTACCTGTAAGTGTCAAAGTACCCAAAAGTGATGAAACACCCAGTTAATAGCAAAAAATACCTGGTGATGGAGTAAATAAGGCCACTGTACTTTGGGATGGCTGCTTAATAGCCCAGAATGTTGCACAAATTGATACCTACCTGCCTGTTGTGCCAAATAAGTGTATTGCACAAGTACAGCCTATTTTCCCTGAAATGGCAAAAGTTTTGAGCAGCTTAGATTACTAGGAGAGGAGTAGGCAAAACATTTTTTGTTTGCAAGCTTGATTATAGGATGAAAGGGTGTGCAAAATCCCCAATACCCTGGGGTGCCTGGGTGAAGTGTTGAAAAAGCAGCTACACCAAGCTTCAGATCACAAAACAACTTGTGCTTGGTGCAGATGGGTGAAAAGCCACTGCTGACAGAGAGGGGCAAAATGGAGAATGAGGATGAAATATGTGACATGGTGGACATGGGGAAGGAGGAGGACATGGAGGACATGGAGCAGGAGGAGGAGGAGAAGGTGGCTGTACTGCTTCTGCAAATGTTGTTTACCTTGGGGTTACTGCTGGAATGCTTGAGAAGGATAAGGAACTGTGCTACAGTGTTCAGTCACAAGATGTGTTCCAGCTTTAACAACATTAATGACAATAAGAAGAAGATACAGGTACCCAGAGGACTTGGAATACACAGAGGACAGTGAAGAAGTGGAATTTGACCGGGCTCTGTGGAGAAACCAGAGGAGGACCAGAGTCCGCACAGTGTGATCCCACAAGGACATCTCATACTGGTGGGAGCAAATTATGCTGATGACTTGGAACAGCCATCAGTGGTTGCAGATGCTCTGAATGAAAAGAGAGATGTTGTATCATATCATCTTGATGCTGGGGCCACACGTCATGAGGCAGGACACTAACATGCATCAGGCCATCCCACCAGACAATAGGGCTGCAATGGCTATCATAAAACTGGCAAGCCCATCCAGCCTCCACTACACTGGGAACCAGTTTTCATGTGGCCAGGTCAGGCTGGCAACTCATGAGGCATGCTAGCTGCTTAGGGAGATCACAGCAAAAAAATTATCCACCCAGTAAATCTGCAACAAGTCATAGATAGCTTTAATGAGAAGAGGTTTCCTAACTGTGTGGGGGCTTTAGACATCACTCACATCACAGTGCTGTGCACTGTGGGGATGGGGAGGATATACACAAACAGGAAAGGATATGCCTCCATGCTTCTGCAAGCTGTAGTGTTCAGAAACTCCCCTCTGCCTGCCCTCATGGAGAAAGGACACTATGCACTCAGCATGGATCAGACAGCGATCCGCGGTGTCACTGCTCCCCCAGGTATATTAGCAGACACTGCCTACCCCTTAAAGCCCTGGCTCATTTACTCTTATGGAGAGAACATGACCAACTGGCAGAAGCTGGCTTTTAACTACTGCCTGAGCAGTTGCAAGATGGCCATGGAATGTGCATTTGGCTAACTGAGAGGATGATGGAGGGCTCTTACACATTGCCTCAAGATGCAGCAAGAAAATATCATGGCCTTTGTAGTGGCAGCCTGTGTGCTGCACAATATCTGTGAGAGCTGTGGAGAGGTTTTAAAGGAGTTGTGGGAAGAAGAAGTGTGACAGGCAGTGGCCAGACAACAGATACGTGGGGCAGTGGCAGCAGCATGGGAATCAAGGAGATATCCTCAAGGAGAAGCTGGTCGGGTAGCCCTTGTGCACGATTGTCTGGCAGGATATATTACCATTAAGAACACCTAGTGCTTTGCTGTAAAATAAATTCATTTTTATTACACTTTAAATCTGCATCTGTCTACAGGGGAAGAAGGGACAATGGTCAGGGGAAGAGGGAGGAAATCTGGGCTGGACTAGGAGTTTGCTGCTTCCAGACTTTGAGTTGTTTGGGGGAGGGGCATTATGCACCATCACCCACATCTGAAAGAGCCCCCCCCCACACACACACACACACGTGGGTAAGAAGGAATGATAATTATATTATAGCTCTTGGCGGGCTAGGTGGGGCGGGGGGGAGGGGGTGGAACCAAGCCGAACAGAAACCACATTTTGAAAAACATTCCAAAAGCATTTATAAAACAATTCACAACACACCTTCAAAAACTGTATGTGGCACTACAGAAACAAATTGATATTCAATCTGGCTAGGGAACAGGAAGGCCCCAGTGGAAACCCCATTGGAAACTATGAAGATCAATGAACTAGGGAATGCTGGGAAATGTAGTCCCAAAAAAAGCCAGAAATGCTCACCACCAACAACATTGACAGCAATCACCAATCAACTGGGTGGCAACAAACACCCACCCACCTACCCACTCACCCGCTACTCTAGGATATCATAGCAGTTATCATAGCAGCTATAGTAAAAGGAAAATAAAAAGAACACATGTATTTGTAACATGGTGGGATGAAAAGGGAAAGGAACAAGAGGGGAGGGTTCACGCAACTTGTCTTTGGGATTGGGATGGGGTCTTTGGGATCACATACTGATGAAGAGAGACCAGACCAAACAAGCATTAGTGGGTGCAAGTGACAAGGATTTTGGGGTGGCCATGACCATGCTCAGGGGAGACTCAGTGAGAGTCAGGACTGCCCAGTGAGAGTCCAGGGGTGGGGACTGGTAAGCATAGGTGTTTTACACGTGCCCTCTGCTGTAACACATTAGGAAAGATATGCCCATGATGTCTACACACACCCATTAACTCTACCAATTGCATTAAGAGCCTTAATAACTGACACTGAGTTTTCAGAACCACCTTTTTTTGTCTGAACAAGCTGTTAACACTTTCCTCTCTAAAAGATTCACACTGCTCCTGGAGAGTGAGGGAAGGTTAAAAAAAAAAATTCTCACCTCCTTTATCAATGAGATTGCAGATATTTACATTTCCAGCAGTTTTTTCTGACTTGCAAGACACACACAAAGTAAACATACCACACTGCTCACACTATTTTGCACCAACACCTTAACAGTGTTTGCAAAGCCACTTACTCATTAGCCCCTTTAAGCTCTGCTTCTGTTACAAACATTCACACAGTTTCTAGCACAGGGCTTAATTTTCTTTGCTAATGACTTCTAATGGGACAAGCAATAGACGGTATTATATTTAACCACCTCAGGCACTCTCTGAGATCAAGTTACAACTCTCTTTCAAGGTTGCTATATTTCTTTCTGCTATAAAGCAATTCTTTCTAAAAATCCATTATCACTCTCTTCTCAACATGGTACCAAGGTGTATTTCTGCCACAAATCTCTTTTCCTTGGTCTTCACCAAGGGTTTTTCTGTTGGGGAATGCTCCCCCTAGCCTTTTCCCAAAGAAGGGTAACCCACAAGGTGGTGGGAGCTAGGGCTTTAAGGCATCTTATATACACCCCTGCCTACTCCCCAGTGTGGTTATTATGTGGCATGTTGCAGAGATTACCGTGCTACAGATAGCTCGACCAAACTAACCACACACAGGAAGGTAGTAGTTTCAGGTCATACCCAGGACCAAACTCTCCACTCTCCTGCTCTGGCCTTCTTCACTCCTCATGGGCACAGTTTCTCACTTCTGGGCTTCCTGACTTCTCTTCAGGCCAACTGAGATTGCAGGTTCTTGGCTCTGGCAGCTCTGACAGTGGTCTTTTCTCTGTGCCTCTACTCTAGACTGACAGATCACTTCATCTTCTAGGTCCCTGCAGATCCTTCATCCAATCTTTCTCTCTCTCTTGATTCCCCTCAGAGCCTCTAGACTCCACCTAGTTCTATTCTCTCCTGATCTAACCCTTCTTGGACTCCAAGTCACTAACTCTGCCTCACACACCTTTCAGAGTCCCTGGCTTTCCATGCTCTCACAAACTCTGGCTGGGCTCTGCTCTTTAATAGCCACTCTCAATTCTTCTGTTTCCTGTGAGTCTGTTTTCAACCTCCCTTTAAAAAATCTCTCATTCCTCAACAGGTCTC
The DNA here is from genome assembly GCF_001723915.1 of Gavialis gangeticus. NCBI lineage: Eukaryota > Metazoa > Chordata > Crocodylia > Gavialidae > Gavialis > Gavialis gangeticus. The sequence continues at coordinate 1,947,439 of NW_017728994.1, read as the reverse complement.
TCTATCTAGCAATTCGCTCTCCATTCTGATGGCAATACTTTCTCCAGAAGATCTCTCTTTAGAATCCCAACACTTCCTTCTAAGTATTACCTAACTTCCAGCTTTCTTTTTCTTTACCAGATCTTAACTGTATCCTTTCTGGTCTACAGGATTCCCAATCCATTCTAATTAGTGGCATTTCCTGCCTTGCACTTTGCAAACCAATACATCCAGCAAATCTCGATCTTTCTCTCACAGCTTGTCAATTCTTACAAGAGCCAGAAAAAGTTATTTGGGTGAATCTGATATCTTTTATTAGACCATCTTAAATAGTTCAAAATATATATATATCCAGCTTTCAGGTTTAAAAACCCTTTGTAAGGCTGAGGAAGTCTCTGCAGTTGGTGTGTGCACTTCCTGGATGGAATGAATAGTAAAGAAGCCAGAGGCTAGGCTGGTATGTAGGCAAGACAGGCAGTCAGTGAAGATGTAAATTGAGGAGTCAGTGGGTGAGAGACAGGCTGGGTGTGGAGGAGGAGGTGGATGAATGTAGCAGTTAAATAGTGGAGAGTTACTTGTGGAGTCGGATGTCAGGCAGGTTATAACATGTCATAAATCCAATGTCTATATTTAGTCCATGATTTTTTGTATCCAGGAGGTTGATAAAGTTAAGTTCATAGGCTCATCTCTGAGAAGTGTTCTGTAAGTTTCCTTTGAGGATTAGAACTGAGAGATCGGAGAGAGAGTGGTTTTCCTGTAAGAAATGTGCCACCACACGTATTTTCCATGAGGGAATGTGGTACATTGGATGAGATATATTACATTTATGGAGGTGCAGCTGTAAGATGCAGGGATGCTGATGGTTCTGTTGTGGAGTGTAGTAATTGTGGGGGTGGTCATGCATTGGCAGGTATTGTATTTCTTGTCATGGCATGGTCTGGATCCATATAATGTGTTCTGGGCCTGAGGAAGTTTGCTTCTGGTGATGAGGATAGTGAGGTTTGGTGCTTGTTTAAGGACTAGGATGGGTGGTTCTGGGAAGATCTCTTGAAGAATAGGTTGTCTTTCTAGTATGGGCTGCAATTGTTTGAGGATTTCCCATATGGGTTCGAGGGAGGGGTGATATGTCATAACTAATGCTGTGCGATTCATGGGGGGGTTTCTTCTGTACTGCAGCAATTTTTCATGTGGTATCCAGGTGGCTCTTTCAAAAGTGCGATCTATCTCTCTGGAGGAGTGTCTTTGTTGGGTGAAAGCCTTTTTAAGATTGGTGAGGTGGCAATCCCAGGTGTGAGTTGGTGATATCTGGGGGCTTGGCTGTATATCACAGCTTTCTTGGTGTGTTTAGGGTGATTGTTGGTTCTGTGCAGATATGTATGTTGGTCTGTGGCTTTTTTGTATAACATGGTCTGTATTTTACCATTCTTGATACTGATCATCATGTCTAAAAATCATATATTGGTGCTGGAGTATTCAAGACATAGTTGGATGGAGGGGTGATGATTGTGTTAGGGTGACTGTATTTGGTTCTTGGGGAGCACTGGATTTGCAGCTGAATAAAGGCTTTAATCTGTGGCTTCAGCAGAGCTACTAACCACAAGGCAGAAAGATATATTAAAAGTATATTCCAAGACACTTAGGCAAGCATAAAAAAAGCTCATAAAAAGGTTGGCATACTATGGGGCCATTTTGGTGCCCATAGCTGTGCCCATGGTTTGGAGGAAGTGTTGGTTATTAAAAGTGAAATTGTTGTGTGTGAGGATGAAGTGTATAAGGTCAGTAACATCTTTGGGTCTGTATTCTAAGTTGTAATCTTGTTCTTGTAGATATGTAAGGCAGGCTTGGATGTCATTCTGGTGTAGGATGTTGGTGCAGGATAAGCTAGTAACATCCAGGGTGGCCAGGAGGGTGTTGCTGGGAAGGTGGTCTACATTTTTAAGTTTCTATAGAAAGTCTGTAGTGTCTTGGACAAAACTTGCTCTTCCGGTGACAAGTGATTTTACATTTGGCCAGGATGAAATCTTCACTTCTGAGGCTCTCTCTTAGGTGTCAGTCTGGAAGTGGGAAGTCAAGGACCACAGCCCCTCTCCAGTGGGGTACATGAGATAGGCTACTGGTATGCCCTCTGTCCATGGTGGCCTTGGGAACTCTTCCCAAGGGATGGGGATGGGGAACCTCAAGTCTTTGTTTTTATCTTTTGCATAACAGCCGTCTGCAAAGTTTCAACAGACAGCTGACACTAAGGATTTTTCAACTGCTTAACTTGTTTTGCTAGATGTTAATTAATACATTCCTATACTTCTTACAACCTTCTATTCAGATACCACCTCTGTTTCTACACCTTAAAGTCCACTAGCCTTTAGTCACACAATAAATCTTAAAATCTAGGCTCACCAACCACACAACACCTAAATTTCCCCTTCTAACTGTCAGGGACAGCTACAGCCAAGGATTAGTGGTAGGAGAGGAGATCCTAAACTACCTCCCTAGTTTCTCAGGTAACCTACAGCTGAGAGACATCCATAAACTTGTTTCCATAAACTTGTATCCTCCCTTTCGCAATTCTCCATCACTTAAATGTTACATAAATTGTCAATGGTTCAAATCATGAGTGAGGGATTCCCTTATGAGGGAAGATAAGGAAAGATCCCATGCTTATTGATTAAGTGCTTAACACAAAAACACACCACATTCATACCCCAATTTCTGTTCTGCGCTGGTATACATTACCGGTCTTATCAGTGCTAGGATCAACTTAGTGGCCAGCTGAGTTGATCATGAGTAGGAGCCTGGCTCCTACGAATCCATCTTGTCACATGAACCGATGCTCCAGGATGACATGCAGAATAGGACCCAAAATTGATATGTCTCACCCCATCTTTTATAGCTTTGTCAATTCACCCAGTCCTCTGGGCTTTTGCTGTGTTATCACTGTGTATTTCCTTGAAGGTTGATTTCCATTGTTCTCTTGCTATTCTGGGTGGATTCTTCTTGTTTTGGTCTTTCATCTGTCTGCATTCTACAGCCAGTCACTAGGTGATGATTTCCTTTTCCACAGACACGTTCTCACCCATTCTTTCACATATACAGCGTACAAAGGTTTAGCATTTATGTCAAGCTACAGAGCAATACAGAATGGAGTTTCTTAAGGCAATGCAAAACTGAAGAAAATACATAAGATTAAAAGCAGTGGGTAAAAAGTCCAAGTCTATTTGGATAACACTGCCCCTTCCTGCTTCTGCTTCCTTCCAGTCCTTCTTCCTCCCTTACCTCAGGGCTTCATTCTGCATCCCATGCTGAACCTAGTTTAAAGCCCTCCTCTCTAGGTTAGTAAGCCTGTCTGCAAAGATGCTCTTCCCTCTCTTCATCAGGTGGATCCAGTCTCTTGCCAGCAATCCTTCTCCTTGGAACAACATCCTATGGCTGAAAAAGCCAAACCCCTGCTGGCAACACCACCTGTGCAGCCATGCATTGATCTGATGGATGTGTCACTCCTGCCAGGGCCCTTTTCCTTGACCACAAGGATTGAGGAGAACACAACCTGGACCCCATCCCCTTCATCCTTGCATGCAGAGCCCTGTAGTCACTCTTGATCTGTTCAGGATCACCTCTGACAGTATCATTGGTGCTCCCATGGATTAGCAGCATATGGTAGTAGTCAGAGGGTTTGACAAGTTTCCCTCACAACTTTTAATAAGGTTCTTTCATCCTAGCCATCACAAAGTATCTAAACTTTGTATGTAATAATGAGAAAATGTTGTCACTATAAACTCTGACACACCTCATAAATATGAGGTAAATTACAAAAATTCCATACACTAAAATTTTGCATGGAAGCCATGAAGACTTTAACAAACACCATTGTTAGCAAATCCACCAGAGGAATGAAAAAAAGTGGGAAAGTTACACCAACTAGGTTTACCATTTAGTAGTTTTAATAGTAACAGTTATGTTATTATTATTAGTAGTACAACCATCACACCAAGCAGCCTTCATCATGGACCAGACCTCATTATGTTATGGGGATAATGCATTCATTCTTATCCTTATCTATTCAATGTTTGACAGAAGTTGTCACTAAAGCATAAGGTACTTTACAGCTTTGACAACAAACCAAGTTTTTCATGTCAACTACAACTGGTAAACTGGATGATAATTCCCTGTTCTCCAAGTTGACAATGTCATTCTATATCTCATTAAAAGCCCAAGAGCTATTAGAGGCAATAGAAAAAATTAGTATATGCAAGTTACTCCATGATATTCTAGTGGAATAACTCTAATTTCATCTGATTTGTTGACCAACATCTCACATCTTGGATTTTTGCACTCTTGCTACCAAAAACCTGATTCTTTACTCATAACTGTTGTAGATTAGGCATAACTACACTAATTTCAATGAAATCATTCAGCTATAAAATTTGTAAGAGGAGTATTAGGTCCCAAGAGGTTCTATAGACTATATGCAAATATACTGTGTAGGAGTTTCAATTAGATCTAACATTAAGTTATTTTTCAGACTTAGTTAAAATCAAGAGGGAGAGCACTTGCTTTACAGAGGTCTAAATCCATAATACTTTTTCATGTCCGTGGGCATTCAGTACAAGTAATGGAGTTACCCATTAACTGCCATAATAGCTGGATTTGTTGTGTGTTTATGTCCTGCCTCTTGAAGCAGATGGGATTCAAACTGCAGTAGTTTGTGGTCAAGACTGAGCAGAACTACAAAGTGAATGAATGAGAAACCAATAAGAAACATTCTATTCAGTACTATTTAACTCAATAGTGGGTACATCTACACAAGATGCTTTACAACACAGGAGACTAATTTACTCCACAGTGGGCATGTCTACACAAGATGTTAACTGCACAGTAGCATTCCAGGCAAAAATAATGTTAATACACTACTGTGCAGTAAGGCTGTGTGAAGCTTCAGTTCACAATTTGATTTGGCCCAATTCAGAGGTCGAATCTCCAAATCTGAATTGAATCCCCGGAAGCTTACAACTTTCTGAATCAATTCAGAGCCTCTAAATCGATACAGAAAGGATTCAGAAAAGATTCAATGATTTGGAGATTCAGAGGATAGTCTTTATGGGGAAACAGAAACTTAGAAAATGGTGGGGGAGTGGGGGAGGGGGGAGCAGAGGGGTCAAGATATCTCTAGCTGGCCAGTGAGTGTGATCTGTCTTTGACTGCCCAATCACCATGCCTGGGGGAGGGACATAAAAACATCAGAAAAGCCTGTGTCTGCAGGCTTGCTGTGCCTTTTGTGAGCTAGTTCTGAGAGAGCAACAGTGTCAGAAAGATACTGGACTGCCTGGCTTGCTTCCTAGTCAGTCAGTTGCCTGCTCCTTTTTGTCCTTAAAAGGGATTGGATAGGATATAGTTTAGTTTAGTTCAGCTTAGTTTAGCTTAGCTTAGAATCTTTTTACTTAATACTTATCCAATTCAATTCTTTCAATTTATATTTGTTCTCTTTTTATTTTATTTTTTTTGCAATACTTTTAAAAGAGAAAGCTCAGTGTTTTCCCTAGCAGCGTGATCCATCACTCTGCAGGGAAGCACACATTGCACACACACACTCACACACACATAGAAGAAGAAAAATCACACATTCATAGAAGAGATTGTATGTTTATTACATTAGTCATTAATATTATTAGTTATAGTTAGTTTTAATAGGTTAAATACAGACTACAGGCAACACAGAACAACAAAAGAACTAGTCAGCCAGCCACACGTTCAGATTCAGACCAGATCAAAAAAGAACACAACACACTATATATATATACAAGTTCTTTTGCTTGTGGGTGCTGCCATCCCTGTTGACACTGACATTTGTAAAGGTGCCCCAGTGGTCCACCACAGCCTGAGGCACAACTGAATGAAATCCCTGCTGGCTGTAGTATGGGTGATGCCCAAAAGGAGGGCAAGTGATTGCGATGTGGGTGCCATCCAGGTACTGAAGCACTGTGGAAAGCCCAGGGTACGGAATCCTGCCACCATGTCCAGGGGATCATTGTACTGGAGCATGGTATGGCCCAGCACATCCTGAAGGACACCACAGACCTCCAGGATGACCTCCCTAGTGGTTGTCTTGCCCACCCCAAACAGGTGGCCAAAGAAGCACAGACTGGTGGGCATTGAAAGCCTGAGGAGGGTGATGGTCAACTGGGTCTCCATGGGGATGGGTGGCCACATGTTGGTGGTCTGCCACTCCAGGTTTGAACAGAGCTGGTTGAGTAGCTCCTGGAATGTGACACAGGTCATCCCAAAGGAGTCCAGCCACTGTACATCTGCCCAGGTGCACTGGAGAACATGGAGCCACCAGTCCTGGCTGGCATGATAGGCCCACACATGCAGCAGGGCTAGAGTCCCAGGAGCTCATGGACAACACCTGTGGCAGCACCCATTTGGGCATCACCAACATCCCTGCTGGGGTCCAGGCAACAGCCCAGGGACTAGTACGCGACAACCCCAGGTGGGGCAGTGAACCTGGCCATGTGGTCACATGACACAGTGGTGCAGAAAGGGTTGAGGCTGACCTAGGCCAGATTGCAGTCACTGTTAGGGTGAAGCACAACCAGTGTAGTGGCAAGCAGAAGACCACAGTGCAGATCATGGCTGCCAGGGCCTGAGTGTGGAGCAGCCCTTGCACACTGGGCACAGACTGCAGACAGTATCATAGGACATGTACACATGAAACAAGAGGCATGTGTGCACAGCACTTTAAAGCAGGCTAAATGCTTTTGCACCACTTTAATGATGTCAGTTTTTGCATGCCTCGGCAGCATATGCACATTAATTCCAGCTGCTGTAGGAAATTCAGTGGCATAATGTGCCTTAAATGACTTGGGATGCAGCAAAGTAAAACTCTTTGGAGGAGTTTCAGTTTGCTGCTGTACAGCCATGGAGCGAAGCACTGCACTCTGTGCAGCTCTACAGCTCTACAAGAAGCCCTACAGGCAGTCTAGCAGTAGCCTAGGAAAGCAAGCTCCACCCAAGAAAAGTGGCAAGCATGATCTCCCCATCCCCCTTCTCCCCCCAGAGCCTGCCTGAGCTGTGTAGGAGCCCAGTGCTTCCCTCCATGGCAGTGGTGCCCCCCAGGACTGCTTGAGCCAGGTGCCTGAGGGCAGGTGCTGCCTGGTGGGTGGGCCACTGCTGCAACGGAGGGAAACACTGGTCCCTGCTGCAGCCCAGGGACCACTCCACCCACTGGCAACTTGCCCTCCCCTCCCTACCAGAAAGTAAGGTAAGTCAGCAGGGTGTGTGCATGAGACAAGCATTTAATCAGCCCTAAATTGAAGTGGTGTTTTTTAAAACCCATCATTTCAATTGAGGGCCCCCATTTCATCTTCACATGCCCATAGAGGGCTGTGACATGAGGATGCAGATTGCTCTGGGCCAGAAAAGCATGTGGCCAGAAAACATGATTTGGGGCTGCCTTTTAAAGAACACCCCTGGCCCCCAGGCAGCTGCAGTTAGAGCCTCCAGCTTCCCCTGGTTGCTGCAGGGGGGTGGAGCAGAAGAGGAGGCGGCCTGGAGCAGGCTACTCCCATAAGGAGCAAATCTGCTCCCAAGAGGCTACTTTGTAGACACCTGTGCAAGGCTGGTTTACTGTGCAGTAAATTAGTGTACAGGAAACTGAAATAGCATTAACTGTACATGTAGATGTGTCCAGGATGTTTGCATTCCTATGCTCCTGAGTGGACCAAATCAGAACTGTATGATGGTGTGCATGTATGTGTATGTGCATGTGTTTCTGTAATGTTTCAAACTATAATTAATGGGGTGGGGGTGGTTATTCCCCCCCTTCACTAAAGAGTTAGAGATCTTCAGATGTGATAAATAAATCAGAGGGAGTTTTAGTAAAAGATCCTCTGACTCAGAGTCTTACCCCAGTACTATGCTGTACTTTATCTTGTAGTGCCCATTTGTGGTGCATGCTAACAACTGAAGTCTAGGCAAACAGAAATCTGTTAAAATAGCTTACATTTATTATGTATTTATGTTGAATAATTTTTACATAGTGATCATTTAATCAGAATTATAGGGCCCTAAATATGCCCTGAAGCTTTAATTTGACCTACTGTTCCCTTCCACTACCTGTCTTAAACTATTGCCATGTTCTTTACCAGCACTTCATGTTAGAGATACTCTGGTGGGTGATATAGTTCCTATATATAGTTTTTGCAAATTGATTTTTAATTTTTAAATATTAAATATTAGATAAAGATTAAACAAAAGGGCACAGATCATTCTGAATTTGCTTCTTTGCCACCTATGGGGGTGGGGAGGGGGAGACACCTTTTAAGAAAGCTTCGTATGGTTCCAAGACTAGCCTTTCTGGAAACATTACAGTTGGACGAAATTTTTTTCAGAGAGTTCTTCACTGGAAAATACAGTTTTCTTATAATAGAATTTCACAGGAACAGATCAACATTAATGGAATTTTTTGTGGAAAAATGGAGGTGATTTCTTTAGATTTTTTTCCCTATATATTAAAAATATTGAAATAATTTGATTTGGCTTTCTTGTTTCATTTAATTTTATTTTACTAAAATGTTTATCATGTAATCAGTTTAATAATATATTCATGAGTTCTATTTTATACATTTAATAAGTATCAGTACTGTAAATTTAATAATACCACTCTGTTTTGAAGTTAACAGAGTCAAATAAAAAAAAAAAGCATTATTTCAATTAAATGTTTTGAAATTTCTAAATATTTTCCCCATAAATGTTTTGAAATTTCAATTTTTCAGTCCAATTTGGAATGAAAAGAAATAACTGTTTCAATTTCTGTTAGGAAGCAATAATTATTTTCCAATCAACTCAAATTCAAAAAAAAAAGAAAAAAAGCTCTGCTTATCCACTATAAATTGTCTGCATTTCATTTCCATTATTTATGGGTTAACTATTACTGATTAAACCTGTATCAGTTTTCAGTTGTAGTTAACAAGGTTGTATGAATATTTTTGTTATAGTTTACCTTAGACTGCATCATTTCTGTTTTGCTTCAGTTTCACATTTGAACATACCCTAATACAGAAAGTGAAAATGAAGCCAAAATATACAGATTGTGCCTAGTTCTAATTTAAAGCAGAGGTAAGCCTAAATTTGGTCTGATCTCTACAACATAAGGTCGTAACATGACTTTGGGCAAAACCTGATTCCATACTTGGAAATTTCCCAAGACAATCAATCTGATTCTAAAACTCTCTGAAGAAGCTACATCTCACCCAAGTTCCAAGAAACTAGAATCATGTTTATAACAGGGTTAGTTAAAGCTACCATCTGTTTTGAGATATATTATTTTAATATAGTTGTGTCCTTGATTGCACCCTTGATTGCATTAACACTTGTATGGCTCTACTAATACTTGCCTAAGAAGAAAATGTTAGGTATTTGGTTTTATTGATTCTTTTTGCTTATTTCCCCTTCATGATATAATAGTCTAGCATCTTTATTTCTGTGGAAATATCTGGGATGTCACAAAAAATATTCATCTGGGAAAGAATAGCAGTGAGAGGTTGACACTAAAGGAAACAAAATCTATTTTTCCTTTATCCTTCCTGATAAACAAGGAATGTTGGTGGTACCAGAAACCAAATGCATAAAATGTGTGCTAACAGCCAGCTCACTGCATCACTTGAAGATCATAAAATGCATTACCCAAAACATGGTAGATGTAGTCCCTTTCCCAAGGAAGCCTTCTTTGTTAAAACCAGCTAACATCATAGGCAGAGGTTTGTTTATCACTTGACATTCTTGCAAAGTTTCAAAGTTTTCCACAAGGCATCAGTGGGAGTGCAAAAGAGAAAGAGAGAAACCCTACTTCTTTTCTCTTTCATCTTTTTTATAACATCTCCTACAACTATTTGAATAAGAGGGTGGTTCCCTCACACATCAGCCTTCATTAACCTATGCCATAATTTTAGCTGCAGGTCAAGGGCAGATTGTTTTGAGCTTCAGATCAGCAATATGAGAAGAATCTGCAAAATTTCCTAATTCTAATTAGATTCTACTTGATCCTTTCCCCCATTTTGAAGTGGGAGGCTTTTGGAAAGATGAACAATGCTGTGAGCTCTACAAAGGAACAGTAACTATTTTTTACTCATCACCAAGACTAACACCCACCATTCAGGCAGCAGCATTGTATACTTCAAAAGAGACAGCAGGTATCTCTGATGCTATTAGAAACTAATTGCTGAGATCACTGCAGAAGGAGGTTTTTCATAAAGAAGGGCCTTCAGCTGCTATGTTCTGAATCAAGTGGAACTCATAGTTTTTTTGGGGGGTAGGGAGGAAGAGTGGGGCTGGAAAGTCCAGGGGGTTAGTCAGGGAGGTTAAAACAGCACAGCCCTCAAGTGGGGCTCAAGTGAAAGTCTGGGCTTTTCTATCCCTGAGCTGTGCTATGAATGCATGCAGACATTTGTTAGGATGGGTTAACTGATTTTAGATGGGTTAACCTGGGCTGATCTAAAGTTAGTTCACCTCCTGAGGTGAAGTAACTTAGATTGGACACTCCTAATGTATATCAAGTGAGTTAAGCCCTGTAAGCACCTGTATGATCAGGCATTTAGATTGAATTAACCTTGTCAGTCTAAATGTAACACTTGTATGTCCTCAAAAAGGCACCTATTCCAAGATAACTGCATACAGAAATTACACATAAACCAATATAAGTGATCGCTATAATTAACTCATAGTTCCCCTGCATCCCAGGATGCTTTGCACCTCCCCTGCAATCCCCTCCTC